>NC_137820.1:29149031-29391531 GCF_963921795.1 Nannobrachium achirus | reverse complement strand
TTCATGAAAACAGAAGTACACATTGTGTAATGTAGAGTCAATATGTTGCCACTGCCAGTAATAGAAATTTTAACAACTTTTCTGAAAAAACGTGTGTCTGAGGTATGCCCACCATTTTCCAAAGAGGGAGGGTCAATACCCTAACCTCACACAAACCTATCGGTTGGAATAATGGGATGTCAGAATTTTGAGTGGACCCTATCATTTCATGTACCACTGAACTGTACACAAGATTGAATGCACCTTGACAAAAACTTGACATCTTGAAAACTGTACAGTTTTTAACCGCACAGATTCGGCCACGATTTGCCGTTTAAAAGCGTCTGCCGCCATCAGGGAGCCATCGGAAGCCTGTCGGCAAGAGACGCTTGCCATCGATAGGGCTGTCAGAACCCGTCGATGAAAAGCGGAACCATCATCCAGTTCCTTGTCCATTCACGGGCAGACAGCCCGTCACCACCGTATCCATTCAATAGAGAGACACTCGCTCATAAGGATGCAAATTTCTGCTTTTGTCTTCATGGAGTGGCAGGGGAGGGTTTGGTCTGTCACCTGTACCGGAGGGAGGCATTCTACATTACAAAAGGTGTACTTCTGTTTTCATGAAAGTGTCGAGGCCAGTCCACACCAATGCAACTAGCCGCAACTTCTAACTATTTATTGCAAGACATTGCAGTGGTCTGTACTGACCGGTTGCCACACCAATGCCTTTGGGGAAATGGTTGCAAGTATTGCTGTTGCGGGAAAGTCCCGAAAGCGCGAAGCCCGAAAGCGCGAAGTGGGGAAATGTCTCCTACCGCACCGTTAGCGCGAAGTGGGGAAATGTCTCCTACCGCACCGATATTGTATGGTAGTACAGCTCCTTGTGAACGTTGATAATATGCAGTGCTCGATATTGTATGGTAGTACAATGTCTCTCTTCCTTGTGAACGTTGATAATATGCAGTGCTGTCTGCACTCAGCTTGTCTCGCAAAATAGCTGATCTGCAAGCTCACAACACATCGCATCCACGAGACAACGTGAGCTTGTAGATCATTTCTCTGCCTTCAGCCCTTCACAATAAGGGTCCAGGAAGATATATTGTGTGGTAGTACAATAGTTTCGACAGGGGGCACCCTTTTTCATTTAGTCAAATATATTGTGTGGTTGTGTAGTTTCTTAGGGCTTAAAATGTCCTCACGCCTCCCCTCCCCCCGCAAAGTGAAGCCGATAGCCGAAGGGTGCTAATAGTCGGCTAATAGCCTGCATTTGCATGCATACGTATGAGACATTTCCCCACTTCGCGCTAACGGTGCGGTAGGAGACATTTCCCCACTTCGCGCTTTCGGGCTTCGCGCAAAAGGTACGCACCCGCTGTTGCAAGTATAAGCCTCTCTTTGATACTATATCTAGGCAGCCAGGCAGGCTCCTCGCGAATACTATCGCATCGCATACTTTATTATTAACAGTCTTACATAACACAACGTCTTGTCAGCGTGTTGAAGCATTGGATTTGAAACCAAAAGATCGCCAAACAGGCGCCTTTGACCATGGTTTTGAGGTGATATCCCCTGCGTCCTCCATTGTTTGTGGTCTTGTGAGCACCGAGCATTCCTCCTTACTCCCCGGTCCCCCCTCTCTCCCACCTCCCCTGAATCTAATTCCTGAAAAAGCCCCTGTCCCCCAGCCCCTGTCCCCCCAGTTTGCCACTGCTGTAGGCACAGGAAACCACAAAAAAAGGGAAGCTGCCGGGAACTAGCTTCAGAAAAGGGAACTATAGACTGTAATTGGGTAAACAGGAACCTGAGGTCAGGGAAAGGTTGATTCAGACAAAGCCGCACACATATGAGGACGGTAAAATAGGACTCATGACTCTAGAAGAAGTATAAATACAGGAGAGCGACAACAGTAAGGCGACCTAGTTATCCAAGCACACTGTAGATCTGCTGTTTTCACTACTGTTGTGTGACAGCTTTGTATGATGAAGCAGGGCTTTACTTTGCGAAGAAACGTACAAATTTGAAACTTGGAAATACAAGCTAGGTTTCTTCCCGACAGTGACAATATTTACACCCCCGCATTATGTTGGTGTGCCCATGGATTCTTGGGACATGAAAAGTGTGCCCACGCAGAAAAAAGGTTGAGATATATATATGAGATACTTAAATGGTTTCCTGTGGAAATAAGCTTAGTCTTTTCATGGATCTCCTTTTAGTAGACCTTGTACCAGTGAACTGTACCGGCGTCATGAAACTGTACCTTTTCCTATGCAAACTTCTAATAAAGTCTTCAATCAATCAATCAATCAATCAAACACTGCTATAGTGTATGTTGAGTCAAAATTATTTGCCAATGGATTCTTGGGACATGAAAAGTGTGCCCATGCAGAAAAAAGGTTGAGAAACACTGCTATAGTGTATGTTGAGTTAAAATTATTTGCCAAAATGTCCTTGTGATCGACTTGATCACCGTAAATTGATTTTACGTTTTTTTTAATCTAAATCTGTTAACACTTTTTGTCCCCTGTTAGGTTATGCAAACGTCTCACTCAATAGGGGAGGGAGTTCAGGACAATAGGTCACAAGGGTGTTAGGCCTCTCGCACAGGTGGGGAAGTTTAAAACAAAAGGTCACAAAGATTCTAACGATAATGGAAGGTTATTGTCTCAGTATGCTGCACTTAGTGTGATGGACCAGGGAACTACAATGTTACGCTTGTAAGAATATGACTGCAGTTTGTCTTAATTTGTTTTAACTGTCAAAGAGAAACTAGACAGAGGTCACGAACCCTCCCACAGAGTTCAGAAACTGACAACAAGGGTGCGGAAACGTATCATTCGAAAACAGGTTTTAGACGATAATTAGCTATAGTATTGCACTTTGTTCTGCACACGTGTTTTCTTTTCAGGAAGCGTGAAGGGACTACGTGCACCCGTGAGTGGTTAAAGTGCTCCATTTAACGAAAGACTGTAAACTGTCAACAACCTGTCATCTATCATTCTGTCATACCATCTGTCACCTGAGATCGCCCCACTCCAAGACCATCCCATCCTCTTTGGTCGAAATTGTATAAAAGCTCTGTAATTTAGAAACTCAAGTGCTAATTCTTCGTGCCCTGTCACTTGACTCAAATCTGTGTCTGGGAATTGGATTGGACCCAGAGCTCTGCTGTATTGCTGTGTTACTGTATACGAGTTTGTATCATTTTTATCTTGCATTCATTCATATTAAAATAGGTTACAAAAAATGTGTAAACTTAGCAAATAGGAAATAAAATTATTTGGATGATTGGATTGATGATTGGAACTTATTATATTATAAGTTAGATTATAACTTTTTATAACTTTTGCCTGGACATTGTTTCATTTGGGTTCCTCTGTTCCTCATATAACAAGATCAACGAACACTTCAGAATTCACCTCCCATGTTTCAAAGGGTAATAAGAATTTATTCAGATTTTAAATGTTTTGATGTTAATCATTCATGTCTCATGGATTCCATTTTTGTGGAACCCAGAGTGGGCTGATTTATTGCTAAATGTATTATTTGCATCGCTCGACAATTCTTTTTATTTATTTTTTGTGTTTACATCTGACTTTCATAATGGCGGAAATGTCTCCAAAAAGTTTCATGTCTGTGCTGCTGCTGCAAAGAGGCAAACTCACAATAGACCCCTCCCATCTCCGCTCAGACCTAACTCGCTTTTTTCGCCTCGCCTATATCAGTTGTTAGTGGATGGAATAACATTAGATTGCCATAAGAAAAGCACTCTTCCGAAATTCCCCTTTAAGGGAGGACCGGCTGGCTGGCGGTCCACAGACCGCTGTGACTATGACTCAGCCATAACCATATGAGGAGTTCCCAATGCTGCTACGCCCAAAATAATACGGAGTGTGTTGTCTAACCTCTGTATGTTGTTGCGACCGTAGGGAGAACGTTTACTACTGTATGAAACCCAGCAGATCCTGTCGGTCCGTAGATCCTGTCCGTAGTGAGGGTTAGGGTTAGGGGAGGCTAACACCTCAATATAGCTGACCTGTTGTGACATCACATTGTTGACACATATTTGGCAGTGCCCATATATGGATGGTCCATATATGGCCAAGACATTCATTTACAAATGCCTATAGACAACATTCCTGGCCGATTGCAGGAGGGACGCCCCGCCCCCAAGTCGAAAGGGAACTTCCGGGTTCTCTCTGTCAGGCATGCATATAAACGTGTTGCCAAGTCAATTTATTTACCTAAACTATCTTGTTTTTTTTGCTTATTTATATTGCAAGAGTTGGCTTGTTTGGCTTATTTCTCTCACAAATTTTGGCAACACTGCCCAGCGCTGCAGTAAAAGATTATGACAATGAACTGAAAGGGTTAAACCAACGGAGGTTTTTTTTCCAGCTGTCAGATGGTGCGGTGACTGCGGTCATGGTCTCTTGATATGCAAGCGCACCGCTATCTTCGATGTTTTTATTCTATCTACACCAGTTAATAGTATTGATGACATCCTTAACATATCCTAAACTCAGCAAACTCCCCAGAGAAGCAGCACGACTCACAACAACAACAACAACAACAACAAGGTAAAACTCTCATGCTAGCTAATTAGCCTTGTTAGCTACGATCTTTTACTGTATGGGGACTACTCTTGTTACAACTAAGTACAAGTTATTTTCACTTGTGACAACACAACATTGATTATAATTGAAATACAAGCTCTTCGCTGTTGTGTTGTATCTGTGAATGCAATTGTTTTCTGTCTTTCAGACCTGTACTGTACGTCCAGGACCAATGAAGCCAGATGTGAGGGTCTCCTCATCATATTTATTGCAATAAAATATTTATACACACTTTTCTTTGACTTGTCCATGCCTTTCTTTTTAACTGTTGAGGGTTTCAAATGTTGTACTGTATATTGTGTTATTGAGATAAGGAATGTTCCCAATGATGCTTTGAAGGAATGCTTTTAAACACTTGTCATTTTCAATTAATCCAGTTTGTTTTTGTATCTATTAAAGCCAAATGTATTCATTGTTTTGACGTGACAGTTTAGGATTTAATGATTAAATGAGCATTAAATATGAATGGATATTTATATTGCCTTGATTAGGATTAAATCGATGATTTACAGTGATATAGTGAAATGAACACAGCATAGGATGCACATAATAGGTGGGCTAATGTGTATTATGTCTATTCTGGAGTGGGTTGAGTTGTTGACAGGCCTATTTGTAAAAACATTAATGCATATCACACAACACAAGCCAACTGTGACTTCATCCCAGAACAGAGGAGAATGGAGATGACAACGTTTGACATGATCAACCAGCGTTCTGAAGGGAAAAGGTTTGCTAGCTAGAAATCATACAACATTCGCTTCCATGAAATACTGATTAGGTTCAATGCTTGCTTTCAAATACACAAATCTGTTTATTTGTAGGCCTATATCAATGCAATTCAAAGGAGCTTTATTGGCATGAGAAGACATGTTTATATTGCCAAAGCAAGTGTCAAATAAAATAAAAACAGTTTAAAATGGCGAACATATAATATGACATGCAGTTGGAGGGAGTACAGCATTGTGTAAAAAGCTATGTCGCATTGTGACATTTTATATATATATATACAGGGTATAAAGCTTTTGAAACAATTTAAATAGCGTTATTTTTTAAGAAGTTTGCATATGAAAAAAGGTAGTTTCATGACAGTACACTAGTACAAGGTCAACTAAAAGCATACGCCCAAGAAAGCCTATGGCAATTGTTTCAATTGAGATCTCTTTTTTTTTCCCTCCAACTCATAACATTGAATGATGGCAGAACAGGTGTGTATCGTCACAACTCATTTATTTATCAGCAGAGTGGATGAGTGTTGCCATTAAGTGACATTGTTAACATAAGTTACAAAGTAAAATTACAAAGTAAAACAATCCCGTCTCATTAGTTAAGAGGAGAATCAGATCAGATGAACGTAAACAGGAAATCGCGCTACGATCAAGCCCAAAAAAGGGCTTTCGGTCGGAAGTAGGGGGCGTGGCCAGGCATGTTGTCTATAGACACACAATCCCTTTTATGCCCATATACCATATGGAGATCCCTGATGTCATCAATATTAAGCCCATATTTGGGAATGCCAATATACTGTATATACATACTGTGTCAGTCTAACCAGTGTGACCGCCGCGACACAAGTCACACTTGCAAATTAATTCTGTCCTTGTCCCTTGTATGCCCATATATGGAGATCCCTGATGTCATCAAAAAAAAAAAGCCCATAGCTTGGAATGCCCATGTATGGACATATTGTGTGAGTCTCATGTGGTCTATAACATAAGACACCTATGATGTCAGACATCAGTCATAGCCATATTTGGGAAAACATTTTGTCCAACTTAAACAACAACTCGAATCACACTTGCAAATTAATTCCGTCCTGTGCGAATTCCGTCCTGCATAAAGGGCGAGGTCGATTTTCCACCTTAGGGTGTCTTACTGGTAATGAAATATATATCTATAACATATAATTAGAGAGAGAGGTCAGTCAGTCACAAAATGCATTATCTATTCACTCGCTTCAGCGACTGATCTCAAATTTAACATGGCATTGGCCATTAGCATTATACACACGATGACGGAGCCCGAATTTCATTTTTCCCAAATTCTAGCGATTTCTTAGCGTTTCTTCACTCTACAGCTCTACAGCCTGTTGTCAGGGTTACGGTCCGTTCCTCCAGGCCATGGGATCTGTAGCCCCGGGCCCACACACACCTCTCTCACAGTTAGGAATGTTGCAGTCTCTCTCTCTCTCTCTCTCTCTCTCTCTCTCTCGCTCTCTCTCTCTCCATGGGTCACGCATGCAACGGGTGATGTGTGTCTCATCGTCCAACGGGTATAGAAAACGTATGTGGAGCAAATACATCCTCATATTTCTATTCACCTAATTTTGCTGTTAAATTATTTGTATCCATCATAAATATACACTCCTCCATGTGCTGCTCCTTACATTATGATGCTCCCACATATTCTCACGCACGCACCATGCAGTTACAGTTACTTTCCCCAAAACCCACACTCTGCACATATTTTGCAGCACATATATTCGAACGGGTAAGGTCTAGTTATTATAACAAATAGAATCATTCTCCCTCCACTGATCCGACACATTGCTGCTTGCCCATGTGTGGTGTTGCGGGCGTACGGGCGATTTTGGCATGCCGTAGTGTGACGAATTAGGCTTAAGACAGGTGTTTCTTTTCATGGAATACAACTGTGTTGTTGTGTCAAACAAGAGACAGACCACCTGTTTCTCTCCTCTAAGAAAATAGCCTAGAAAAGACCTTGGAGCTAAGTATCTCCATATAAGATGTTTTTTTTAACTAGGAATACAAATCCTTGATTGTATGTTTGAGTCCAAACATACAATGTTCTTTCTCACTTTATAATGAGCTACACCCTGTCCTTCATATCAATGGTTTTCACAAACGTTTATCTTTAGAGAAATCTAAACACTATAAATCTGACAAAAGCCGAGACATCCCTCCCCCTCCCCCCCCTTGAAGCTGCCGGGAACTAGCTTCAGGGAACTAGACTAATTATGGAACAGGAACCTGAGGTCAGGGAAAGGTTAGTCTCGCGTGGCCAGACTATTGACTCCGGTTAATGCGGAAGCAATCTGGCTAGCCATCGCCAAGGAAAAGTTCGGTCGCTTTTTTCCTGTCCTTTAAATCAATGGTTTTCACAAACGTTTATCTTTAGGGCACACGCACGCACGCACGCACGCACGCACACACACACACACACACACACACACACACACACACACACACACACACACACACACACACACACACACACACACACACATTACTGCTACTGATTATGTGTCATGTGAAAGTTAGCAATGTAAAAGTTATAAGATAACATACTGTATGAAGAGTTTAACTGATATCACATTGAGAACATGCCGGCATTTGCCTTTCATGTCTGTCAATCAATCAATCAATCAATCAATCAATCAATCAATCAACAGACTTGAAGTTGTCACATCAAACCGTTACAAAGTAAAAGAGTACATGAAATCCTTATTTGTATGAGGAGCAGTTATTTGAGCAGTTAAAGGAAGTTAAAAGGGGAAGAGAGAATAGAAAAGAGAGGATGGAACAGCAGCACGTGGTCGCAGCAGCTGTGTGTGGGGGTTTGTGGCTGGGGTGATGAATGTCCTTGATGATTGCTCAAGATTGTCCCTTAATGCACAGGCTTTAGGAGCTGCAGCTCTGGGCAGTGGGCACTCAATCTCTCCAGACAGAGTCAATGATGGCTAAAAAATCACACCCGTGTGAACTGAGCGGTGGTTCTCTCCCCCCCCGTGTGTGTGTGTGTGTATGTGTGTGTGTGTGTGTGTGTGTGTGTGTGTGTGTGTGTGTGGCCTGGACAACAGCGCCCCTCCCTTAACATGTGTGGTCAGAAAAGGTACTACACAGGCTTGAGGCTACATACAGACCCACCCACATACAAACAAACTAACTAACAAACAAACATACCTACACACACGGCCACGCTATGGAGACGGTGTGACCACCGCTCAAAAAAAGAGAGACTATTATTGCAAGTAATGGTGCTGAAATATAGGCTAGTCCCATATAGGGCTGTTCTCTCTCTCTCTCTCACTCTCTCTCTCTCTCTCTCTCGCTCTCTCTCTCTCTCTCTCTCTCTCTCTCTCTCTCTCTCTCTCTCTCTCTCTCTCTCTCTCTTTCTTAATTTGTACTTTTGAACATTTTTAAAAGCATGCACTTTTGAATTCATATTGTAATTTTGTACTTTCTTATTTATTTTTTTAAGCAAATACTCCAGTTTACATGATCAACTTTCACTTGTCGTAATATTTGACCAGGAGTGTCTATACTTTGAAGTAGGCTGCTGGGGTCGAGTTCACTGTCCACCTACTCGTGACTGAACTACTATATAAATATTATGAAACCTGATGACACGTGTTGCGGCTGACCATACTGGACACATGCAAGCGTGTTAAAGGTCAAACAACGATGAAGCAATAAGAAAGAGGAGTTGGAAGACTACGTGGACAGGTTGTGTAACACGATGTGATAGGCAGGTTAAGAATAGACATGTAGCCTACCTCTGTCAAGCTCACAACGTGTCGCAGCGCGACGCGTTGTGAGCTTGTAGATGTTCTATTTTCAGCACGCAACACCTGAGATCAACCAAAGATAAAATGACTCTCTTCTCCACTAGTCCCTCCCTAACGTTTTAGACTAGTTTTTATTTTGTTGACGAAATTGTCAATATATTTAGTCTTAGTTTTAGTCATCACAGCTTAGTTTTCATCTAGTTTTCTAAAAACGCAGTCGACAAACATTTTTCGTCATTGTTTTAGTCGACAAAATCAACATTGATACCTTTCCATACCCAATTGACGCCTCTGGAAAAGGGCATGGTGGGGGGGAAAGGGGAGGGATCTCCCGAACCTATAAAAGACCTTTAAGCAGACACAAGGCTTTAGTTTAGCTAACCCTTGTCCATGGACTTGTGTACACTCCTGAATAAACATCTCTACTCTGCTGGATAAATGGTAAATACATGGCAAATGGTGCATTCATATAGCGCCTTTATCCAAGGCGCTTTACAGAGATTGTGCATTACATTCACCCATTCACAAAAACATTCATACACGGATGGCGGAGGAAACCATGCAAGGCACAAACCTGCTTATCGGGAGCAACTAGGGGTTCGGAGTCTGGGAACCCTCTGTGTTCTAATGACAGTTTCTCTACCCCTAAGCCACTGCCTGAAGTTGCTTCATGATCCAAGCTTGTACAACTACAATATTTGTGCTTATATTTATAGGCCTAAATGTAAAGCGACCTCGTGTCCACAACTTTCACACATCCCGTTGTGCATTGCGCAGAAGGTGTACGGCAGTTCCCGGCGTCGCAGCCGAGAATGATCTACAAGCTCACAATGGTTGCATCTGCGATGCGACGTGAGCTTGTATGTCTGCTGTTAACCGGAAGTGTCCCGCAGATAATGCTACAGTAAATTCTCGCGGAAACAGGTGGATAGGGCATAGCAGTGGCTGCCATATTGTGGTGCCACAGATATAAAACCCATGCATTTTCTCAATAGAAATTTCGGAAAATGAATTATTTTAAGCCTGGAACCAAGGATCCATCCAGGATTCCAGGCTCCTGGTGAATCATGACTATAAAACATTTATTATTTCTTTGTCAAAACATATTTGAAAACTGAAAATTTCAAAAACATGCGCGTGCGTGCACACACACACACACACACACACACACACACACACACACACACACACACACACACACACACACACACACACACACACGTATATGCAGTATATGCAGTATAAGCAGGTATACTAGACAATCTGCATAGTGCAAGGTACAATATGTGCAAAGTACAAGTACCATGTGTGCTCTGTTTTGCGAGCAAAGCTTGATTTACATTTTGAGGACATTTGATCTGGCAGTTAGGTTGTTGTTCCTGGCTCTGATAGCCTTTGGGAAGAAAATATTTCTGTGTCTCTCTGTGGGGACCATGTGACGACGCGGACCATTGCACGTCCTGCAGGTAATGGATCCTGGTCCTGGATCCTGGGAGCCTGCTGGTCCTGGGACTCTGGGAGGAGCTATTCCCACGTGATTAGCCCTATTCACGACCCGCCCACTCAGCATCCCCCGGGTGCTGAAGTCCAGTTTTGAAGGGGAAAATCCTACTATAAGCCTATAGAGTTATATAGTAAACGGCACAAAGCATTATAATTTACTTTACCGTTAGAAATAACGATTTGTTGGCTTTAAGTCCAGTATAGTTTCCCCTTCTAAATTGAGGTCAGCACCCGGGGGATACTGAGAAACGGAAGTAGGTGGACGGGCCGTGAATAGGGCTAATTGTGATGGCCCCATTTATTTGAACACTTTAGTTACTAGTTACTTTGTAGATTTGATTATTAAACATACAGTAGGCTAACCACTTCAGCCCTATAGCCTATACATTTCAGGCATTTGAAAATAGCCGATCTACAAGCTCACAATGCATCGCAATATGACACGGGACTGCCCTAAGTCGCATTGTGAGCTTGTAGATCTGATATTTTAAAAATATTTGTACACATTTGAAAACTTGAAAGGACACATTCTGCATAATGAGTACTTTAACTTTTTGTACTTTAAGTACATTTTCATACCAATAGGCTTGTACTTTTACTCAAGTACATTTTGAATTCAAGACTTTTACTTGTAACGGAGTCTGTAGTTCTAAGTGCGACAGGGAGTTTATTCCACAGTTTGGGGGCAGGAGGGAAAATTGTCTAGGACGAGCGGATTTTTGTCCTGGGGTTTTTAGCGAGGGTTCTGTCAGCATCCCTGTGTTTGGCTGCTTTGAAGGTCAGCATTAGTGTTTTGTATTCAGTGTGGGCCGCAACCGGGAGCCAGTGGAGGGAGCGGAGAAGGGGGGAGTAGAATATTTCTGGAACTTCTGTGAGACCTTGAATTTCTTGTTTAGCATTCCATAATTATTAATATAATGTCTGTTTTCAAGTAGACTTACTCAGTGCGCTGCACACTGGCGTACTTGAAACCACTCACTTTCTCCACTGGTGCCCCTTGATCCATATAGGCCTAGAATTATTTAATGCTTTAACTATTGAAAAATAGCAGATATACAAGCTCACAGCGCGGCACCGAGTGCTGCGCTGCAAGCTTGTAGATCTGCTATTTTTTGAAAAATCATGATTTCTTTCTTTGAATATGTCTTTTTAAAAGCGAACATTTGAAACTCAAATATTTGCTTCTGGGTGGTCCCTGGAACAACACATTTTGAGATGGGGGTCCGTGGCCAAATACATGTCATTTTGAGGCTATTTGACATGAAAAAGTTTGGGAAGCCACTGATTTAGAAAGGATTTAGAAGAAATGTATAGAGGGGTCAAAAATTCAAAGACTTGCACAAATGTTCAAGATTTTTCAAAAATAGCAGATCTACAAGCTCGCAGCGCTGTGAGCTTGTATATTATGCTATTTTTTTAATTGTTAAAGAAGAGGCTGTCGTCCTGTGTCGTAGAATTCTGGATGCCCCAGTAATTGATGAGGCAATAGGAGTCGAGACAATATTATATGTCACAGACCAATCTTTATGGATCACAAGTCACAACTCAAGTAATAATTAAACTTTACATTCAAAATATATATTTGTGCAAACAAACAAAAATCTAAGAACTACCATGAATGAAATAAATATTATAATTAAGAAGTACTGAAAATAGCCGATCTACAAGCTTGCAGCGGGGCACGAAGTGAGGCGTTATGCGCTTCTAGATCTGCTATTTTTACTAGTTTGTGTCCCAGCCAGGCAAACGTCTAATCTCTCTTTTGGGTCTCTCGAGCTAAAAGGTTTGGGAACCACTGTTCCAGGTGGTGATGGTTATGCTTTAATGTACATGATATTGTGGGGAGAAGTGCAGTAACAGTCAGGTCGGTGGTGCGGTAGTTCTGTCAAGGAGCAGGGATTAGACAATAGTTCTACTAGTAGCTGCTCCAAGGACAAGATGAACCATAACAAGACAGCTGTGTAACCATAACAAGACGGCTGGAACCAAAACAATAGCTATCAGGCATCTAGAGACATCGTATCTTACAAGCTTCCAATTATTATGTATATTATTGCGACCGTAAGTCGCATTTAGTATGAAAACCTGCAGATCATGTCTGTCTGTCTGTCTGTCTGTCCGTCCATCCATGCCTCATGTCACCCTCCATATATGTCCAAGATATCTCCATATATGGAGCTAGCAAATCTGACCTCACAGACTCCAGATATGGATATAGCTGACCTGTTCTGACATCACAATGATGACTCAACCAGCCAGATTAATAGTTTAACTCTTGCTTCTTAACTGTTTCTTAACTGTGTCATATTAAGAAACTCTGATGTTTCAGCGCAACCTCGCCCTTTAGGGCACCACAGTGACATGTCTGCCACCTCCTCAGGGTAGGCCTATATGCCCTCTTGTTGCAAAGGCCCTGACCTTTGCACGATGTCACAATGTCCATCCAGTACTCCTGGTGGGGTGACAGGGAATATAAAGGACCTATACATAGGAGGAGTTACGACCCATATGGGAAACAAGCCAGGTGGGAACAACAGTATGTACACACACACACGCAGTCACGCAGTCACACACGCACACACACACACACACACACACACACACACACACACACACACACACACACACACACACACACACACACACATATAGAGCTGTCACAATTACAATTTTTAATTTACGATTAATTGTCATACAAATAATTGTGATTAAAGATTGAATTGTGTTTTTGGCATTGAAGACTGGATATGAATACAAATTACATTTCTGTTTGCCATATAGGCATCATAATCACAAAAAAAAACATTTTGAAAATAGCGGAAAACTTGTAGATCTGATATTTATGCAAAATAATTGTGATTATCTCAAATAATTGTGATTAGGCGATTATGTAATAATTGTGACAGGCCTACCGTTCGTACACACACACACACACACACACACACACACACACACACACACACACAAATGAACGCTCGCAGCGCACGCGCGCACGCTCACCTGCAAGGTTGGAGTGTCTGTTGGGACGGTAAAATGCAGTGGGACTAAGTTGCTGCTGGAGAGAGGGGAGCAAATCATTAACTATAGTCTCAGACATTGTTCAAATACCCCTAAACGCAGGTATTATCCGCACAGACTCTCCCATGATTTGCGGTCGAAAAGCATCGGGTGCCGACAGGTAGCCATCGGGAGCTTATCAGCAGGTTTTCAGCAGCCGGTCGGGACCGCTATCGACTAGTATCAACGGAAAAATGGAAGACTGGACTTTTCCAGTTTTGTTGAGTCGCCCCATACCCGTCTGAAGTGAAGGTGTGGCTACTGCTGCAGAACCATGCAAGCCTAAACAAGCCAGAGACACTTTCCCATTGCAGATTTTAACTAAATACTATATTCTCAATCTCAACTCTCAGAGGAATAATATTACATTAGCTATTTTGAAAATGTTGAGAATGTTGAAAGCAAGACCAAATAAGCAACTACACTTCAGAAACGAGCCCAAACAAAAGCAACCCACAACTAGAAAAATATTGTTCCTTCGAAACAATTGTGGGCTCGCTTCAAGCCAGAAAACAATGGCTATAAAAGTACAAAATGTCAAGATCGCAGGCAGTGCTCTCTTTGACGTTACTGACGTCAAAGATTGGTCCATTTTGTTCCAAAAATGTGTTGTGCCAAAAGTTGACCCGCTGGTGGCGCTATTATAACAGGCCAATGTAAGAAGGGTCAAGGGTGGTATCTGTTCCTTGACCTATTGGGAATGTGCTTGCAAGATTTCACGGACATTGCAGGCTGTGTTCATGATTTGAGGTGTTTTTGGCTTTGGCCACTTTATCGCTGCTTGCAGCTATATTTGTTATTATTTTTCTTTTTGTGTGTGTGTGCACTTCATAGGCATATTAGATAAAGGTCCTTAGATTGTGTGTAGAATGTTTCATGCAAATTGCTAAAAAAATCCTAACGGGTTTAAGCGTTTCACAAACTGCTCAAAATGATATAGCGCCCCCCTTTGGCCAATTGGAGTGAGATTGGATTTAGTGATATTTGGACTAACACTCTACATCTTTGCCAAATGCCATGAACATGTTACTTTGCATGTATGATTTAGAGGCAGAAGAATAATTTGCATAAAACTGCAATATTCATTGAATTATTAAAAAAGCATGTTTCAATTTAAAAAAAAAATCCGATCTGACAGATCTTTAGATATTGGTCCAAAGTTCACGTAAAAAAAGTTTTGTGCACGCGGAGCGAAAATTCCAGAATAAAAGCGGGTTTACGCGTTTTACAAACTGCTCAAAATGGCGGAAAATCGAAGGGCGGAGCTTACTTAACAAAGACACAGATGTCTTCCGCTCGAGTCAAAGCACGCGTGTAAGCAAGTTGCATGTCTTAAAACGAAACGAGTCATGACTTATGCCCGTTTGAAGTTTGAATTTTCAAACGCTTCGTATAGCGCCCCCCTTTGGCCGATTGGACTAAAATTGGTTTCAGTAATACTTTGACTAACCCTCTACATCTTTGCCAAATGCCATGAACGTGTAACTTTGCATGTATGATTTAGAGGCCGAAGAATAATTTGCATAAAACCGCAATATTGATTGAATTATTAAAAAATTATATTTCACTTTAAAAGAAATCTGGTTGATCAATCTGACCGTATTGGTCCAAAGTTCATGTGAAAAAAGTTTTGTGCGCGTAACGAAAAAAACCCAGGAGGAGATAGATTTTTACTGTTTTTCATATAATTCCAAATTGTGGGAGATCTAAAGGTCAAAGGTCAAAAGTCAGAGCGTAAAAGTTGTTCGGCATGAGGAGACGCATACGTGTATACAGGTTTCATGGCTTTACCTCAAACACAGCATGAGCTATACCTGTTCAAAGTTCGCACTTTCAAAGGCTTCCTACAGCGCCACCATTTGGCCGATTGCTGTAAAAAGTAATAGCACACGTCGCCACAGTAAGCTGAACACATTGATGTTTTTATTTTCATTTTCTCACTAAGTATGTAGGAGTAGAAAGGAACCGAAGTTTTTTGATACTTGCACTGACTGCCTGCCTAGTATAGAAACTAGAAAAATATTGTTCCTTCGAAACAATTGTGGGCTCGCTTCAAGCCGGAAAACAATGGCTATAAAAGTACAAAATGTCAAGATCGCAGGCAGTGCTCTCTTTGACGTTACTGACGTCAAAGATTGGTCCATTTTGTTCGAAAAATGTGTTGTGCAAAAGTTGACCCGCTGGTGGCGCTATAACAGGCCAATGTAAGAAGGGTGGTATCTGTTCCTTGACCTATTGGGAATGTGCTTGCAAGATTTCACACCCATTGCAGGCTGTGTTCATGATTTGAGGTGTTTTTGGCTTTGGCCACTTTATCGCTGCTTGCAGCTATATTCATTATTATTTTTTATTTTTTTGTGTGTGTGCACTTCATAGGCATATTAGATAAAGGTCCTTAGATTGTGTGTAGAATGTTTCATGCAAATTGCAAAAAAAAAAATCCTAATGGGTTTAAGCGTTTCACAAACTGCTCAAAATGATATAGCGCCCCCCTTTGGCCAATTGGGGTAAGATTGGTTTTAGTGATATTTGGACTAACACTCTACATCTTTGCCAAATGCCATGAACATGTTACTTTGCATGTATGATTTAGAGGCAGAAGAATAATTTGCATAAAACTGCAATATTCATTGAATTTATTTAAAAAAGCATGTTTCAATTTTAAAGAAATCCGATCTGACAGATCTTTAGATATCGGTCCAAAGTTCACGTAAAAAAGAGTTTTGTGCACGTGGAGCGAAAATTCCAGAATAAAAGCGGGTTTACGCGTTTTACAAACTGCTCAAAATGGCGGAAAATCGAAGGGCGGAGCTTACTTAACAACGACACAGATGTCTTCCGCTCGAGTCAAAGCACGCGTATAACAAGTTGCATGTCTTCAAACGAAACGAGTCATGACTTATGCCCGTTTGAAGTTTGAATTTTCAAACGCTTCGTATAGCGCCCCCCTTTGGCCGATTGGAATAAAATTGGTTTCAGTGATACTTTGACTAACCCTCCACATCTTTGCCAAATGCCATGAACGTGTACCTTTGCATGTATGATTTAGAGGCCGAAGAATAATTTGCATAAAACCGCAATATTGATTAAATTATTAAAAAATTATATTTCACTTTAAAAAAAATCTGGTTGATCAATCTGACCGTATTGGTCCAAAGTTCATGTGAAAAAAGTTTTGTGCACTTGACGCGAAAATCCCAGGAGGAGATAGATTTTTACTGTTTTTCATATAATTCCGAATTGTGGGAGACCTAAAGGTCAGAGGTCAAAAGTTAGAGGGAAAAAGTTGTTCGGCATGAGGAGACGCATAAGTGTATACAGGTTTCATGGCTGTATGTATAACACAGCATGAGCTATACCTGTTCAAAGATCGCACTTTCGAAGGCTTCCTACAGCGCCACCATTTGGCCGATTGCTATAAAAAATAATAGCACACTTCGCCACTGTAAACTGAACACATTGATGTTTTTATTTTAATTTTCTCACTAAGTATGTAGGAGTAGAAAGGAACCGAAGATCCCGTCTACTGATTGCCTGATAGATAAATAAATAATGACAATATCTAAAGTGTGCTCGCCTTATAGGCGAGCCCACAATAATGACAATATCTAAAGTGTGCTCGCCTTATAGGCGAGCCCACAACTAGGAACACTATAGGAAAACAAGATCAAAGTCGCTTATAATGAGCAGACCTGGCAACACTGCCATACCAGCGTTCATGTTCATGTGATCTCAGTGCACATGCGCACAACTGTGTACAAGTAGGCTACAGTAACTACAGTCGGCTGACGAAAATGTGCTTAGTTTTTTGCAGTTCTTTGCAGTCTGTGTACAGTCAGAAGGAGTCTCCTGTAAGGTGTCTACACACCAAACAGCCTACAGGAGACTACTTCTGACTGTACACAGACTGCAAAGAACTGCAAAGAACTGCAAAAAACTAAGCACTTTTATTTTTTCAGACGACGCCGACTGTAGTTACTGTATGGCAGTGGTGCCGGGTCTGCTCGTTATAAGCAACGTTGATCCTGTTTTCCTATAATGTTGCTAGTTGTGGGTTGCTTTTGTTTGGGCTTGTTTCTGAAGTGTAGTTGCTTATTTGGCCTTGCTTTCAACATTATTTTATAAAATAACTAATGTAATAGAGCTCAGAGGTGAAACTGGTCGCTGCTTTTGGGCTTATTTTCATAGACCTGGTCGCTTATTTCACTCACAGAATCTGGCAACCATACCGGAGCCACTGTGTGTTCTCCGTGCAGAGCAGTGTTGCCAGACGTACGATAATTATCGTATTTGTACGATAATTTGACCCTCTGTACGATGTACGATCAATAATTCCAAAAATGCCCAAATGTACGATAATTTCGGCATATCATCAAAAAGAGCGTGAATTCACTATTTTCCCTGGCTGCTGATCTGGGATCTGGTTTGGCTTCTCAAAATAAGCCAGGAAATCAGTCAATCTGACCCTAGATCTGTACTTGGAGGCATTAAAAACACTGGTTGCATCTTTCCAGACCAGGTTCAGGCTTTTATTTGTGTAAGCTCCAAGAAGTTGCCTGCCTCCACACAGCATATCTGATGCGTTTTTGTCACGCAGGAGTCTAAAACGAGGTCGTTTCTTACACTAAAGACGCATTTTTTTGTGAAATTACGTTTTTACGCGAGTGATTTCTCTTTTTTGGCCGTGTACGATAGTTTCATGTCAAATACGATAATTCTGAGCCTCCGGTACGATAATTCAACATTTCCCATCTGGTAACACTGGTGCAGAGGAGAAGGGGGAAAAAAAGAACAACAACAACACGGGGAGCTGCTGCACTATTTACTAGCTTTGCTTTGGATCAGATTGGAATAGGAACTGAGAGTTGTGATTGAGAATATGGTATTTAGTAAAAATATGCGACGGGAAAATGTCTCTGGCTTATTTTGGCTTGGTTTTGCAACAGTAGCAAACTATTCTACAACTCCCTCAATCTTACCGACGGCCAGGGGCGACTGTACAAAACTGAGCAAGTCCAGTTTTCCAGTTTTCGGTCGATAACGTTCCCGACCCGCTGCCGAAAACCTGACGATGAGCTCCCGTTCGGCAAACGACGCTATCCGCCGCCTTCCGCCGCCGAATCGTCGCCGAATCTGTGCGGTTAAAAGTGGCCTGTAGTCTCTTTGGTGTGAAGTCACCTTAAGTACCCCATTCCCCACTCACAGCAAGGTTTTAGGGTATGTTGGTAAGTTGTGTGTGTACTTAAGAGATAAGGAGGTGGGACCAGTGTGTTCTAGATTTTTTAACGATCCGCGGCCATTCATGCCACGCCAGTGCATAATGCCTATCAGATAAGCTAGTTTGAAAGGTTCACGAGGGCATACGGCGTAGACCCCAGTATCAGGTAGAACACAGCACTGGGTGGGACCCATGTCAAGAACCTTTCCCATTCATCAGATCCCATTCTGGACAGACACCAGTTTTTACTATGGTGAAAGAAACGCAAATGTCCTCTTTTCATGCCATACCTGAAGGCAGCATTCAAGTGAATTGCCTTGTCCAAACTCTCCTTCACTTGATTATGCTTAGTTCAGTGTGGTATCAAGCATTGAAAATAAACAACCTTCAAGCTCACAAGCCCGCGTTGTGAGCTTGGAGGGCTGCTATTTTCAATATTTTCACCCAAAAGGCCCTTTTAGAAATTTCAGCCCCTGCCTCTGTAACATTCTCTGCACGCCCCCGTGTCTTATATTATTGAAAATAGCAGACCTCCAAGCTCACAACGCGTTGCAACGATGCTTGATACCACACTAAACTAAGCCTAATCAAGTGATTACTGGAGATGTGGCGTAACAGCATGGATTTTCACAGAGAGGGCAACCTTGAGATTACCAGAAGGTCTCCCTACCCACTCGTCCTATCTTCAGGACAGCACTGACTGTGTTTGGAGTAGCCTTTTCCTTGCTCTTCCTCCCTCTAAGGTTGTTTCCAGCCATAACAGACTTCAGTGACGTTCAGTCCCATCGGTACCTCAGGGCTGACATGTTTGCCGATATGACACACCAACCCCCCCCCCCCCCCCCCCCACCGACAGCAGCAAGTCCATCTGTCTGTGTCAAAGTTATTGAATTTCATAGATATAATCAGAGGGGTCTGTTATGAAGGGGACTGTAGGCTACCCTGCTCTCCACATACGTCACCACGTGGCCTCATATTATAGACAATGAATGTTATCTGAAACCAGATTAACGTGTGTGTGTGTGTGTGTGTGTGTGTGTGTGTGTGCGTGTGTGTGATGCTACAGTTGACAGAAGACACGCAATTGTTGTCCATCAATCAGATGGACATTTGTTTTGCATGTGATGACTAACAGTGAGGTGGTTCAGCCATGCTATTTGTCAAACATGTCTAATGGGAGAATGGTTGTCGAGATGACGGATTGGTTAGTCGAGGAGCAAATGATGCCCCACTCTGGGATCATGAGGAGCTGCAGCTGTTAAAGCAGGAATAGTTGTTCAAAAAACTAAACGTGCACACATAGACATCAAAGGGGGCTTGAGCCCTTTTACTTGGCTGTAAAAAGTGCCCTCTCCAGACCATGAATGCAGTTTTCACTATGGTGAAAGAAATGAAAAAGCCCCCTTTCCATGCCATACCTGAAAGCAGCATTAAAGAGAATTGCCATTTCCAAACTCCCCTGAACTTGAATGCAGCATCTTATGTTTCCCCTCTCTGTGTAGAAATCCATGCCGTACGCCATGTCTCCAGTATTCACTTGTTTATGCTTAGTTTAGTGTGGTATCAAGTACCGAAAATAGCCGACCGCCAAAGCTCACAACGCGTCCCAGCCTAACGCGTTGTGAGCTTGGAGGTCTGCAATTTTCCAATATTTTCACCAAAGGCCCTTTTAGAAATTTCAGCCCCTGCCTCTCTAACATTGTCTGCACGTCCCTAGCTGAGATACAGTTATACACTCTAAAAACTGCTGGGTCAAAAACAACTCAACTTGGGTCATTTTTGATCCAACTCACGGGTCAAATAGGGACCAATGCCAGGTTTGGTTATTTTAACGCAAGAAATTTGGTTATGAATATTGACCCATAAATTGGGTCAAATAAATAACCAAATTATTTGTTTAAAATGACCCAAGATTGTAGTCAATATGACCCAAGTTTTGGGGTTGAGTGGGCTAAATGAATACAACCTACATATGCATGGTCTTTATGTCAATATTATCTGTCATTAACATAACATCAGAAATGTTTCAGGGTTTCTTCTCAGATGATTTGTTCAAAGATTGGTAATATCAACATAAAAGTGCATAAAATATATTATGCAACAATGTTGATAATACTATAATCAGAATAGTTTAGAGAAGATACACAAAAATAATCTCAGAATTACTATGAGTTCTTCTCATTCAGACAAGCTGTTAGGGAGGGAGCTCAACCCTAACCTAGCAGCCAAGCACTTACGGTTAGGGTTTAGGCTCAAATATTGACAAATCAAATTCAGACATATGACAGACAGCTTGCCGAGACAGACACATGGATATGACATATTTAGCATTTTTAGCTCCCAACAGCTTAGAAAATGTCTCTGGAAACCTAGAAAAATGCTTTTCCCAGCATGCTTTGCAAACAGGTTTATGGTGCCTGTCCCCTGATTGGCCCAAAGCTAGACAACTGACCCAAGTATAGGGGTTACCACTAACCCCAAAAACGGGTCACCCCCAGATAAATATTACCTAACTCGAACAACCCTGGAATTGGGTCAAAATAATATCCCAATAACTTAAGGAAGGGTTGTGGCTCTGAGAAATGACCCCGAAATTTGACCTAACACAAATGACCCATGATTTGGGTCAAGAAATGACCCATGAGTTTTTAGTGTGTACATACAGTATATGGAACGTCACCTTCACATCTTTGATTTTTTTTACTAACAATCTCTCCAAGTGCATGGTGTGTTCTACCGTGACACATAATATATGTAATGTGACGTATCCAGCGTAGCCATTTAGGGCGCATTCTCACATATAATTCGGTATACCCAGTGCGATTGGGAGGGGTGAAATTGCAACATTCTTGCATATTTAATTAATTTAACAATTACCATAACATTGTGTACACGTATGTCTACACGCGGACAAGCTGTGACATTTCTCATGGTAAACTGCGACCTTCGGTCGCAATTATAGCCTATACTATAGTCTATACAATACTGACTCCCGTGGCACTCTCCCTTTATTTGTGACTGTGAGCAACTCCTCCTCACAAATAAATTATGCGGGAGGGATCGTGATGTGATCCCTCAAATGTATCCTTCTTTGCTTCTCTCCTCTCTAAGTCATATCCTTTCATCTTAGTTGTAGCCTAGTGAAGTACATATAGTTATACTTTGCATATTATGAGTATACTATGATTCTTATTATGATTATGCTTCTTTGTTAAAACTAAACTGTGTCCCATGCATGTTGTTTTCTACATGTCACAACACATACCAGACAGCCATACGGCAAACACTGTGCTCGTTGTATAACTTATAAACAGCTCCTTATTGGGACAGACGACACTTAATGTCGTTAAATGTAATGAGGAAACTGTGGTGGCATTGGCAAACACACAGATGGACAAAGAGTTCATGCAATGACTATAGGTGTCCCTAGGCTTCCTCTATTTTCTATAGGTTCCAGCGTCACCCAGCACTTCGAATTAGGGAGTTGTTGACTGACCGCCAATTGACCACAAAAATGAAGAAGTCACCCAGACTCTGAGTGATCATTAGTCATCTTTTGGAAATAACCATGCATTGTATAGAAAGTATATTAAGGGCTCCAGGAACAGATAGAGGTTGTGTGATGAGACGCAGCACAGCTGCTGATGTTGCTGGCCAGGGACAGGAGTTTGGATGCCTAGAGATCTCTGTAAAACAAATCTCTATTATTCATCTGTCATCTTTGTTCACTTACTAATTAGGGAGGGATCGGCGGACAGAAATGAAATCATTGAGTGGACAGGCGGTAATGGTCAGGAGTGTGATTTAACTTGCGCAGGGCTCTACCACAATGTTTCATGGCCACACGTTTCCAGCATTTTACGTCAATTGCCTTCACATCAACAGTGAACCGTATGCTGTTGCACATCGAAACCACAGTTTTTTTATTTGCATTTGTTTGTTTGTCTTCACACCAGCCCAAACAATGCGCATTTTCCAACAATGCGCATTTTCCAACAATGCGCTTCAGGATTCATTTTACCGTGAATGCACCCTTAAAAAATGTCTGAGAGTGCATTCACACACACATGCATGTTTTAATGCGATTAAAACGAATCCTGTAGTATATTGTTTGGAAAATGTGCATAATTTGGGCTGGTGTGAAGACTGGGCTGGTGTGAAGAATGTGTATTCTGTTGCGGATCAAACAAACAAATACAAATCCGCAAAATAAACGTGGTTTCGATTCACAACAGAATATGGTTCGGTGTTGGTGTGAATGCATCCGCGTCAAAAGGTGTTTTTTTTTTTGCCAAAATATGTAGAACCACAGAATTTCTTGACCCGACGACCGACGCGATGTTTGATATAAGCTGCTGTCTGTCGGCAACATTATCGCGGTAAATGCAACTCCGCGAAGGACCGAGGTACAGATTAACCACCCGGACTGAGTAATTATAACAAAACACAGTGCACTGCACCCGTCTCGCTGTTGGAGGACAGGCGGTGTGAGTGTGTGCGAGCGTGTGTTTGTGTGTATGTTTTCTCATGCCAATAAAGCCGTTTGAGCCTGTGAGGAGTCCAGACGTCCTCTTCAGTGATTGCAATGACGTTCCTTTTTTCCCGTTTCTTGCTAAATTATATTTCTTGTTGGGACACATAGTTTCAGAACCGCTGTCATAAGTAATTGTCCTCACTACTGCCACGGTTCGCCACGGGTAGTTCAAGCGTACGTACGTCTTTTATTGGTTTTAATCCGTCGGGTTGAGTGTTGTCTGTAAGGTTACGGACAGAGACAATTACGTACGGACATAAGGAGCAACCGGATTAAATCACTCTCCCCCTCCGTTTCATGTGTATTCCTGCGGCCCTTATGTACTACTATGCATGGTACTTTAGTGAACACCTGGACCCCCTTCAGTTTGTTTAACAGGTTGACATCAGGGTAGACGATGTCATCACCTACATGCTCCACAAGGCCTTCACCCACTTGGAAGATCTTGGCTGCACTGTCAGAATCATGTGTTTTGACTTCTCCAGTGCTTTCGACACTATCCAGCCTCCTCTGCTTGTGGAGAAGCTTGTGCTGATGGATCACAGACTACCTTTCAGGCAGACCGCAGTATGTGAGGCTGCAGAGCTGCAGGACTTGCGCACATCCAAGAGAGTTCCCCCGGGGGCCAAGCACCTTAAATGGGGAGGTGGTGGAGTTTGTGGACAACTACAAATTCCTAGGAGTGCACTGGAACAGCTCGCTGGACTGGTCGGACAAGAGAGAGAGAGAGATAAGACACATGTGTGGTCACCGAATGAAGTTTGACTACTGTGAAGTGTGGCAGGTCTATTGTTTATTGTGTGAATTCCTATGCCAGCTGCCATTGTCACCTCAAGGATGGCCAGACTACACATCTTCACTTCAGGCTAGGCTGAACAGCTGCAAGAAGTCCACATTATTTGGTGGTGTGACACCCCTGGTGACTAATAGCCTACACTAGCTTATTAATAGAAATAGAAATACACAAATAGACTCAAGTAGCCTATATACACTAATACTCACAAATAAAATCAATAGGCCTACCTGTACACATAAATAAACAAATAGCCTACTCCCTACAGTGTAGGACCTACACCATAATATGCATGTAGGACAACCTGACAATTTAGTGAGGATGTTGACTGATAACTCAGTCACAGACATCAGGAAATCGTGGTAATTATCTATAAATAAATCTATCCATCTATCTATACTATACCTGACAAGAGAGATTACTTAGCCTGTATAGGCCTAAATGATGTAATTATTAGCCTACATTGTCAAATCTAAATCCCTTCAATAAAATCTCTGGGTCTGCGCTTTGATCATGACTTTGACTAATCTCTGCATCTGATAGTGGGATACATGAGAGATTGGTGTGGCTTTGAGTCAAACCTTGCTAGATATACCGGTAGTGTCCATGAATCAAGCTCATACAACACAATTGTGGGGGAGGGGTATAACCCCCCCCCCCCCCCCCCTCCACTGAAACTGAAAAGAGAGGACTCATCACTAAACCATAGATTTGTGGGTCCGTTTTTAGCCGAAGGAATGTTTTTTTTTTTTTTTTTTGGTGCAAAACAAACACTTGCAATGGATTCAGAATCATTAAAAAACCCTATTGACCCCTTATAGTAATGGGACCCCAACTTTCAGCAGCTGTCAAAAATTCCCCTAGGAATTGTGAATTTCAAACTTTGTTAGATGTGTTTGTTACACCTTTACAAACACATTGGTGTAGACATTTCTTGGTAAGGAATTTATTCCCAGATTTCATTACTCTGACATTAAAGGACAACTTAGTTTTTTTACAACAAGGGTTTATATTTTAGATTGTAATTAGAGAAAAGAAAAAGCGAGTATTAAAATGTTTTCATTTGCTTCGTTCTATTGTTTTATCGCATTTACCGTGCTAAAATGTGGGACATGCGTACGCATGCGGGGGCATGCGTACAAGTGGCTAAATATGTCTTTTTAGCCAGCAGTTTCTTTATTGCTATTTACAGTAACACTTCTAGCCCCCACAAGAAATAACTTTAACACTCATCTTTTATATTCTTTAATTACAATCTAAAATATGAACCCTTGTTGACAACAACTTGTTTTTTACAACAAGTTGTTGTAAAAAACTAAAGTTGTCCTTTAACATTGCCAAAGTGCGTGTGCATGCAGGCACGCATGCACGCACGCGCGCACGCAAGCACGCACGCACGCACAATATGGCAGACAGGCAGAGGCGGAGCTGTGAACGTTTGGCAGGTTACATTTTAAATACAATGTAAAGTTTTTGAATTGCAAATTAGATTACAGACCATTGATCTAAACCGATCTCAACACGGAACGCCTGCAAATAGCTGGGCCATAGCAGTGGGCGTGGTTTACAGGTGCCCAAAAAAAAAATCAAGCCATCCAGGATCCTGGTGAATCATGACCATAAAACCTATAGGTTATTCATTCTATGTATTCAATCTAGTAGCCTATATATTATCATATATTATGAAAGAATGCAAAAATTGCTAAATTGCGAGTGTGGTTGCCTATTTTTGACTCGATAGCCAAATTGTCATGTGAAGCCCTGTTGGGAAGTTATTCATGTGCCTCGTGAGGCTTGTCGACCTATTTATAGTGAATATAAATAGGTCGACAAGCCTCACGAGTATTAGGAAATTTACTAGACTAGTCTAGTAAATTTCCTATTTATAGTCTGGATTGTTTATCTAGAAATAAATAGACCTAAATGATGCAATTATTAGCCTACATGGTAAAATCAAAATCCCTTCAATACAATCTCTGAGTCTGCGCTTTGATCATGACTTGATCATGACTAATCTCTGCATCTGATAGTGGGATACATGATCTTATCAGTGTGTTTGTGGCTTTCAGTCAGTAAAAGTATCAACACTTCAATAAATAGCCTACTCTGTGTGGCTTTGAGTCAAACCTTGCTAGATATAGTGTCCATGAATCAAGCTCATACAACACAATTGTGGGGGAGGGGTATAACACCCCCCCCCCCCCCCTCCACTGAAACTGAAAAGAGAGGACTCATCACTAAACCATATATTTGTGGGTCCGTTTTTAGCCGAAGGAATGTTTTTTTTTGTTGTCTTTTTTGGTGCAAAACAAACACTTGCAATGGATTCAGAATCCTTAAAAACCCCTATTGACCCCTTATACTAGTAATGGGACCCCAACTTTCAGCAGCTGTCAAAAATTCCCCTAGGAATTGGGAATTTCAAACTTTGTTAGATGGGTTTGTTACACCTTTACAAACACATTGGTGTAGACATTTCTTGGTAAGGAATTTATTCTCAGATTTAATTACTCTGACATTAAAGGACAACTTTGTTTTTTTACAACAAGGGTTTATATTTTAGATTGTAATTAGAGAAAAGAAAAAGCGAGTATTAAAATGTTTTCATTTGCTTCGTTCCATTTACCGTGCTAAAATGTGGGGCATGCGTACGCATGTGGGGGCATGCGTACAAGTGGCTAAATATGTCTTTTTAGCCAGCAGTTTCTTTATTGCTATTTACAGTAACACTTCTAGCCCCCACAAGAAATAAGTTTAACACTCATCTTTTATATTCTTTAATTACAATCTAAAATATGAACCCTTGTTGACAACAACTTGTTTTTTACAACAAGTTGTTGTAAAAAACTAAAGTTGTCCTTTAACATTGCCAAAGTGCGTGTGCATGCAGGCATGCATGCACGCACGCACGATATGGCAGACAGGCAGAGGCGGAGCTGTGAACGTTTGGCAGGTTACATTTTAAATACAATGTAAAGTTTTTGAATTGCAAATTAGATTACAGACCATTGATCTAAACCGATCTCAACACGGAACGCCTGCAAATAGCTGGGCCATAGCAGTGGGCGTGGTTTACTGGTGCCCCAAAAAAAATCAAGCCATCCAGGATCCTGGTGAATCATGACCATAAAACCTATAGGTTATTCATTCTATGTATTCAATGTAGTAGCCTATATATCAAACATATCATTTTCCAAATGTCTGTCTGTCTGTCTGTCTGTCTGTCTGTCTGTCTGTCTGTCTGTCTGTCTGTCACAGCGTTTCTCCTCAGTGGCTGGAGCAATTGATCTGAAATCGCATCACCATTAGTATATGAACACACCTAACATAACTGTGAAGCCCGTTTGTCACTTTCACAAATCGTATGCTGTATATTAGCATTTTTATGGTGTATCTACTATCTATTCTGCATCTAGCATGAGGCTTATCTATTCTGCATCTAGCATGAGGCAACATGTTTAACCAGCTGTGTGTGTGTGTGTGTGTGTGTGTGTGTGTGTGTGTGTGTGTGTGTGTGTGTGTGTGTGTGTGTGTGTGTGTGTGTGTGTGCGCGCGCGCGCGCGCGCGGGTGGGGGGTTGTCTGGCCCTGTTACAGATGTTGTCCAAAAATCATGCAGATCGGTACACAGTATCTCTGTAGCCATTAAACGAAACGGGTATTTCTTACATGCTCCTACATATTATCATGTAAGCACCAGTTAAAGTTACTTTCCATCCCTCATATACTGTGTGCACAGTGCACAGTACACCCCATAACCCACACACTGCACATAATTTCAGAGCTCATATCTTTGAACGGGTAAGGGCTAGTCTATACTATAATTTTGCGAATGTCTGTCTGAGTGAGTGAGTGTCTGTCACAGCGTTTCTCCTCAGTGGCTGGAGCAATTGATCTGAAATCGCATCACCATTAGCATATGAACACACCTGACATAACTGTGAAGCCCGTTTGTCACTTTCACAAATCGTATGCTGTATATTAGCATTTTTATGCTGTATCTATATCTATTCTGCATCTAGCTTGAGACTCATCTATTCTGCATCTAGCATGAGGCTCCTACATATTATCATGCAAGCACCAGTTAAAGTTACTTTCCATCCCTCATATACTGTATGCACACTGCACATCATTTTGGAGCTCATATCTTTGAACGGGTAAGGGCTAGTTATCATATATTAGAAAGAATGCAAAAATTGCTAAATTGCGAGTGTGGTTGCCTATTTTTTACTCGATAGCCAAATTGTCATGTGAAGCCCTGTTGGGAAGTTATTCATGTGACTCGTGAGGCTTGTCGACCTATTTTTAGTCTGGTAAATTTCCTATAGTCTGGATTGTTTATCTAGAAATAAATAGGCCTAAATGATGCAATTATTAGCCTACATGGTCAAATCAAAATCCCTTCAATACAATCTCTGAGTCTGCGCTTTGATCATGACTTGATCATGACTAATCTCTGCATCTGATAGTGGGATAGGCCTACATGATCTCATCAGTGTGTTTGTGGCTTTGAGTCGGTAAAAGTAGGCCTATCAACGAAATACTCTGTTACAAGTGAAAGTCCAGAATTCAAAATATATTTGAGTAAAACTGTAAAAGTATGAAAGTGTTTGGCATCAAAATTTTGTTAAAAGTAGTAGGCCTACAAAATAGCATAGTATTGATTGATTGAATACATTATTAGACAGAAATGCCTGTCAATTCTACCAAAGCGCGCGCGCGACGCACGCACGCACGCACACACACACACACACACACACACACACACACACACACACACACACACACACACACACACACACACACACACACACAACGATATGGCAGAGGCGGAGCTGTGAATGTTTGGCAGGTTACAATGAATTTAAATACAATGTAACGTTTTAGAATTGCAAATTAGATTAGGCCTACAGACCTTTGTTCTTGATCTTTGTTGTTGTCACGGGACGATCAAAGAGTAAACTGATCTGGGTAGGTGGCACAAGTTTCACTGCTCTGTGATTGGCTGAACACCGTGGATCACAGAAGATCTGAACCGATCTCAACACGGCACGCCTGCCCTGCAGCTAGGGCATCGCAGTAGGCGTGGTTTACTGGTGGTGCCTCTAAAAAGAACTCCCAATAGCCTATATATTTTAACAATTATTTTAACCCTAGAATCAAGCCATCCAGGATCCTGGTGAATCATGACCATAACATCTAAACAAAGATTGATTAATCTATTTATTTAATATAGTAGCCTATATAGCTATTATTATCATATAATTAGAAAGAATGCAATTCTGGGAAATTGTAAGTGTGGTTGCCTATTTAGGCTATTGTCTGGTAAGCCAAATTGTCATGTGAAGCCCCGTTGGGAAACCACACTAATCGTGTGAGGCTTCAGCTTTTTGTAGTCTAGTACATTTTTAGTCTGGATTGTTTATCTAGAAATAAATAAATAAATAAAGTAGCACTAGAACTATAGTGTGTTGCCCTGGTGGGCAACCACATTAATTATAATTATAATTTATTATGATTATAATAATAATTATTATTCACAGAATCAAAGGTTTCATGGTCATGATTCAGAGATTCACAGACATCCTGGATGACTTGATTCTTGGCTTAAAATAATGTAGTCTATATAAATACTTTTGTAAAAGTATATGGGGAAATGAATGGGGAGATTTCTTTGGCACCAGTAAACCACGCCCACTGCTATGCCCTGTATATATCATCATTTTAGTTCACGCCCCCGACAGTCAACCGCTCTCACTCTCCAGTGTCTCCACGTGAAGAAAGAGCTCTGCACAGGACTGCAGCTCGCTCACATATCATCATCACATTGTTTGTAACCGAGACGAAAGCAGGAGCCTCAGCTTGCCTGAGGTTCAGGATCTGGATGTGGCAGGTCTATTGTTTATTGTGTGAATTCCTATGCCAGCTGCCATTGTCACCTCAAGGATGGCCAGACTACACATCTTCACTTCAGGCTAGGCTGAACAGCTGCAAGAAGTCCACATTATTTGGTGGTGTGACACCCCTGGTGACTAATAGCCTACACTAGCTTATTAATAGAAATAGAAATACACAAATAGACTCAAGTAGCCTATATACACTAATACTCACAAATAAAATCAATAGGCCTACCTGTACACATAAATAAACAAATAGCCTACTCCCTACAGTGTAGGACCTACACCATAATATGCATGTAGGACAACCTGACAATTTAGTGAGGATGTTGACTGATAACTCAGTCACAGACATCAGGAAATCGTGGTAATTATCTATAAATAAATCTATCCATCTATCTATACTATACCTGACAAGAGAGATTACTTAGCCTGTATAGGCCTAAATGATGTAATTATTAGCCTACATTGTCAAATCTAAATCCCTTCAATAAAATCTCTGGGTCTGCGCTTTGATCATGACTTTGACTAATCTCTGCATCTGATAGTGGGATACATGAGAGATTGGTGTGGCTTTGAGTCAAACCTTGCTAGATATACCGGTAGTGTCCATGAATCAAGCTCATACAACACAATTGTGGGGGAGGGGTATAACCCCCCCCCCCCCCCCCCCCCCCCTCCACTGAAACTGAAAAGAGAGGACTCATCACTAAACCATAGATTTGTGGGTCCGTTTTTAGCCGAAGGAATGTTTTTTTTTTTTTTTTTTGGTGCAAAACAAACACTTGCAATGGATTCAGAATCATTAAAAAACCCTATTGACCCCTTATAGTAATGGGACCCCAACTTTCAGCAGCTGTCAAAAATTCCCCTAGGAATTGTGAATTTCAAACTTTGTTAGATGTGTTTGTTACACCTTTACAAACACATTGGTGTAGACATTTCTTGGTAAGGAATTTATTCCCAGATTTCATTACTCTGACATTAAAGGACAACTTAGTTTTTTTACAACAAGGGTTTATATTTTAGATTGTAATTAGAGAAAAGAAAAAGCGAGTATTAAAATGTTTTCATTTGCTTCGTTCTATTGTTTTATCGCATTTACCGTGCTAAAATGTGGGACATGCGTACGCATGCGGGGGCATGCGTACAAGTGGCTAAATATGTCTTTTTAGCCAGCAGTTTCTTTATTGCTATTTACAGTAACACTTCTAGCCCCCACAAGAAATAACTTTAACACTCATCTTTTATATTCTTTAATTACAATCTAAAATATGAACCCTTGTTGACAACAACTTGTTTTTTACAACAAGTTGTTGTAAAAAACTAAAGTTGTCCTTTAACATTGCCAAAGTGCGTGTGCATGCAGGCACGCATGCACGCACGCGCGCACGCAAGCACGCACGCACGCACAATATGGCAGACAGGCAGAGGCGGAGCTGTGAACGTTTGGCAGGTTACATTTTAAATACAATGTAAAGTTTTTGAATTGCAAATTAGATTACAGACCATTGATCTAAACCGATCTCAACACGGAACGCCTGCAAATAGCTGGGCCATAGCAGTGGGCGTGGTTTACAGGTGCCCAAAAAAAAAATCAAGCCATCCAGGATCCTGGTGAATCATGACCATAAAACCTATAGGTTATTCATTCTATGTATTCAATCTAGTAGCCTATATATTATCATATATTATGAAAGAATGCAAAAATTGCTAAATTGCGAGTGTGGTTGCCTATTTTTGACTCGATAGCCAAATTGTCATGTGAAGCCCTGTTGGGAAGTTATTCATGTGCCTCGTGAGGCTTGTCGACCTATTTATAGTGAATATAAATAGGTCGACAAGCCTCACGAGTATTAGGAAATTTACTAGACTAGTCTAGTAAATTTCCTATTTATAGTCTGGATTGTTTATCTAGAAATAAATAGACCTAAATGATGCAATTATTAGCCTACATGGTAAAATCAAAATCCCTTCAATACAATCTCTGAGTCTGCGCTTTGATCATGACTTGATCATGACTAATCTCTGCATCTGATAGTGGGATACATGATCTTATCAGTGTGTTTGTGGCTTTCAGTCAGTAAAAGTATCAACACTTCAATAAATAGCCTACTCTGTGTGGCTTTGAGTCAAACCTTGCTAGATATAGTGTCCATGAATCAAGCTCATACAACACAATTGTGGGGGAGGGGTATAACACCCCCCCCCCCCCCCTCCACTGAAACTGAAAAGAGAGGACTCATCACTAAACCATATATTTGTGGGTCCGTTTTTAGCCGAAGGAATGTTTTTTTTTGTTGTCTTTTTTGGTGCAAAACAAACACTTGCAATGGATTCAGAATCCTTAAAAACCCCTATTGACCCCTTATACTAGTAATGGGACCCCAACTTTCAGCAGCTGTCAAAAATTCCCCTAGGAATTGGGAATTTCAAACTTTGTTAGATGGGTTTGTTACACCTTTACAAACACATTGGTGTAGACATTTCTTGGTAAGGAATTTATTCTCAGATTTAATTACTCTGACATTAAAGGACAACTTTGTTTTTTTACAACAAGGGTTTATATTTTAGATTGTAATTAGAGAAAAGAAAAAGCGAGTATTAAAATGTTTTCATTTGCTTCGTTCCATTTACCGTGCTAAAATGTGGGGCATGCGTACGCATGTGGGGGCATGCGTACAAGTGGCTAAATATGTCTTTTTAGCCAGCAGTTTCTTTATTGCTATTTACAGTAACACTTCTAGCCCCCACAAGAAATAAGTTTAACACTCATCTTTTATATTCTTTAATTACAATCTAAAATATGAACCCTTGTTGACAACAACTTGTTTTTTACAACAAGTTGTTGTAAAAAACTAAAGTTGTCCTTTAACATTGCCAAAGTGCGTGTGCATGCAGGCATGCATGCACGCACGCACGATATGGCAGACAGGCAGAGGCGGAGCTGTGAACGTTTGGCAGGTTACATTTTAAATACAATGTAAAGTTTTTGAATTGCAAATTAGATTACAGACCATTGATCTAAACCGATCTCAACACGGAACGCCTGCAAATAGCTGGGCCATAGCAGTGGGCGTGGTTTACTGGTGCCCCAAAAAAAATCAAGCCATCCAGGATCCTGGTGAATCATGACCATAAAACCTATAGGTTATTCATTCTATGTATTCAATGTAGTAGCCTATATATCAAACATATCATTTTCCAAATGTCTGTCTGTCTGTCTGTCTGTCTGTCTGTCTGTCTGTCTGTCTGTCTGTCTGTCACAGCGTTTCTCCTCAGTGGCTGGAGCAATTGATCTGAAATCGCATCACCATTAGTATATGAACACACCTAACATAACTGTGAAGCCCGTTTGTCACTTTCACAAATCGTATGCTGTATATTAGCATTTTTATGGTGTATCTACTATCTATTCTGCATCTAGCATGAGGCTTATCTATTCTGCATCTAGCATGAGGCAACATGTTTAACCAGCTGTGTGTGTGTGTGTGTGTGTGTGTGTGTGTGTGTGTGTGTGTGTGTGTGTGTGTGTGTGTGTGTGTGTGTGTGTGTGTGTGTGCGCGCGCGCGCGCGGGTGGGGGGTTGTCTGGCCCTGTTACAGATGTTGTCCAAAAATCATGCAGATCGGTACACAGTATCTCTGTAGCCATTAAACGAAACGGGTATTTCTTACATGCTCCTACATATTATCATGTAAGCACCAGTTAAAGTTACTTTCCATCCCTCATATACTGTGTGCACAGTGCACAGTACACCCCATAACCCACACACTGCACATAATTTCAGAGCTCATATCTTTGAACGGGTAAGGGCTAGTCTATACTATAATTTTGCGAATGTCTGTCTGAGTGAGTGAGTGTCTGTCACAGCGTTTCTCCTCAGTGGCTGGAGCAATTGATCTGAAATCGCATCACCATTAGCATATGAACACACCTGACATAACTGTGAAGCCCGTTTGTCACTTTCACAAATCGTATGCTGTATATTAGCATTTTTATGCTGTATCTATATCTATTCTGCATCTAGCTTGAGACTCATCTATTCTGCATCTAGCATGAGGCTCCTACATATTATCATGCAAGCACCAGTTAAAGTTACTTTCCATCCCTCATATACTGTATGCACACTGCACATCATTTTGGAGCTCATATCTTTGAACGGGTAAGGGCTAGTTATCATATATTAGAAAGAATGCAAAAATTGCTAAATTGCGAGTGTGGTTGCCTATTTTTTACTCGATAGCCAAATTGTCATGTGAAGCCCTGTTGGGAAGTTATTCATGTGACTCGTGAGGCTTGTCGACCTATTTTTAGTCTGGTAAATTTCCTATAGTCTGGATTGTTTATCTAGAAATAAATAGGCCTAAATGATGCAATTATTAGCCTACATGGTCAAATCAAAATCCCTTCAATACAATCTCTGAGTCTGCGCTTTGATCATGACTTGATCATGACTAATCTCTGCATCTGATAGTGGGATAGGCCTACATGATCTCATCAGTGTGTTTGTGGCTTTGAGTCGGTAAAAGTAGGCCTATCAACGAAATACTCTGTTACAAGTGAAAGTCCAGAATTCAAAATATATTTGAGTAAAACTGTAAAAGTATGAAAGTGTTTGGCATCAAAATTTTGTTAAAAGTAGTAGGCCTACAAAATAGCATAGTATTGATTGATTGAATACATTATTAGACAGAAATGCCTGTCAATTCTACCAAAGCGCGCGCGCGACGCACGCACGCACGCACACACACACACACACACACACACACACACACACACACACACACACACACACACACACACACACACACACACACAACGATATGGCAGAGGCGGAGCTGTGAATGTTTGGCAGGTTACAATGAATTTAAATACAATGTAACGTTTTAGAATTGCAAATTAGATTAGGCCTACAGACCTTTGTTCTTGATCTTTGTTGTTGTCACGGGACGATCAAAGAGTAAACTGATCTGGGTAGGTGGCACAAGTTTCACTGCTCTGTGATTGGCTGAACACCGTGGATCACAGAAGATCTGAACCGATCTCAACACGGCACGCCTGCCCTGCAGCTAGGGCATCGCAGTAGGCGTGGTTTACTGGTGGTGCCTCTAAAAAGAACTCCCAATAGCCTATATATTTTAACAATTATTTTAACCCTAGAATCAAGCCATCCAGGATCCTGGTGAATCATGACCATAACATCTAAACAAAGATTGATTAATCTATTTATTTAATATAGTAGCCTATATAGCTATTATTATCATATAATTAGAAAGAATGCAATTCTGGGAAATTGTAAGTGTGGTTGCCTATTTAGGCTATTGTCTGGTAAGCCAAATTGTCATGTGAAGCCCCGTTGGGAAACCACACTAATCGTGTGAGGCTTCAGCTTTTTGTAGTCTAGTACATTTTTAGTCTGGATTGTTTATCTAGAAATAAATAAATAAATAAAGTAGCACTAGAACTATAGTGTGTTGCCCTGGTGGGCAACCACATTAATTATAATTATAATTTATTATGATTATAATAATAATTATTATTCACAGAATCAAAGGTTTCATGGTCATGATTCAGAGATTCACAGACATCCTGGATGACTTGATTCTTGGCTTAAAATAATGTAGTCTATATAAATACTTTTGTAAAAGTATATGGGGAAATGAATGGGGAGATTTCTTTGGCACCAGTAAACCACGCCCACTGCTATGCCCTGTATATATCATCATTTTAGTTCACGCCCCCGACAGTCAACCGCTCTCACTCTCCAGTGTCTCCACGTGAAGAAAGAGCTCTGCACAGGACTGCAGCTCGCTCACATATCATCATCACATTGTTTGTAACCGAGACGAAAGCAGGAGCCTCAGCTTGCCTGAGGTTCAGGATATAATACTTTCTACATGTGCGGGGACCTGCATGGATATATGCTTTACACACGCCAATAATTGCTTTCCCAGAAAAGCCGTAAGTAGCCTATTTTTTTCCCCCCTTTATCGCCCTCCACTCCTCCCCATTTCGCTGTATAAGCAGACTACTAGAGCACTTGAACGCTGACATACTGTAGAAAATATGCAGTGCTGGCGCAGTGCTGTCTTACTGCTTGGCATGTCGTGTTTCTGTTAGGCTGTGGAGCAGTGGTACCCAAACGTTTTAGCTCAAGACCCAAACGAGAAATGGGGGGCGCTCTCCATTCCGACATGTCGCCACTCCGACATTGACTTCTTATTGTCGGAGTGGCGACACTTCCATAGAGGCACGAGAAAAGCTCACAACGCGTATCGAGCTAGTAGAGCAGCTATTTTTACCTGATCATTATACATTTTTTGATATTTCTTTTTATGCATTAAAAATACTTTTTGAAAAAGATATATAGCCTATTAGGCACATTTTAAATGTAGGAAAAAAACATGGATCGTGACCCACAAAAGGCTCCCAACCCACTGTTTGGGAAACGGTGTGAGGATAAAGCTGGTTGCACACTGCACTGCGTGTTTTCGTTGCGTTTTGGAAATCCGAAATCCGGAGGCCAGGGAGAGAGAGAGGAAAGAGAGAGAGAGAGAGCAAGGGACTCAGTGGTAACAGTTGCGAAAATCGGAAAAAAACAACCCTGGTCCGAAAATAAATACATAGTGCAAACGTGATTTGACAGGTGAGGTTGATTTTTTTTATTTACAAAATCGTGTTCTGAAATTCACTCCGATATTCGTCCCGAAAAACGCAGCAGTGTGCAAAGACCTCCTTGAGCGAGGGACAGTGAGATTTAGCAGGACTTGTCTGTCACGACTGAAATCCGTTAACAGATGTGCCGAAATTTGACTCCCTGTCGGAATTCACCCCTTCCCCCCCTGCATAGCGGGGCGGCGTTCTTTCCTGTTTACTCCCTGGGGGGGTCAGGACCTTATGTAGGCTATATACTGTATATAGGCTACTATATGGTCATGACCGAGGTGGTGGCAGGGTGGCGGAGGAGCACAACAGTGGACTATCAGTAGGGCCAGGGCAGGGCATTCTTTTTGATAACAATAGAACAAGCCTCATTCACAAAATGTTGTCTTGTCTCCGCCAGGCCGAAGGCATGGGGAGACTTATTTTTTCTGCACCGCGTCCGTCCGTGCATGTCTCCGTCCGTCTGTTAGATCTCCGGCGCCGTTGGCCCGGTCTTGGCCAAACTGTGCGCACACACTCCCTGGAGGCCAATTCAGAACTCTGCCCCACATTTTTTCACATGGCCCTGTTCTAGCGCCACCATGAGGCGGATTTTTGGAAAATACATTTTTTGACCGTACTCCTACAGATTTTGTCCAAAACCTACGTGAATCGGTAGACAGTATCTCTACAGTCATGTGATCGACATGGATCGGTCCGATTTTCCATATTCCATCCCGATTGGCCAAGATTGGCTTCCAAAGTTTGCAGGATTGGTCCATTTTGAACAAAATGCCTCAAATCATGAACACGGTGTGCAATTTAGGTAAAATTGTGCACAGACATTCCCAATAGGCAGAGGAAGAAATTCCACTTCAAAATGTTCAAATCAGCCTCATGGTGGCACTATAACAGGCCTATTTGTGTTTTTACCTATAACGCTCACTGATCAATGTAAAACTTGCGCACTCCTACAGGCCAAGGAAAAACCTTTGCCCTGCATTTTTCACATCTGCCTTTTATAGCGCCACCAGGAGGCGACTTATGTAAAACACATTTTGGCCATTAATCCTTCAGATTTTATCTAAAAATCACACAAATCAGTACACATTATCTCTATAGTCATGTGATCAAGACAGATCTGTCCGATATTTCATATTCCATCCTGATTGGTTAACGTTGGCTTCCAAAGTTGGCAGGATTGGTCTGTTTTGAACAAAATTGCCTCATATCATGAACACAACTTGCGCTTTCCGTGAAACTTTGCACGCACATTACCACTAGGTCAAGGAACAAATGCCACCCTTTTCACAATGGCTTGTTATAGCGCCACCAGCAGGTCGACTTTTGCAAATGGTGAAATTTTTGGAACAAAATCATGCATGCAGCGTCTGATTTCCGTGAAAGGCCGAAGAAGACGTGCCACCCTTTTCTCATTGGCCTATTATAGCGCCACCAGGAGGCCACAATAACCCTCCTGATCTGGCAGAGACTTGTGCTCGGAAGAGCACTGCTTCTAGTTTTTAATGATTTCAATCCAACACAATCGTCTGCCTTCCGTTCTTCATAACGTTCAAGGGAAAAACAATCGGCCGATTAAAATCGGTGGTGTGGCGGAGCAGGGAGTTTAAAAACACACAAAGGTGTCAATCAGTCCATCTTGTAGGCAAACCTCTTGTTAAAAATGGTTCTATAGTCTCCTTTTAAAAGTGTCAATGGCCTGTGGTGATGGATGGTCTGTCGGGAGGACATTCCACAGCAGCTGAACAGTGAGCAGAATACTCAGTCCCTAGCAGTGCAGAGCCTTTCATCTTCCCTTTTTTGTGGGGGGAGGGGGAGGGGTGTAGCATGTTGGAATTTCCAGAAGGAGGGTGAGGGTGGAGGTCAACATTTTAGGAACTCCTATCTGTTATCTACACTGTACTGTATTATTTAATTATTTTGGGTTTAAGCCAGTAGATGGCGCCAAATGCAAGCAAGTGACCGCTTGAAAGGACTGACCCACATCCTTGTGATAACACCATGGTTAGCCTGCCAAAATCACTGTCTTTTCTGTTTTAGATTGGTTGATTTATGTTTTTTATTGAAGAGAAAAAGGGGAATGAATAAAGCATATTAACACCAATACATACTGATAGGTAAAATGTGCTCCTCAGAATCTGAGAGATATTAAAGCTATACTATGTAACTGTTCCAATAAAACTAATCTTAAAATCGTCCTAACTATTAAACCGCTAACGTTTTAGAACACCCACTCTGTTAATTTCAGCCCTGAAAGCCTTTTCTTTATGTTTTTTACTGAGCCAGTGAGCAGTGACAGGCTGCATTTCGCGGCAAAATTACACCATCTGTATAAGTTGTCTCCAGATCATACACTACCGGCCAATCACAGCGCGGATCATACACTACCGGCCAATCACAGCGCGTCTTGTCGTCTCTTCAGGAAGTAGCTTGCTTCAACAGCAGTGTTTACGCTGGTGTTGGAGTCTAGCCTGTTACTCCCCAACGCCTGGTCGCATAGGAACGCAAGACCACTCTACGGATGCGCATCGGCGAGCTGCAGGCGGTCGCGGTGGTTTTGCCGCCCGCTCCGGTGGTCCGCGGCGACCCCGGGCAAAAAACTGCCTAAAAAAGCAATACCGCTACTGACCACTAGTTGAGCAACTTACGCAGTATAGCTTTAAGTCTCAACTCATTCACTGCCAACAATATTTAACCAAACCACTAAACACTGAAAATGAGTGCGAAATTTCACGCTGATTGGTCCAACTGTGCCAAAGATTCTGCTCACAGACTTGCGTACGGACACACACATGGACTAGACGAAAACAGTCTCGACCACCCATGTGTGAACGTTTGTAGATTACATATCTGTCAAAAGGATAAAATACAAAGCTTGAAAGCTTATTTATGGTCCTATATACTTTGTGAGCTTGCTTATTTTCGCTGCACATTTTACGGCACATGCACCCTGTCCCCTGAGTGTCTGAGCTCCCTGTGCCCCTTATTTTGGCAGCACATTTGTTTGCTTGGCAAATGTAAATGTGCTTGCCCCCTATTGATCATGATTGGAGGAAGGCCCCTGCATGTCACCTAAATGAAATCACTTACCCTACCTTAATGGGAAAATCGGATCAATGAGGGGTGTGTGTGTGTGTGTGTGTGTGTGTGTGTGTGTGTGTGTGTGTGTGTGTGTGTGTGTGTGTGTGTGTGTGTGTGTGTGTGTGTGTGTGTGTGTGTGTGTGTGTGTGTGTGTGTGTGTGTGTGTGTGTGTGTGTGTGTGTGTGTGTGTGTGTGTGCTCCCATTCACATGTGCATGAATGCACGCATGTTTGTTTATTTGTGTGACACTACAAAATGCTATGTTAAATTATATCTGTAATAACTGAAAGGTATGGCACTTCCAAGGGTTGTTGTGGTTTTCTAATATACTATATTGCATCTGGCCATAGACCTCATAGGAAATCTAAGTGGTCGAGGTTTTAAAATCGATTTTATAGTTCTGAATTCTGCGGTTAGCAAAGTCTGTCTTGAGAGATTACACCTCTAGACAGCTAGGGTTATCGTCTTTGTCTCGGTAATGTTGCAAAAGCTGATGCAGGCTACATGGAATTTACCAAGCCAGCCAATAATAATCCCTTGTTTTAGCCAGCGACTTGTCGGTCAGGTGATATGGGGCACGGCTTGACTATCAACCCTGTGTAAAACTGTTCAAGTGACCGCCAGAGCAAAATGCAAAGTTTAGAATGAAAAAATGTATATACAAAAAAAGAAAAAAAAAATCAATAGTCCTGTAAGCACAACATGTCCTGCATAGTGAAGACAATTGAAACAACACAAGTTATTTCTTGTATGAATATTTTAAAATTAAGGAATTCATTTAGTTTTTTCACACTAGGGATATGTAAAAGTGACAAATTAAAGTTGATTACTATATTTCACATCTACTGCCGGGTATATAATTAATTCAGTAGATAATTCATCCAGCTTTTGTTATTGTCCGTAGAGATGGGTTTGTTTTAAATAAGAATGCGATCTGTAAAGATACTAGATAGATTACGAGATGAATCCATTTTCCTTCACTGCATTCCATTGCTATAAATTGAGGCTTTCATTTCCTGATGACTTCATCTCCCGAAGGATTTGGGGAATTTGAGTTTTTGCATCAGTGACGGGTGCTGCAGACCGCACGTTACGGTTTACAATGGGAAACATTATAACCCAACTTAAGTCGGGTTTTGCAGCCAATGGTTGGATTTGAAAACCGACTTTCGTCGGGTTCGGCAGTTAATAACGACTATTTGAATTATATCTGTTCTACTTCTCCCGTGCCGTCGGTTGCGCTCGCAAAAAACATTATCCAAAGAAAACATGGATTCGGACAAAGTTACACCTAATTAACACATGGGCTGCTCGGGTTTATAACATTTCTAGCTCCACCTAAACCCTTAGCACTACAGTAAAATCAATGACCATACATGAAGCTAGTTAACATTTGTTTGTTAGGTTTCTTTAGAACTTGATTATATTGTGTTTTTCTCTAGATAGATATCCATTTACATTGTTATATTTCTGTTAATGTACTGACCTATTATCTTGTTTATTATTGCGATGTTGTATCTGCTTATTGTAAGTCGCTTTGGATTAAAAGCCTCTGCTAAATGCCTAAACTGTAAACTGTAAACTGTAGCTGTTGCTGCTGCCGCCGTTCACTCACGCTTTATTTTGAAGAGCCTCGGAAGCTTCGTGTGTGTGCACGTGGGTGTCCACTGACGATTGAGGAAGATAATCCCTTTGTTTACAAACGCTCGCGAAACTAAAATCCAAACGCTGGCCGACCATCGCGTTATAGTGTCGCCGTGAAAACAATCAGATCTCTGCTTCCCTGGCGTTCTTTTCACCTCATTCAGAGATAAAGCCCTTTTTATGTTTCAGAGTAGAATGGAAAACAATGCAACCAGCGCGTGCCTTTTTTCCTCTCTCCCTCTCTCTCTCTGCTACGGGGTGACGTATGGACTCGGGTCATTCAGAGGGCAGGCAGCTGCATGTACAGCTAACCCTTCGTTGTCTCGTCCAGGGACGAGACAACTCCTTTTGGCATGGTGACACCTAGTGGCCTTAACTCGTTACTGAACGAGTTTGGCACCATGGTTGTTAAGAGCAAGTTACGAGCTACAATCAGTTTGGGGGATGTAAACGGACATGCACCACAATATGATGCAACTTCCCTTACAAGCAGCACTTCCGCCACAACTTCCGGCACAGCGCAGGTCTTGTCTAGCGTGGCCCTGACCTAAATCTTGTGGCTTTGTAACAAAGCGTGTGAGAGTACATGTGTACCATGCTCTTCTTAGAAATGTCACTGTATGTTGTTTTTCTCAGAAGTGACAAGTGTAGTAACTAAGATAACAGCACGCCTAGTTTCTCTCATCTATGCACACTTCCTGCAGAGGTGGAAACACCTGCGACTAGATACAATCTATTTTTATTTCTGACTCTTGAAAGGTGCATATAAAAGATAATACAGGGGACAACACAATAAAGATTAAAAAAACGAAAAGAAAAAAAAACAGACATACATCTAAAAATCATACAGACACCCTCTCCAAAAACAAGCGTTCTTAGGCATGATTAAAGTCGATTTATTGCGACCGAAGGTCGTTGCAACCGAAGGTCGCAGTATACCATGAGAAATGTCGCAGCTTGTCTCCGTCTGTCTCTGTGTCAGTCCTTCAGTCAGTCAGTACACATTTTTACAGTCCATTGGTTCCCTTCACTGTGACATCACTCTGACATCATGCTCTGATGTCACTGTGATGTAGGGGAACCACTCTTAACAGAATGGGCTTCATATCCCTTTTATGCCCATATATTTTATGACAATGTGATGTCAGAACATCACATTGTCGAAGATCTGGCATTCCCAGATCACACTTGCAAATTAATTACATCCTTGTCTGTTTTATGCCCATATATGGAGATCCCTGTCCCAGGTCATCAATATTAAGGGCATATCTGGGAATGCCCATATATGGGCATGTTCTGACACATATTCTGACATGCCCATATATGGGCATTCCCAGATCACATTAGCAAATGCATTACGTCCATGTCCGTTCTATGCCCATATATGGAGATCCCTGTCCCGATGTCATCAATACATATCTGGGAATGCCCATATTTGGTAATGCCCATATATGGGCATGTTCTGCCAATCCCTATGCATCACTGGCCAGATAGCCAAGAATCGCATGTCGCCCTGAGGCGTCTCACTAGTAATTTAATTCTTTGAGTCCTTTAATCTCGTCATACAGCTGTACATCAGATTCCTTAGGACCGTATCTAGAGTGGGAAAGGTGTAATCTCTCAAGACAGACTTTGCTAACTGCAGACGATTAGCTGGCACGTGTCCACCTCAGGAGCCTCAGTGGGATTCTGAGAACATCATTATATGCCACCCGCAACTTATTATATTTAACTTTACTGTAGGTAAAAACGACTAAAATTGCCAAACTAACTTGTTAGGTTACTCCGTTAAAAAAGGTAATCGAGTAATCTGGGTTTAAATGGTACTTGGCGACAAGGCCATTTACATCCCTTCCAGGACCTGGCCCTGGTTGTTATCAATGTGTTTTTGAATAAATCGGTGTCAGGCTAAGGAAAGCCTGAATCACAACGCTGAGTTTGTCTGACTCTCCCTATAGAGGGTAAGCGTGTGACATCGTCACTTCGGCTGACTCTGTTTTTTGACAACAGAATCTGAGGGAGACATGAGGAGTCAACTGGAGTGAGGAGGAGTTTACCAACGAGTGCTTCCAAACTCCAATGCTTCATGCTGATTTATGTTTTGCCACTCAGTCTAGATGAGTGGCACGATGCATACCCTCTATTACTATCCCTAAACTTGAGTTTCTAAATTACAGAGCTTATAGAATTTCGGATGGGATTGTCTTGGAGTGGGGCCAGTGGTATGACAGAATGATAGATGACAGGTTGTTGACAGTTCTCAGTCTTTCATAGAATGGAGCACTTTAACCACTCACGGGTGCGCGTACCGCCTTCACGCTTCCTGAAAAGAAAACATGCATGCAGCACAAAGTGCAATACCAGTAAGACTCCCTAATCGGGAGATAAGCGACCGTTGGTCGCTTATCTCCTGTCACACTGCTGACATCAGTATGACATCACACCGTACACAAATGACCCTTATATAAGACCGGCATTATCTACCGACAGATTAGTAACAAGATGTCAGAATCGTTGAAGGTTGAATCTCCAGATATGGAGATAACCAACACATCACTCCATATATGGAGATAACCAACGAATCTCACTAAGTCTGACCTCACAAGCCCCATATTTGGACACGAACAACATATAACTCCATATATAGAGACATAGCTGCTGACATCAGTATGACATCACACTGCTGACATCAGTATGACATCACACCGTACACAAATGACCATTATATAAGACCGGCATTATCTACCGACAGATTAGATGCAAGCAGGATCTCGACTCTGACACAACTCATCGGCTCATAAGCTGGTTCTCCCTCCATATATGGAGATAACCGACGAATCTCACTAAGTCTGACCTCACAAGCCCCATATTTGGACACGAACAACATATAACTCCATATATAGAGACATAGCTGCTGACATCAGTATGACATCACACTGCTGACATCAGTATGACATCACACCGTACACAAATGACCCTGACGGCACACACCAAGCAGTGTGATGTCATACTGATGCGGAGATATGAGCAGGGCAAAGGTGTGACCGACGGACGGACGGACGGACGGACGGCCGTTGGAGGTTTTGATACTAAACTGCGACCTGACGGTCGCAACTATAGCTAGTTATTGTCTAAAACCTGTTTTCGAATGATAAGTTTCCTCCGCGCCCTTGTCAGTTTCTGAGCTCTGTGGGAGGGTTCGTGACCTCTGTCTAGTTTCTCTTTGACAGTTAAAACAAATTAAGACAATTAAGATCATATTCTTACAAGCGTAACATTGTAGTTCCCCGGTCCATCACACTTAAGTGCAGCATACTGAGGCAATAACCTTCCATTATCGTTAGAATCTTTGTGACCTTTTGTTTTAAACTTCCCTACCTGTGCAAGAGGCCTAACGCCCTACTCTTGAGTGAGACGTTTGCATAACCTACAGGGGACAAAATATGTTGCAAATTAGATTAAATTAATGTTTTTTCTCATCACTAATCCTAACTGCATGGGTAGCCACATAGTCGAGTAACGAGACTTTGGACTGACGTGTGCCCCCCAAATATCTCTACATGTTCATCTGGTTAAAAAATTACAAATCATGTGAAAATGCATATTTTGCCAGATTAGCTCCGGACAACTCCGGACTCACAGATAGGCACTTGGACACACTCAAACAAATATTGCACTCCAAATGTCATGTCTCGTAAAAAGTTGTCTTATTGTATTTCTCTTTCTCTTTCAGACATGGTTCTTCTTCAAGCTACCTCAAAGTTGAAAGGAAGGCTAAGGAAGTCAAAGCAACATGTATACCTGCCAAAGTGGACAGCAACCCCCCCAAGTTGGAAATCCCTCACAATACGGTACCAGGAGTCTGATGGCTGGGACTCAAAATAAACCACCACCTCACTATATGCAAGTGAGAGCAGATCCTAATCAGCCTCCTCCATATATGCAAGTGAGAGCAGATATGTCACTACCGCAAAATGTTCAGTTCACCTCTCATAATGGAGTTTACTATAACGGACAGATGTCAAATGACCAGTCCTTGAGAAATCCCCAGCATGGACCAACTGCAGCAAGGATCAATACATCAATGCAAACGACAATGCAAACACAAACCACTAATGCACAAAGTAGAAGCCATTCCCTGACAAATGGTGCCAAAGGCCTACTCAAAGATCTTCTTATGGAGAGGAATACTGCCAACTACTGGCCACAGCTGAGTCCAAATGGTGGGATACAACCAAATGTTCAGAACTCCCTACAAAGCTGTGCATCAACTCCAAATCAGCAAGTGACAATTTATAACCAACAAACTGTAGTCACTAATTATCCCGCTACTGGTTACATTGCCCAACAATGTGACAATGCCCAGACAAACCCGGGTCAGATTGTAAACAGAAGGCAACCACAGTTACAAAGCTCTACGATGAATACCTCTATTCAAGATGCACAGATACTTTGCAATGGTACATTAGAGTCTGGCGTTGCATACAACCAACAGCTGGCTCAAAACCGTAACCACGGCAGACTGTACAGAATGAATGCAACTCAACATGGAAGTTCTCATGTTGCCTCATCAAATCTCATGCCTTCACATCAATCATTTACAAGCAACAACTATGCCCAGATGGCAAACTCATCAAGTTTCCCATCAAATCAAATGCCTTCACCTCAATCAGTTACAAGAAACGGCTTCACAAGCAACACCTATGTACCTACGGAAAGTTCATCAGGTGCCTCATCAAGTCAGATGCCTTCACCTCAATCTTTCCCAAGCAATGGCTATACCCAGATGACGAACTCATCAGGTGCCCCATCAAATCAAATGCCTTCACCTCAATCAGTCACAAGAAACTGCTATACCCAGATGACAAATTCATCAGGTGCCTCATCAAATCAGATGTCAAAACCTCAATCCTTCACCAGCAATGGCTGTACCCAAATGACAAACTCACTAGGTGCCCCATCAAATCAGATGTCTTCATCTCAATCTTTCTCAAGCAACACCTGTGTCCAGATGGCAAACTCAGCCGGTGCCTCATCAAGTCAGACGCCATCACCTCAATCTTTCCCAAGCAATGGCTTTACCCAGATGACGAACTCATCATGTGCCTCATCAAATCAAATTCCCTCACCTCAATCTGTCACAAGAAACGGCTATACCCAGATGACAAATTCATCAGGTGCCTCATCAAATCGAATGTCTTCACCTCAATCTGTCACAATAAACGGCTATACCCAGATGACAAATTCATCAGGTGTCTCATCAAATCAAATGCCATCACCTCAATCTGTCACAAGCAACGGCTATACCCAGATGACAAACTCATCAGGTGCCTCATCAAATCAAATGTCTTCACCTCAATCTGTCACAATAAACGGCTATACCAAGATGACAAATTCATCAGGTGTCTCATCAAATCAAATGCCATCGCCTCAATCTGTCACAAGCAACGGCTATACCCAGATGACAAACTCATCAGGTGCCTCATCAAATCAAATGCCATCACCTCAATCCTTCACAAGCAACGGCTACACCCAGATGACAAACTCACCAGATGCCCCATCAAGTCAGCTGTCTTCACCTCAGTCATTAACAAGCAATAGTTATGTCCAGATGGCAAACTCTAGTGGGGCGTTTTTGCCCCCAACAAGCATGACTCCACAAACTCAACACAGTGGAAGAGATAACGGTTTTCAATCTTCCATATATCCAAATGGATATGTCAATCATCTTACCTATTCAAAAATGAATTCCACAAATGCTTTTCCGGTGAAAAATACACTTCACCCTGGGAATACTGATGTCCAAGACAATAATACCAAGTGTGCTCCGACTGAGGGGTACTCTATTATCAAACGTTTAAGGGTCAACAAGAAAGGTTCACAATCATCAAAGCAGCCTACCTCAGAGACTTCAAATGCCTCTGCTCCTGTACAAAAGGGATTCTTTGTCACAGTAACTGAAGACAAAACTGGTTTCAAGGCAGACAATGTAATTTTTCTTGGAAATCAGATGGATACCAGTAGGTTCACAAAGGAAAGTGTGCAAGGATCTTCGTCAAATTATGCACAATTTCAGCAATTTCCTGGGAAGATATCACAGCAGAGAAATGACAAGCAACCACCTCTACAAAGCAATGCCAAACTACCTGAGACGGTAGGCTCTACAGTCAAGCTGGTAGAACAGAGAGCTGTTGCGGTTGTACAACCACTATCACAGACAGTTAACCAGGTTTCCAACATGCAAGAACATTCTCAAATGATCCATGGTCAATGCAAAAATGTCACCATAACAGAAATGGATGGTCATCTTGAGAAATCACAAATTTCTCAACAACATGTGAAAGATGATCCTAGAATTTGCCTTCGTATCTCCAGTGGTGGCACTAAAGTGTCATTGATACAGGATAATGGACCATGCATTGTTGGCACAGACATAACATCTGCAAAGTTATCTGTTGCTAACACACAACTTGGAGATGTAGTATCTGTTAAGCATCCTGAAGTCACACCAAGGCCACAACTTTCAGTGAGCACTGAAGTGTCTGTCAGCCAAACTCAGGACAGTGAGATGCAAGAAGATTCTCATGCAACAGACTTGTCCTTAGTTCCAACTATCCCATGGACATTTGACATGTTGTTGACTACAGTACACTCAAGCAAACAATTGCAATCAGAAGACGTCCCAGTGATTGACTTTAGAACAAAAGTAATGCACCTCTTTTGGGCAGGAAGTACTGACAATTTGAGGAATCAGATCAGAACAAACCATTACAGCAGACTAATGGCTGAGGTTAAGGAATTCATGCATATGCATGTCAACACTGACACTGTCATTGCCTCACAAGTTGATTGTTCCTGGGATAAAATTAAAGACAACTACCAAGTTCTCAATGATGATTTTGTTCATCCTGAGGTGACGTACACTTCATCATGGCTTAATACCAATGAACAGTTGGATGACATTGACAAGGAGTTTGGCTTCCCCCAGTCTTTGAAATACTGTCCAGACGAACTTGAGAGTGACAACCAGTCCAAACTGGGATCTGATGATGAAAATGAAGACTTGGGTGTTAAAGACATTATGACAGACAACGACATCTCTGTTGCTGGAGAAACACTGGGATCTGATGATGAAACGACTCAAAAGGAAGACTCGAGTGTTAAAGACATGACAGAAAACAGCATCTCTGTTGCTGGAAAAACACTGGGATCCGATGATGAAACCACTCAAAAGGATGACTCATGTGTTAAAGACATGACAGAAAACGACTTCTCTGTTTCTGGAGAAACGTCGACAGACTGCATTGACCTGCTGACGACAGACCCATTTTCCTTGTTAGAGATCCATGTTATGCCTCCAGATGAGGCCAAGATTGTCTACGAGCAAGTGCACAGTCGTCAAGAAAAAAGTGAAACGCCTGCTGATCCTAAGGAACCTGAGGAGAATGTAAAGCCTGACATGCAAGAGTTTTGCTGTGTGATAAGGTGTATTGCAGTAATTTCAGGAAAGCCTGACACCAAGTGCCAGTGCAATCAAAAGCAGGATTCTAAAGGTCTTATCATGAACACTCTTGAAGTAGAAAATACAGAGCGAAGTGAGAAATTGGCTGAGCAACTTACTGAGGTCAGAGATATAATTTTCCTGTCTGATGATGATGATGATGAGATGAACCTCTCTTTTTCTAGTGCAGAACCAAAGAGCATTTCCCTACCAAGTACATCATCAATGACTCACTCGTGCAGTTCAAGCATTATTGAAAAAGAAACTGAAATGGAAACCTCTGTCTTGACATCAGAGGCTGAAGGTCATTGTGGCCAAGCTGAGAAGAATGCTACAGACCGAAGACACACGCCTTTGGGAGTAGGAGTGGGACAAACGCCAACACCTACTGAGGTCGGAGAAATAATTTGCCTGTCAGATAATGATGATGAGCCACTCATCATCATGGACCACTCTTTTTCCCAATCAGAACCAGGGAGCATTTCCCTACCAAGTACATCATCAGTGGGTCACTCATGCAGTTCAAGCATTATTGAAAAAGGAACCCAAATACGGTCCTCTACTAATGAAGTTGAAACGACTATCTTGGCATCAGAGGTTGAAGATGAATGTGGACAAGCAGAGCAGAATCCTACAGACAAGACATCAGAGGTTGAAGATGAGTGTGGACCAGCAGAGCGGAAGGCTACAGACGAGACATCAGATGTTGAAGATGATTGTGTTCAAGCAGAGCAGAACGCTACAAACATGACATCAGACATTGAAGATGGTAGTGGTCAAGCTGAGCAGAATCCTACAGACATGACATCAGATATTGAAGATGATAGTGGTCAAGCCAAGCAAAATCCTACAGACAGAGGACATGTGTCATTTGGAATAGAAGCGGGACAAACATCTACGGGCAGCTGTCTGAGTAAGGAGTCTTCTGATGCAAAAGCTTGTTTCCTTAAATCTCTTTCCTTGGGATATAGCCACACTCGTGATCCTAAAAAGTATCTAAGCTTAGAGGGTAGACCCCACAAACGCAAGAGAATCATGGGCCTGGATGCCATGTCAACTTTTCAGAAAAAGATGAAGAGATGTAAACAATCTTCATTGTCTACCACAGTGCCGAATTTGCCTCTGGGTGAACCAAAACATGGGGACAAGTTGTCTATCCAGGAAAACAACGTGGACTTGGAGTATACAGCAAAAGTTATACCTGTGAAACTGGCTTTATTTGGCTTCAATAATGGAAAACAGGTGTTGAATGCTCGAGGTATAAATCGAGACAATTGCTTCTCAGATCTCGGACTTCCACCCCCACCAGTCATCACTGTGTATGTCAAGACTAGGACGAGAATTGCCCCTGTTGTCAAAGTTCCGGTCAAACCACCGATCTTGGAAGATCCCTCTGAATCTCAGGCAGTGACGCCTCTACAAAACCTCTCTGTGGACACCGACACTGGGCAGAAGTGTACCCTTGTGGTCAAAGTTCCGGTCAAACCGCAACTCTTGGAAGATCCCTCTAAATCCCAGGCAATGTTGCCTCTACAGAACCTCCCTGTGGACACCAACACTGGGAAGAAATGTACCCTTGTGGTCAAAAGTCCTGTCAAAAAGATCTTTGAAGATACCTCTGAATCTCGGGCAATTACGCTTCCACAATTCCTCGTTGCGGACATCAACTCTTGGAAGAAAAGTACCCCTGTGGTGAAGAGTCCGGTTAAACGACATATCTTTGAAGGTCCCTCAGAATCTAGCCCTACCTCTGTCAAACAGCGGATTCATAATGAGTGGGAGAAAACTGTTGTACCAACCAGGGGGAAATACAAAAGAAGACGACTCACATCAGGGAACTATATGGTTACCTGCTCCTTATCAGAAGGATCCCCAAAAAAGCCTGAATCTGTGCAACCCACGGTGTGTTCTGAAAGGAGACTTTCAAGACTCTCTCATGGAACTGAGAAGAAAAAACGGAGCTTGCGTCGAGACATTCGAAAGTCTATTTTACATGGTTACAAACCTAAAAAGAACAAGTCAAAGGAGAGTCCAGTTAAATACAATAAGCCTTCAGATGGCATTGGAAGTAAATATGAAAAACGGAACCATACCTTCATGTCCAAGGAGAAGATTGTCTCAAGTCCAGTTCCTGAAGATGGCATGGAAAGTGAATCTGAAAAACGGATCATCTTAAAGTTCAGCGTTCTACCGAGTACCTTCAACTTCAAAGATGGATCCACTGGCACTGATTCTTTAGGTATGTAATATTAATGCTTGATTTTTTGCTGCACAAGTTATATTGAAATGAAGACCTCAGTTTAGAGCTGCAGGTGCATGAGCAAGACACTTAACTGCTCCCACTCTGTGCTTAAGTCTGACCAAACAGCTGGTTGAAGCTGGAATCAAATGGGTCTAAAATGTGTATTATCCCATGAAAGTGTGTGTCTGTGTCTGTCAAGTGTGCAACTGAACACCAGTCTAAAATACCAGTGTGGAAATTAAACGGAACGGCTATTTTAAGATCTGTGGCATGTTTTAAGTTACGCCCGTTGTTGGAACCCCCATTCAGCCATAGCCATTGATGTCCCTGTTCGGGTATATAATGCAAAGGTTCATATTAAATGGCCATCAGCTGACCATGCAGTATGAAACTAATGGCTAATGTTAACTATACGTTTTGCAGTAAGAAGGTCCTTTCCCCAAGATCAAATTTGTTGTGCATGACAACAAATTGGATGTCATGCACAGCTATCCTGAGTACAGTTTTAGATCTATCCATAGGAGATCATGGTAGCGATTGAGTTGAATTCTAACTCTTTTTATTTAATTGTATTTTTTTTATTGTTCATTCATCACCAAACACATTCATGGAACATTGCTGTTTTTTTCCTTCTTGTTTTTTTTACAGATACTCCTGACCTTGGTAAAGCACAGGACAGAATATCAAAGACAGAAGTGAAAGGACCAAGAGGTATTAAATATGAATGTAAATTCGTTTTGTGTTAGCATTGTTGTGTGGTGCTTTTTTTTTTTTGTACTATTGAGTGCTAATGATTTGGTAGTTTATTTGTGGGCTCGCCTATAAGGCGAGCACACTTTAGATATTGTACGGGTTTATTTATCTATCAGGCAGGCGGTCAGTAGACGGGAACTTCGGTTCCTTTCTACTCCTACATACTTAGTGAGAAAATGAAAATAAAAACATCAATGTGTTCAGTTTACAGTGGCGAAGTGTGCTATTATTTTCTATAGCAATCGGCCAAATGGTGGCGCTGTAGGAAGCCTTCGAAAGTGCAAACTTTGAACAGGTATAGCTCATGCTGTGTTTGAGGTACAGGCATGAAACCTGTATACACGTATGCGTCTCCTCATGCCGAACAACTTTTAGCCTCTGACTTTTGACCTCTGACCTTTAGATCTCCCACAATTTGGAATTATATGATAAACAGTAAAAATCTATCTCCTCCTGGAATTTTTGCGATACGCGCATGAAACCTTTTTCACATGAACTTTGGACCAATACGGTCAAACTAGTCTCGGCGGATTTCTTTTAAAGTGAAATATAATTTTTTAATAATTCAATTAATATTGCGGTTTTATGCAAATTATTCTTCGGCCTCTAAATCATACATGCAAAGTTACACGTTCATAGCATTTGGCAAAGATGTGGAGGGTTAGTCAAAGTATCACTGAAACCAATTTTATTCCAATCGGCCAAAGGGGGGCGCTATACGAAGCGTTTGAAAATTCAAACTTCAAACGGGCATAAGTCATGACTCGTTTCGTTTGAAGACATGCAACTTGTTACACGCGTGCTTTGACTCAAGCGGAAGACATCTGTGTCGTTGTTAAGTAAGCTCCGCCCTTCGATTTTCCGCCATTTTGAGCAGTTTGTAAAACGCGTAAACCCGCTTTTATTCTGGAATTTTCGCTCCACGTGCACAAAACCTTTTTTACGTGAACTTTGGACCGATATCTAAAGATCTGTCAGATCGGATTTCTTTAAAATTGAAACATGCTTTTTTAAATAAATTCAATGAATATTGCAGTTTTATGCAAATTATTCTTCTGCCTCTAAATCATACATGCAAAGTAACATGTTCATGGCATTTGGCAAAGATGTAGAGTGTTAGTCCAAATATCACTAAAACCAATCTTACCCCAATTGGCCAAAGGGGGGCGCTATATCATTTTGAGCAGTTTGTGAAACGCTTAAACCCGTTAGGATTTTTTTTTGCAATTTGCATGAAACATTCTACACACAATCTAAGGACCTTTATCTAATATGCCTATGAAGTGCACACACACAAAAAAATAATAATAATGAATATAGCTGCAAGCAGCGATAAAGTGGCCAAAGCCAAAAACACCTCAAATCATGAACACAGCCTGCAATGTGCGTGAAATCTTGCAAGCACATTCCCAATAGGTCAAGGAACAGATACCACCCTTCTTACATTGGCCTGTTATAGCGCCACCAGCGGGTCAACTTTTGCACAACACATTTTTGGAACAAAATGGACCAATCTTTGACGTCAGTAACGTCAAAGAGAGCACTGCCTGCGATCTTGACATTTTGTACTTTTATAGCCATTGTTTTCTGGCTTGAAGCGAGCCCACAATTGTTTCGAAGGAACAATATTTTTCTAGTTATTGATTGATGCCATACAAAATATTTTGGGGTGGCAATAGCAAGGCATTTCCACCAGACGTTGAGACGTTATGCTATCATGGGACCACAATGGAAGTCCTTAGGACTTCCATTCTAACTAATAATGTATTCTATCTATCAATCAATGCTGTAACCTGACTATGAACTCGGTGAACTCGGTGAACTCAAGGATTTTTTCTTATTATGATTGAATATTATAGGTGACTGGGCCATGGTTCCGTCCAAGAAGTATTGTCCCTTACCCTCGACAAGCCCTACAGTCCTCAAGGACACCACCACCTTCCACCAGTTCCAAAAGAAATACCGTGAGGCGAAGCAGCCATCTGGAGATGAATAATGTGATGGACATTGCATTGCATTTTTATTGATAAACTGGAGAGAGCAATCTTGGTTACTGCCAGTGTTTTTATATACATACTGTATATCGTTATCTTTGGTTTTATAATACCATTAAGTCAAAGAAGATGTTTGTTTATACATTTGAATTTGACATTTTTTTTATCTTGTTTTCTTACATTATTTGTTGTTTTTCACACATCTTTTATTTTTGTACCTTTTTCTAAAACTAAAATGTGGTCAAATGCCAAACGTCGAAGCATTGCTTCAAGTGAATGTAACCAGAAAGGGAATGTTCTGTGTGTTCCTGATCATTTTTTTTACATGCGTGCATATTTTCACACATCTTTTATTTTTGTACCTTTTTTCTAAAACTGAAATGTGGTCAAATGCCAAACGTCGAAGCATTGCTTCAAGTGAATGTAACCAGAAAGGGAATGGTCTGTGTGTTCCCGATCATTTTTTTTTTTACATGCGTACATATTTTAAGATAAAGGTTATTTTCTATTAAATCATTAAGTGTGGCTCATCATTGTGTTCTACAAAGGATGCTAGCATAAACCTGGCTGATACAATCCTATAGGAATTTATTTAACTTGACCCAGTTAAGCCTGGAACACATTATTTAGCATTATTTTATGCTTTAATTATTGGGAAAAAAAATGTAGATCTGCTATTTTTGAACAATCGTGAACATTTGTGCCAGTCTTTGAATATTCTTGACCAGATTCTATAATCGTCTAAGGTTTTTGAAAAACGTATGTCATTGGTTCTTTTTCATGTCAAGGACCCTTGATCTTGATATCAGGGACCCGCCAACAAGTACAATTGTTCACTTTTGAAAAAGATAGGCTCTATATTTAAAGATTTGCACCAATTTTCAAGATCTTTCAAAAATAGCAGATCTACAAGCTCACAGCGCGGCAAGCGGCACTTGGTGCCGCGCTGTGAGCTTGTAGATCTATTTTTCAATAGCTAAAGTATAAAATTATTCCAGGTCTTAATGGGTTAATTATTGAAGTAGGCCTACTGTATACTTAAAAGGATGACTTTGCCACTTTTCAACCCAAAAAGTTGAACATTAGTGAGGACCAATTATATGAAGATATGTTGAAAAGTGGTGAATTCGTCCATTAAGTAGCCTACAGTTTTGATGTATTTTTACTATACTGTATTTTACCCTTTTAGTTTTCTATACTTTATACTTATACTAAACTTGGGTCAGACTGACATACTGTATCTGCTATAGTTAAGGCTGACAGTGTATCTAAATGTCAAGTCAACAGGTTGAAAGATTAGGTCAAAATACATTGAAACAAACCCCATCTGAAGTCTAATGCAGGGAGGGGTCTTAAACAAGAGGTCTGGGACCCCCTAGGGGTCCTCAGAGTTACTACAGGGAGGCCACCAAATCATTGTGATTGGATTTTTATTTTAATGTATTACATTAACCACTTGAACCCTATAGCATCCCTGTTCTGTGGAGATAGCATTTGTGAGCTTGTAGTAGGAGTGAAAGTTCAAGTTTACCATGTCTTGGCGGTTTAATAAGTAGTTAAATGATGGTGATGGTTCCTGCTTCCTTCTCTCAGCAAGGGGATCCTTGGGTGGAAAACGTTGGAAGACCCCATATGAGGTAATGGTATTAAATTGTCTCTGCTCCCGAACAATGACACAGACTCTGACATGATCACAATCTTTAAGCATAGCCTAAAGATACAGTTATTACAATGATAATGAAGATGGCATGATATTATTAGACACATGATGAGCCCCTCGGGGGACAGAAACAAATACAATACAGAGAAATTAATAGAACATGATACACTACCACTGAATGACATGCTGACTTGGTGAAGGCTTAAATTCTACTACAGGAGGGAGTCAGGGGTGTCGCACCAAATTCTGGGCCCTACAAGGATTCACTGCGTCCCCCCCATGAATGTTCTTCATAGGGGGGAGCCAGGGAGGGGGTTTAACCCATTTAGACTGGGAACGCATTATTAAACGTTATTTTGTGCTTTAACTATTGAAAAATAGCAGATCTACAAGCTCACAGCGAGCTTGTAGATCTGCTATTTTTTTTAATCTTGAAAATGTGTGCAAGTCTTTGAATATTTCAAACCATTCTAAGGTTTTTTTGAAAAACCTGTTTCTATGTCAGTGGTGCTCAAACTTTTTCATGTGAAGGACCCCCTAAAATATGATATGTATTTGGCCACGGACCCCCATCTCAAAACATTTTTCAGTAGGGGCGAGATCATTTAGCGACCTACAACTGGGTTGCAACCTGGTCGGTAGTTTTCACCGACTGAGTCGCTAAATCTACCGACTGGGTCGCTAAATCTACCGACTGGGTCGCTAATCTACCGATTGGGTCGCTAAATCTACCGACTGGGTTGCTAAATCTACCGACTGGGTCGCTAAATCTACCGACTGGGTTGCTAAATCTACCGACCAGGTCGCTAGATTTACCGACCGGGTCGCTAAATCTACCAACCGGGCTGCAAAATTAGAGACCCAGTCGGTAAATTAAGCGACCCAGTCGGTAAATTAAGCGACCCAGTCGGTAGATTTAGCGACCCAGTCGGTAGATTTAGCGACCCAGTCGGTAGATTTAGCAACCCAGTCGGTATATTTAGCGACCCAGTCGGTAGATTTAGCGACCCAGTCGGTATAAACTACCGACCAGGTTGCAACCCAGTTGTAGGTCGCTAAATGATCTCGCCCTCTCTCACATTTTTCCAGGGACCCACAGAAGCAAAACTTGAGTTACAGATGTTCGCTTAAAAAATATTCAAAGATTTGCACACATTTTCACGACTTTTCAAAAATAGCAGATCTACAAGCTCGCAGTGCGGCACTGAGCTTGTATATCTGCTATTTTTCAATAGTTAACGCCCCTGGGTGGAGGGATCGAGTTTGTTAACCGAGCCTTCTATTACAAACCATAGCCCACTTGAACCAACCAAAGTACAAGTAGGTCGGGAGTGGCTTATTGTCGGTATCAGCCGGTAACACGCGGGAGTCTGTCCCCGTTACAATGCGCTAGACCCCTGGGAGATGGACTGCTGAGGTGGAGCGCCACACCTACCATCAGCTCCCAGTACTTGCCGCACAGCTTGCCAAGCCGTGCTACTCACACGCTGAGTTGGCGGTGCCCGGAATCGAACCCATGACCTTGCGGTACAAAGGCGAGAGCTCTACCGACTGAGCTACCCGGGCCGACCAAGCCCTATTTTATACATGGGATATTCAAATACAGACTTTACAATTACAATTTTACAATTGAGAGCTTGTGTAGCATATCGTGACACAACGATGTACCCAAAATAAATAGATACTTGTGTGTTTTCAATGTATTTCGGTGAATGGCTGTATAGCAGGACCATAACCTTTTCCCTAATTGAAGACAAGTTCACCTCTGGCCCATTAAAGATTGTTGGCCATTAGTGGATTACTTTCACCCACTAACAAATCATGACTTCATGTGTATGTCCTGTATGTAATGCACTTAGTGTATTGATTATCTCTCTAGAATGCACTTACACAACCATAAATTTAGTACCAATCACTTACTGCAGGGGTCTTCAGCGTTTTCAGGGAGACCCCTTAACTGAAGAGAAAGAGAATTTACCTACGTCATCCCACAAGGGAAATTCAGTTTTCAGCTTAACCCAGCTGACCCCCAGTGCTTCGCACAAGGCGTGCAGGAGGAGGGAAGCAGTGACAGCTGGAGCGGGGAATCGTACCTGCGACCTCTGGGACCTCCGGAGTCCTTGGTATGGACACTAACCACTCAGCTATCGCTGCTAAGTAAGAGAAAGAGATGAAGAGAGAGAGAGAGAGATATGAAGCAGGGACCCCAGATTCCATATAGTTTCATCTTTTGACAGCACAATCATCAGTGTATTTTGGATTCATGTCAATTTTTGTTATCAGATATGTAACCACTTGAACCGTCAATACTTAATAAACTTGACCTTTCACTCTGTACTTAGTCTGCTCTTTTCCCCCTCTACACCAAAGCTCTTTGCCGAAAATAGCTCTTTGCCGAAAATAGATAAAGTAGATCTGCTATTTTTGGCTAAAGTTCTCAGAATAAGGACGCTAGGGTTCAAGTGGTTAATATGAAAAAGTTTCTATCACACAAAGATTTGGAGGACCCCCTGTAGTAACTCTGGGGACCCCCTAGGGGTCCCGGACCCCCTGTTGAAGAACCATGACTTACTGTATTACTTTTAGGTTTCTCTCACACATGTACTCTGACATACGACAATGTGTTTTAAGTGGATGCACTAAAAGATGATGTCGGCACTTAACATGGTACATACATCATGATATGTCATGCATGTCCTCAATTTTCCTTGTAAGTTGCAGTATAAAAAGGCTCAGATTTGGGCATTGTCAACCCAGGAAGAAAAGTGTGCTATTGACTGAGAAGATACACCTGTGAACTTTGAAAATAAACAAGAAGATCTGTTGTAACTGAGAAGCTGTTGTGGACATTCCCTTTCGTCATTTTGAGTCCCTTCTGATGCAATATTACACCTTATTTTGTGCTTTAACTATTGAAAAATAGCAGATCTACAAGCTCACAGCGCGGCACAGAGTGCCGTCCTGCGAGCTTGTAGATCTGCTATTTTTGAAAAATCATTGAATGAATTTTGAATATTTCAAATCCTTCTAAAGGTTTTTCAAAAAGAAAATGTTTCTATGTCAGTGGTGCTCAAAATCTTTCATGTGAAGGACCCCCAAAATGATGTGTATTTAGCCACAGACCCCCATCTCAAAACATTTAGTTCCAGTGACCCCTAGATGCAAAATTTGAGTTACAGATGTTCGCTTAAAAAATACATACCGTATATATTCAGATTTGCAGACCTTTTCAAGTATTCGAGTATTTTGTACCCGATTCTATAAATGTCTTCTAAATCCTTCTAAGGTTTTGGAAAAACGCATGTTTCTATGTCAGTGCATGGTTGGTTCTCAAACATTTTCATGACAAGGACCCCCAAAATTACATGTATTTGGCCGCGGACCCCCATCTAAAAATATGTTGTTCCAGGTAGGCTACCCCCAGAAAAAGCAGAGATTTGAGTTACAAAAGTTTGCTTTGAAAAATATATGTTCAAACAAAGATTTGCAATTTATTTTTTCAAAAATAGCAGATCTACAAGCTTGTTGCGTGGCACTCTGTGCTGCGCTGTGAGCTTCTATATCTGCTATTTTTCAATATAGCTAAAGTATAAAATAATTCGAGTTTGTTAACCGAGCCTTCTATTACAAACCATATCCCAACCAAGCCATATGTTATACTTTGGATATTCAAAAATAGACTTTACAATTTCACAATTGAGAGCTTGTATTGCCAAAACCTTTATACATTTAGTTACTCAAGTAACATTTTGAATGTATTTTACTTCTCCATTGTGGTATTGCTACTTTTAGAAAGAAAGAAAGAAAGAAAGAAAGAAAGAAAGAAAGAAAGAAAGAAAGAAAGAAAGAGTAAATAATCTACTACTAGTACTTCTTCTCCCACGTCATCCACACATCCAGTAGTTGGCAGTAGTGCAACATTTTGTAATGCAAGTATCATACAAGAGAAAGGAAAGAAGAAGAAACCAAAACAAAACAAGAAAGATGGTGAAATCTCTTCTGGATATGTGAGTGTTGTCACTGTCTAACATTAGGTTTAATGTGATAGTATAGACAATATTCAGCTGAATTTCTGCATCATGGGTGCATGGTTTACTGAAAGACCGTTTTTACTAGGAAATATCATGTTTATTTTATGTATTATACAGGATTTTTGTGCAGGTTGGTTGATTATCCTTTCCCCCCCCCCCCCCCCACTGTATTGGTATTCTTTCAGGTATTTGTCTGACTTTGGTTCTAAAAGTGGGGTCTGGGGACCCCCAGGGGTCCTTGAGGGAGTTCCAGGGGGTCCCCAGAAAAAATGATGGATAGTTTAGGAATCAAATGTACCCTTTATGGGTCTGTAACTCAGAGATTGTACAAATGGAACCAAATGGACCTGTGTTCCATTTGTACACTCTATGAGATTAACATTCATTTTACTATATACATTGGGGCCCCAAAGATAGAAATGCCATCAAATCAAACTGGGGATCCTTGAAATTAAAATGGTTGAGAATCACTGCTAGAGCCGTAAGGGGGTCCCTGGCATATCTTTTCAAATGGGGGTCCGTGAGCTAATAAGTGTCAATCTGGGGGTCCTTGACATGAAGACGTTTGAGAACCACTGTTGTAGAATTTGATATTGTTGCCTGTCGGGCAACGATATACATCTTTGTTGTGTAAATGAATGCCCTACTTCAGGGGTGGGCAACTTTGATGATGGAGAGGGCCACTATATTTTCACATTCTCTCCAGAGGGCCACAATGTATACAGTCAAACTGCGACACGTTTTGAGCTTGTAGATCTACTATTTTTGCTATTTTTGAATTGGAATACGAAATACATTTTAGATATTTTTGAATTGGAATCCTGAAAAGTAACAATTTTATTTCATTTCAAATGCATTTATATGTTCTTATGTTAACTTTGTGAACTTAAATACAAATATATTGGACATAAAAAAAAAACGAGTGCTGCTATGTCTAATATAGACTGAAGTAATTAAAGCGAGTCATGTTTCCTTGGTTGGAAATGGAATTGTAACAGCTGAAATCAATACTATATCAGCATTCCAATATTAACCAGCGGGCCACATTAAGTGAAGGTGGGGGCCGCATGTGGCCCCCGGGCCGCCAGTTGCCCATGTATGCCCTACTTTGTCGTGCCACTTTCTCACATAAAAGTTCCCCGAACAATAATTCACGAGTCAGGGGACCAAGTGTTGAATCTCAGCTTAGCTTTATTTAGCCTAGTGCAGATAACAAGTGATAGGTCCAGGAGCAAGCAGTCATCTGAATTATGCCTCTGCTCTCGCTCTCCCAACATCATGTTTTATTGGTTATCTTATATTTAACTTTGATACAAGACTGTCATGTCATTATGACAGAGATTACCTTAGGCCACGGCTAGTTTTATATTATAACGTCATTATCAGCCTGTCTTCCAAAATAATAATTATCTATAAATCATTCCATGTCTGTATTAATTATAGACTTTTCCCATGTTGTCATGGTCTTATCAGGCCTTATCAAAGTCCAAAATAGAAAAGGAGGGATGGGACGATAAGCGATGTTATCGTTTTTCGTGATAAAAAACACTCACGATAATCGCATCGTGAAAATTTAATTTATCGTGAAATCATCCTCCGTCATGCACTGGGATCAATTCACCTTTAATTCGCCGAGCTGCATATCCGGGACCACTTAAACCCTCTATTGGTAAAAGGTACTTATAATATATTATACGTAGGCCTCTTATATATTATTATACGTAGCCCCCCCCCCCCCCCCCCTCATCCTCCAAGGACAAGGAGAAGAGCCGGCCTCCTCAGAGTTATGATGGTCCTTGACATTAAGAAGTTTGAGAACCACTAAATGGAACGGAGCCTTCATTATGGTAACGTCTGTGAGGGATGTAAGGCAGAGGCCCAGTTTCTTCCCAGTATGGCTGCTGTGCCTAGAGCTATTGAGATTTTGATTGTTTCCCACACATTTGATCTGGTAATTACACACAACTGTTGGCATCAGTAGTGGCTTGTTCACTTCCTTCAGGTAGTGCGTGCCATGGTTCTCATTATATCCACTCTATCCCTTGGGAGACATATCTGTTACATGATCCAGTGAATCACTGAAAATAATACAAAACCTATTATGTAAGATACAATACTGTTACTGTAAAATATCTTACATAACTACGTGGTAACCTTGGAATATTTTACTTGGAATTCATTCTACTGTGGTGGGTTATGTTTCCACTCCAATGTAAGTAATCTCTCTTAGCACGTTCAAAAATAGCTGACAAGCTTGTGAGCAAGTAGATCTGTAATTATTACTATTTGGGTTTCTTTTGCCTGAAAGTTTGTCAGTTAGGGCAGTCACGATTAATCTTTTAGTTGGCGATTAATTGTCACACTAATAATTGCGATTAACGATTTAATTGTGTTTTTTGGTATTGAACATTGGAATATATGTAGAAAAAATCTTTTCTGTTTGCCTTTTAGGCATCGTAATAAAAAATTGCACAAGGAAGATATTTCAAATAAGAAATTAGGATACTGACATTTATTAATTTTATACAAAAAAAGGTTTCATGAATAACGTATGAAAATGTATCAACATGGAAACAAAACAATTACGATTATGACAGAATAATTGATTATCTCAAATAATTGTGACAGGCCTAGTGTCAGTGAGTTTTACAAATATTTAACCAATTAAAAAAGACTAACACAAGCGCTTGTGACTAAATCATTACTACATTAAAGGATCCAATTGGACACAGGTAATTTGATCCATTTTTTGATCCATTGATCCATTTCCTTAAAAGTACCTGTTTTGGACACACACGGTTCCACCTGCCTGCAACAATGATAGTCATTTCACTGATTCTGAATGAGATGAATGCAGAACAGGACAGCAAGCTTCCATTGTGTCAGTTCTTTTTTTTTTTTTTCTTTTTTTTTTTTTAAGATTTGTTTTTGGGCTTTTATGCCTTTATTGATTGGACAGTAGACTGACAGGAAATGGGGGGAGAGATGGGGAGTGACACACAGCAAAGGTCGTCGGGATTGGGACTCGAACCCGCGACACGCTGTCAGGCTTCAGATGTGGTATGCTTACTTAAGTAGAAGTATCAATACTGCAATGTAGAAGTGCTCTGTTACAAGTTGAAGTAAGGAATTCAACATTTACTTGTGTAAAAGTACAAAAGTATTGGCATCAAAATGTACTTAAAGTACCAAAAGTAGAAAGTACTCAGAATGTCGTGCAGAATGTCGCATTTCAAAATCTTTTGAAAATAGCCAATCTACAAGCTCACAATGTGTTGCATCGCAACGCAATGCGAGGTGTTGTGAGCATGTAGATCGGCTATTTTCACAATAGAACCGTGTTATACAAAATGTAATGCCTCAACTCTTAGTGTTCGTCAGGGTGGGGGTCCCCAGTTAAAATAAGATTATTTGCATTGTGTATTGTTGCAGCTGTGCGGAGAGTTTGGCTACCTATACAGACAACTACCTCGGTGACATCAGGACCTTACCTGCGTGCCTAAAGGACAAACTGCTGCAAATAATGACCTTCAGAGGCACAGTCACTGACATGAACATCGGTCAGGTAAGCTCTACGAGACAGGGGTCTTCAACGTTTTCAGGCCAAGGACCCCTTAGTTGAGAGAGAGATGAAGCAGGGACCCCCACAACCTTTTCATAGATTCCATATCATTGTTTGACAGCACTATCCTCAGTATATTTTTGATTCATGTCAATTTCAGATATTTAACCACTTGAACCGTCAATAATTAATTAATTTGACCTTTCACACCAAAGCTCTTTGCCGAAAATAGCCGAACTACAAGCTCACAACGCCTCGCAGCGCGAGGCATTGTGAGCTTGTAGATCGGCTATTTTTGGTTAAAGTTCTCCGAATGTATTATGGACGCTAGGGTTCAAGTGGTTGATATAAAAAAAGAGAATAAAAGTTTCTATCACACAAAGATTTGTTTCTATCACACAAAGAGGACCCCCTGTAGTAACTGTGGGGACCCCCTAGGGGTCCCGGATCCCCTGTTGAAGACCCCTGCTCTACGTTTCAGAATAACTACGCACTACGAGGGATCTTTAAAGAGGTGGTGCCATAGTTTAGTACTTTTTCTGTTTTGTATGTGTCTTATGGAATTAACATTACTCTAGACCTCCAGATGTGGTTATAATATGCAAATACCGGTATTTCTTCGATGTGTATTTTTGGTTACTTCCTGTAAGCTGAAAGCCTCTGAGTTAAAAGGCCCAGCTGAAAAACACTGATTTAATGATAATAGACTTTCAACAACACAAAACGTCCTTGTTTAGGTGAGTACTGAGTAGCAAAGTAGTTTAGTTTATTCTGACTGAAGTTTAGTGCTCGTAGGGCAGAGATATCCTGGTCCTGTCTGTGATTCAGCCGCCTGTCAGAGCATTAGTGAGACCATGCTAATGCTCTGGACCAGAGCTAGGTCTCAAGCTGAAGAGTTTGGGAACCACTCGTATAGAGGAAGTAAGTACCAACTGTCAGCATCCTCTGCCTACAGAGGAAAACAATATATCAGGATATTGATGATTTAAAGCTCAGCAGACAGGCGAATCAATCCATTTCTTGGAGATTTGAAGAAGTGGTTTCACTAAAATATAGAGAAGCGATGCACGGGTACAGGGCACACAGGGCATATGGTCATGTTAAAGAGATACCCAGGACGCGTGGAACAGATGAGATAGCTGGTTTATTGAAGACTTAAAGCAAAGAAATGCAGAGGAGAGGAGAGGTTTCTGGGGAGGGAGCTGTTAGTTCGGTGGTGGTCCAACGCGTCCCTTCCCCAGTCTCCACTCCCTCCTTAAATACAATTATGATTACATTGTTTATCCTAACATTGTTTCAAGCTGGTTTTGCCACTCCCAACCTACAAACGTTCCAGCCAATGGCCATGCATGCCAACGCCAAACTGCCATTCCCTGCATGGTCATCGGCTGGGCCGTCGTGCCTAAGTTTAACTTGGGAGTCCGAGTTTGATTACACCTTTTCAGCAATACAGCAATAATTTGATCTGCTCATCAACAAGTCTGTTTGCGGTCAGGCTGTGGGCTAAACTTAGGATTGAAGCCATCTGGATATCACATTTGCTTTTACCAACACACACTCCAATATGTTAAATGTGTAAACTGTAAGTTCATGTCTATGTTATTTGCTACCGAAATCATGAGAAATTGTAGTATATTCAGGGGTTGGGACTTGTCCACCTTTTCTCCAGCAGTGATATGAGGCGACACAAAAGTAGAAGGCAACCAATAGTCCTCGTTTCACCCGTCACAGATCGGGCTGGGTTTTATTCCACATAACAGATTATACAAAGCAGGTTGCTGTCAGCAGTCACGGGCTAGTTGACCAAGGATCGTTGTGTGGACCACAGATCGTTGACAAGGAGCCCCGATTCTCTCTGTTGAACCCCTTTTATACCCCCCAGTCTAATGTGTGTCTTTGGACGTGCATGTTCCCCGTGCGCGTGGCGTGTGCGCTGTTAGAGCGCCACCAAGTCTAGAAAATGTGTACATGAAGGCAATTTAGGTGACATGCGTCCTTCACAGATTAGCATATATGGAAGGAATGACCGGTAGACCCCGGCCAGCTGCTCACCTTCTGACCCTAGTTCATTAGTCAGTATCAATGTTACGTGCGTTTAACGACGTGCCATGCGCGTGTGCTAAGGTTGTGTATATGATGTCTTTTCCTTGACCTCCACACGCACGGGGCTCATGATATGTGTGTGTGCTGGGGAAAAGAGTGTGTGTGAGAAGGGAAACAGGTGTTCAACCCCAGCTCAGCACCCGGTGGGTGGCTGTGTGTTTGTGTTAGACCAAAACTCTAACGATACCTGTTGTGTATTGTGGGGGGTTTTGGGGCTCTCTGTGCCCACGGAAACAGATATAAAAGTCCAGTCCTTTGTTCATCAATCGGTGGTTTTATTGAAGGGACGGGGAGTTCAGGTTAGACAGATGTATCTTCCACAGAGAGCTGACTGGAACAGACCCAAGCTCAGACATAGCTGACTACCACAGACCCAACAGAGAGCTGAGCAACTGACTCCAATCACAACAGTCACTTGTAGGATGGAGAGTTTCAAATCAATGCAATGACAGCTTCAAGTGTAACAATGTAGCTGTCTTGTCCATTACGTTTGCAACATTCCCATCCCTGTGAGCATGTGAAACATGATATGTAGATGCCAAGTCTGGAATATGTTCTCATACAGCTTTCCTACACATTTCACATCCTCATACACGTGAACATAATATGATCATGTAATTCCTTCCTCGTACATACCGTACATGTTTTACTTGTAACATGGAAGTCTGGAAGCTTTGCTGTTTTCGCTTATAAATGAGTGGTATGAGTCAATCATTTTTATCTCGTTCTCAGCTGTTGCATCCGGGGATACGGAAGCTGGATCTGCGTGGCTGTCATGTGTCAGATCTGGCCTTACGACAGATCAACTGCCCACAACTCAAGATAATTCTGGTTGGCTGTCAGAGAATCACTTCAGAAGGTAGCCAACGCACATCAAAAGTCTGTTTGTAGTTGGCCTACATGACTGTCTGATCCTCATTATGACAGATTAATACTTGGTTGTGCATCATGTCGCACTCCAAAAAACAGATCTACGGGTGATATGTGAATCGATTGACGAAGTAATTTGAAAGTCCCTAGCAGACTAAAGCAAGTGGCATGCTGGAGAACCAAGCGATTAGTGACTAGGCATTCACCAAATATTCGAATATCAAAGTCACTATTTGACGTTGTTCGCCGAAGTCGAATATTTGCTTTTTTTATTGTTTTCTCTTTAAAAAATATATAGTTTATAAAACTTGCCTAGATAGGAAGTCATAAGAATGAGCTGTCAATGCCCCTGGTGGATGAATTTGTTAATGCTCTATACCAGGGGTTCTCAAATCTTTTTAGGTCGTGACCCCCAAAATAAACATATTTGAACTGGGGACACCCACCCTGACAAGCACTTGGAATTGTAGGTAGGGATGCGGTATCGGTACTCGTGGTATCGGTACTCGCCCCGATACCGGCCTATTTTGCGGTATCGGTACTCGTCAGATACTGCTCACAAAGCGCCCGAGTACCCTGTGTGTTCCGCCACTTTGCCTTTCTCTCTCTCTCTTAAAGTATCAAAAGTAAAAATACAAAATGTTTGAGCATAGCAGATCTAGAAGATCATGCACAGTACAGGAATTTCCATGGGCTAAACCTGAAAAAAAGTGAAATATGTGGCAGTTGTGCCATGTTCTGGGAAAGGGATGCAATTTAATGTGTTATATACAGCCAGAAAGTGAGGAACATCTGATTAAAAAAAAAAAAAAAAAACGTAATTTAAAGACATTTTGTATTATTAATTGTACTCGTATCAGTACTCGGTATCGGCGAGTACTCAAAATGAAGTACTCGTACTTGTACTCGGTCAGCAAAAAAGTGGTATCGGGACATCCCTAAATTTGTAGGTATTACATTTAATGTGACTCGGTTCCACAGATACATATTGTGAAAATAGCAGATCTACATGCTCACAACGCCTCGCGTTGCGAGGCGTTGTGAGCATGTAGATCGGCTATTTTCACAATGTTCGCCTTTTGCTTACTTATATTTGACAGTTTGTCCAGTCCTGTCGAATATTCGACTATTCGAATACTTTGAGGTCGAATAATTTGAATACTAAAAATCACTATTCGTGAATGCCCTATTAGTGACACAGTATCACTAGTCACTTCTCAGATTGCGCTGCTTTATTGTAAGACAGGTACACATATTTATTCTCACACATAATTTAGCTTGGGTGGAACAATGTTATTCAGGGACAGAGCATACATGCTGTAAACAACATGTTTTACAGGCAACTGAAGACAAGGCCTTTACTTGCTGAAGATCTGATACTAAGTTCAACCTTCAACATACTGCTGTGTGGTTGTAACCACACTCCTCTGTGCTACGTGCACAACAATCAGTTCCACATTTCCTGTATCGAAGCCATAACAAAGCAAGGTTAACCTTCTGTTAAACATCTGTGATAACTCCATGCGTCTGAGGTAGCAGTTTTGCAGAGCGGAAGTCATAGATGCGGGGTCAAGCCGCACCGCTTCGCACAGCGACAGCACAACCACAGCTGCACAGCAGCGCTCTGGAAAAAGGTCTATAGAGCAGGGGTTCCTAAACTTTTCTGTCTCAGGGCACCCCATAATTTTTCTTTTTAATAACTTTGACTCCCAGCACCTTATATTTATAGCATATCGTCGTTGTCGGGTGGAAACCTTGTATAAAATGTACTAAACTAGTGAACACAGCCGATCTACAAGCACACAACCGGCGTTGTGTGCTTGTAGATCGGCTGTTTTCACTAGTTTTGTGCGACAGTCTTGTATGATGAAGCAGGGCTTTGCTTTACCAAAAGATGTACACATTTGAAACTTGGAGATACGAGGTTTCTGCACCACAGTGATGATATTTTAGTGATTATGTTGCGAAGAAAATGTTGAGATAATAGCCATTTTGGTTATAACTGAATGAAAATAACTTTGTACTTCAAGTTTAAAATTATACTAAATATTTTTTCAAGTGTCAAAATATTATCAAATTATCTCGGGACACCCCTGGACTGCCGTCACGGCACCCCAGGGTGCCCCGTCACCCACTTTGAAAACCCCTGCTATAGAGACAGGAAACAGAGGGGCGAGGGATGGAGGCCAGCAGGGAATCAAACCGGGGACTGTCTGTCAGGCATTAGAGCCTAAAACCATGCAGGTATCGCGTCGCCAGTTCCCTTGCTTCTTTCTCTATTCTTTACCCTTATAACTGTGCATTGACTGTAGAATTGTTATTGCAGGGACCAGTTTGCATTGGATTTTTAAAGTAGTTATTTTCTTTCATTGAATCTGAATACATTTTGAAATTCCTAAAATGTCACCATTTCACTACAAACGCCATAATAACATGACACGTTTTTACGCAGAGATCAAGATCCCAGTCATCCTCACGTGGCTTTCACACGCAGATTTCACACTTGAACATGTTTAATTCATCTGATTCTGTATGCTCCATATAATGAAAATTATTACGTTGCCTTCTATGGGAAAGGCTAAGACCCGGAATTAATTTATGCTTTAACTATTGAAAAATAGCAAGAGTGCCGCGCTGCGAGCTTGTAGATCTGCTATTTTTGCAAATCTATGAACATATATTTTTCAAAGCAAACGTTTGTAACTCAAATCTCTGCTTTTTCTGGTGGTCCCTGGAACAACATATTTTGAGATGGGGGTCCGCGGCCAAATACATGTAATTTTGGGGGTCCTTGACATGAAAATGTTTGAGAACCACATAGAAACATGCGTTTTTCCAAAACCTTAGAAGGATTTAGAAGACATTTATAGAATCGGGTCAAAAATACTCAAATACTTGCACACATTTTCATGATTTTTCAGAAATAGCAGATCTATGTGCTGTGAGCTTGTATATCTGCTATTTTTACTGTTATTTTTTTATTGTTAAAGCATAAACTAATGGTTAAAGTGATAATGCGTTCCCGGTTTTACGTGGGTTAAACTGTTGCTCAGTGCAGACAAAAATCATTTATCTTGTTGTGACTACATTCCATTCTGTCAAGGTTATGACTCTCCACCCAAATCTGACTTCACACTCCTGTTTTCTACCCTTCGCTGGGAACAAGATATATAGACTACTGTTGCATCTCATGCCTTCTCACCTCCCATAAGGGGGAGGGGAGAGCTGTTCAGACACTTCGGACCTGCTAATGTGCATACAGGGGTGTCACACCATATTCTGGGCCCTGGGTACTTTAACTATTGAAAAATAGCAGCTATACAAGCTCACAGTGTGGCACCGAGTGCCGTGCTGCGAGCTTGTAGATCTGCTATTTTTTTCAATAGCTAAAGTATAAAATAGTTAAGGCCCCCTCCACCTTGCGCCCTAGTAACTCAGTCCCACTCTCCCGCTCCCCAAAACAAATTCTACTGATAATAACAGTGTTAGGGTCATAAAAAAAATAAAAAAGCTCTCATTTACATGCTTAAATGTTCTACTTACAACCACTGATATGACTGTTTTCCTAATACTAAACTGAACTAGAACTGCACTCTGTCAAGGTGCCAACTTGTGCAAAAATACATGAATACAAGTTGGAGAATTCACAGAGATTTTAAGACACGTTCTAATGGAAAACCCCCCTCCTCCAAGTGGGGGCTACCACAGGCTCCAAAAGGGAGGATGACAGGCTCCCAGGCCAGGACAGGGAGTACTACACAGATAAGACACATAAAATGTTTCTACTCTGCAGCTGTGGCCTTCGCCTCAGCTCACTCTCTCTCTCATGAAAGGATAGTTATACTCTGGCTATTATGTCTAGTCGTAAATGTATCCGTTAGGGTCACAGGTCACACAGGCTAATGGATCTGTGCCTAGCTCAGACTCTAAAGCGGGAGTCTTCATGGTTTCCTGCATGTGGAAATAAGCTTAGTCTTTTCTAGGATCTCCTTTTAGTAGACCTTGTACCAGTGAACTGTACCGTCATGAAACTGTACCTTTTCCTATGTAAACTTCAAATAAAGTCTTCAATCAAATTCAACGTTTAATGACCCCTTAGCTGAGAGAGAGATGAAGCAGGGACTCCCAGATTCCATATACGGTAGTTTCATCGTTTGACAGCACAATCATCAGTGTATTTATTTTGGATTCATGTCAATGTGTGTTTTCAGATATTTAACCACTTGAACCGTCAATACTTAATAAACTTGACCTTTCACTCTGTACTTAGTCTGCTCTTTTTCCCCTCTAAACCAAAGATCTTTGCCGAACATAGCCGATCTACAGCTTGTACATCTGCTATTTTTGGCTAAAGTTCTCTGAATATGGACACTATAGGGTTCAAGTGGTTAATATAAAAAAGGAGAAAAAAAGTTTCTATCACACAAAGATTTGGAGGACCCCCTGTAGTAACTCTGAGGACCCCCTGTTGAAGACCCTTGCTCTAAAGAAAAGGAGAGACATCATATAACTGGGAAATTCCCAAGCAAGGCTGAATCAAAGTAATGTCTTTCTCTGCTCCATTCAGCACCGGGCACAGGAAACAGTGACCACACGCATGCATACACACACACACACACACACACACACACACACACACACACACACACACACACACACACACACACACACACACACACAAACACACAAACAAACAAACAAACAAACAAACAAACACACACACACACAATCTTGAGGAGTGCGCCACATAAATAAAAACAAATTTAGTTGTGATGCAGTGCCCTTTGCCACCCGGGGCAGTTGCCCATGTTTGCCCAGTGATTGTGCCGCCACCGATGCTTACCTACAGTCAGTGGTGTAAAGTAACTAAGTACATTTACTTAAGTACTGTACTTAAACCAAGTGCTGTACTTAAACCACATTTCAACCTATCTTCATGTAATTGGTTCTCACTAAAAATAGCTTTTTTTTCAGAGGAGGGTTGTGGGCAGGTCAGAAACACATGGTCTTGTGACATCATCGATTGGGAATCCAAGCTAATAGAAAATGCAGGCTTTCTATTCCTGAAAAGTTGCAATGTTAAAGTGGAAGCCATTGTTCTTGTGATAATAAAAATCTAAATATGTTTTTTCAAATATATATATTATATATATATATAAGAGACTTGGACAGAGTAGAAAGAAATTGTGCAATTTTATTACATTAGTAAGGACCTATTATATGAAGATGGGTTGAAAAGTGGCAAAGTCCTCCTTTTAAGTAAATGGTGCATTTATATATAATGGTAAATGGTGCATTTATATAGCTTTTATCCAAGGCGTTTTACATAGATTGTGCATTACATTCACCCATACATTCATACACCGATGGCAGAGGAAACCATGCAAGGCACCAACCTACTCACCGGGAGCAACTAGGGGTTCAGAGTCTTGCTCAAGGACTCTTCGACATTAACTCAGGGGGAGCTCGGATTCGAACTGGGAACCCTTTGTGCTCTAATGTCGGTTTCTCTACCCCTGAGCTATGAAAATGTTCATATATTTTCAAACATTTTCGAAAATAGTCGCAATGTGAGCTTGTAGGTCGGCTAGTTGTGTTGTGAGCTTGTAGGTCGGCTATTTCCATTATCAATGTTTTTTTTTTTTTTTTTCAAATATGTTAGTCATTTGTTTGAATATTTTATATAGGCTATGTGTCATATCTGCCATGTGCAACTTCCAAGCCAACAAGCCAAACAGAAATGTAATTGTCAACGACAAAAACCCAATTAAATTGTTAATCGCAATTATTTGAGTTACAGTTAATCGTCATGTAAAATGTCATCCTAAGTAGTAAGTGAGTAAGTACATTTTATTTATATAGCACCTTTCAAAACAAAGTTACAAAGTGCTTTACAGTGTACACAATATAAACAGTGTGCACAATATATTTTAAACAAAAATTTAAACGAGTAAAAATACAAAACGACAGGAAAAAGAGCAAAAAACAATGACCTGGACAAATGAGGCCAGTAAAAACTTCATGATGTAAAATTAATTTGAAACAGATGTGCTTTCAGCACACGTTTAAAACTGTCGACTGACACAGCACTTTTTAAAAGCAAAGGTAAGGCGTTCCACAAAGTAGGAGCCACCACTGCAAAGGCCCGGTCTCCCGCGACCGCAGTTTTCCCGGTGAACCTAAGTGCGGCGGAGAGAGTCGCAGCCCCAGCCTGAAGCCTCAAAAGTCTAGTATCTGCTCTCGTTCCATAGGGATGTCCCTTTGGAGTGATGGTTAAGATATTGGACTTTCACGCGGGAGACCCGGGTTCGAAACCTGGTGGGGAGGTTCGGATCACCTCCGTTACATTGGTGCCGTGACCCGGATCCGGGCTTCCCCGTAGGAGGAGGTCAAAGACCTTAAAACCTGACGAAAACAGTTGCGTGCATTAGCGCAAGATGATGATAAAGGAAATCATTAAATGGAAAACATTCAATTAACTTCTGAAAAGCCCTACTAGGCCTTAAAACCTGGTGAAAACAGCTGCGTGCATTAGCGCAAGATTAGATGAGGATAAAGAAAATCATTAAATGGAAAACATTAAATTAACTTCTGAAAAGGCTTCTAAGCCTACACTAACCTACTAGTAAAACTAGTGGAACCGCGATCTTGCCACACGTGACTAATTGTGGTTGTAAACAATAACAATATAAATCCTTAGTCTAGTAGTGGGAAGAAGAGGTTATCAATCATCATGGCCCCAAATAACTTTTAAATATCTTGCAATTGGCGACGAGTCTCTTACAAAATCGGCAAGAGTGCCTCTCAATACATAAAGCTATATAACCTCTCCATTATCGGCAATAGTCAGTGGTGTGTGTTCACCGGGAAAACTGCGGTCGCCGGTCTCCCTTTGTCTTAAGCTTGGTCACAGGGACCTCCAGAAGGCCATTGTTAGAGGATCTAAGTGAAAGCACTACTCGTCTTTCTCTACTCCCTGTGTGTGTGTGTAGGAGTCATGGCCTTGGGCTCGTCCTGCCCCAGCCTACGAACAGTGGACCTGGGAGAATGTGACCGGGTAACAGACGAGGGAATAACAGCTCTGGCCCACAGCTGCACTGATCTGGAAGTGGTTTCTCTCAGGAGCTGCTCCACCGTAGGGGACGACGCCCTGCTGGCACTGGCAGGCAACTGCAGGCTCCACACAGCGCTCCTCTCCGGGACACAGGTACCCCCTAATGCAGTGGTTCTCAACCTGTGGGTCGGGACCCAAATTATTTTGGGGGGTCCCCAGATGATTGGCTTAATGTGCAACATTGTTTTCTCACTCACAGTAAACAACCCAACAAAGTTTGTATAGAGGGTATCTGCACATTTCTAAAGGGACAATTTTTAATACCTCTAAAATGACAAATGAAACATCGGCCAAATTGTCAAAGTTTTGAGGCAGAAATTGTGAAACTAGCCGATCTACATGCTCCCATGCTACATGCTCCCAACATGCTCTACATGTGAGCATGTAGATCTGCTATATGGGCTTCCTAAATATTTTTATATTATTATTTGCCCAGGGCTGCTGCAACCCATGTTGGTGCCCGACCCACAACTGGCTGTTGGGTGCCAACCATTCAACCATTCACAATGCATTGATGATTGATCAGGCTTCCCGCACGCTCGCATGCATGCCGTGATTACTTTTAGGCGGAGCAAATACATATTAGTTATTATGATGATGATCGGCTTGGCTCTTCTTTTTTCTTTTTCTTTATTTTTTCTCTAATTTTTTGTTGTCCTTTGGCAACGTGATGCCCGACGCACAGTGTGTCGTGCGCGTCATGGTAGCAGCGGCGCTGGCTTTGCCAATATAAATTATAATATTATAAAACATACATAAACCCATTTAGCCCTATATTATACCTTGGCTATTTGAAAATAGACGATCTACAAGCTCACAAGTTGTGAGCTTATAGATCTGCTATTTTCAAACTTTTTATACTTTTAGTTTTGGTACTTTAAGTACATTTTGATTGCCAAACTTTCATACTTTTACTCAAGTAAATGTTGAATTCCGGACTTTTACTTGTAAGGGTGCCCTCACACCAAAATACCTATGAGAGTGGAATCCACGTTCCGCCAATGCATTTCAATGAGAGTGAAGCGGTTTCATGCAAGCAGAGGATTTCTGCAAAAAACGCTCCCTTATCATTGAAATGCATTGGCGGAACGCGGATTCCACTCTCATAGGTATTTTGGTGTGAGGGCACCCTAACGGAGTATTTCTACATTGCAGTATTGATACTTTTGACTGAGTAAAGAATGTGAATACTTTTCCCACCACTTATCGTTTATCGTGATAAAAAACAATCACGATAGTCGTGGAGATTTAATTTATCGTGAAATCGTCCTCCGTCATTCACTGGGATCAATTCACCTTTTATTTGCCGAGCAAACCCTCTATAATTGGTAAAAGGTACTTATAATATACATACTCAATAGTCTTTTTTTTCACTCCCTATCAAACGTCTTTGCCAAAAAATAGCCAATCTACAAGCTCACAAACAACGCGTCGCAACGCTTGTAGATTGTAGATCGTCTATTTTTTGGCAAAATGTTGCACCCCAGGATAATGGATTTTGATTATCGCGATAATATCGTAAACCACGATTTCTTTTGTAACAATAATCGTGATATGAAATTTCGTATCGTCCCATCCCTAGTCCAGTTGTGTTCAGGCCTTCTAACGCAGGCCTCTTTAATAAACCAAGCTAAGAATGATTCCTGGCTCCAGTGCCTTATTCAGCATTTTTCACTATTTTGACTTGACTCTGAGGAGAGGCTGTCACGATATGACATTTTACATGACGATTAATTGTCACTCAAATAATTGGCGATTAACGATTTAATTGTGTATTTGTCGTTGATAATTACATTTCTGTTTGGCTTTTAGGCTTTGAAGTTGCATATGGTAGATATGACACATAACCTAAATATACAAATACATTACTGACATATTTGACAACTTACTATTTGAAAAATAACATTGATAGTGGAAATAGCCGATCTACAAGCTCACAACGCGTCGCGATGCGACGCGTTGTGAGCTTGTAGATCTGCTATTTACACTATTTCTGACATTTTTCAACATTCACGATTATGACGATTATGACAAAATAATTGCGATAATGTCAAATAATCATGATTAGACGATTATGTAATAATTGTGACAGCCCTACTCTGAGGAACCGGACGGGAGGGGCCTGTTCGTATTATCAGTCTGGTGTCCGAAGCACCCGAGGTGCGAGTGCAAGTTGCTATGCCAACAGAATGACCTTGATGCTTAACAGAAGACTTCTCAGTGGAAAATGATACTCCCTCATACCACAAGACCGGGAGAGTGGTCAAGTGAATCGTACTATTTAAACCAGTGATCATAAACCTGTCACAGCAGAATGCTAAAGTTGACATATGTATTATCATTTTCGCATACGATTAGACACAGAAGCAAATATACACATATGACCTACACATGAACTGAGGCTGGTGATGATGTCACAATGATGCTTTGTCAATGTATAGTTCAGCAGTAGTCACAGGTCAAAAGGTCAAATGGCCCCAATCTCCGTTCAATGGAGAACTTACACAGATTATATAGAAATGAAAGAAAGAGGTAGTATTAGACAATTAGAAAAATCCATAACAGACTGACTCCAGTCTATTTGTTCTCAGAACCTGACCATCTTGTTTGTTTGTTTGATTGATTGATTGATTGATTGATTGATTGAGACTTTATTAGAAGTTTGCATAGGAAAAGGTACAGTTTCATGACGGTACAGTTCACTGGTACAAGGTCTACTAAAAGGAGATCCTAGAAAAGACTAAGCTTATTTCCACAGGAAACCATTAAAGTATCTCATATAACATTGAATGACAGACGAATAGAACACAGTACTATGCAGTAGATATGTAAATAAAATAAAATGAAAGAACCAAAAAAGAAGAAAACAGTAAGTCTAAACAAACAGTAAGTATATACAAAGAAGGGGCAGGGGAGGGTAGGGCTGGGCTAGGATTGTTTTCTTTACCAGTTGCGAACGGCTGCTGCCTGTAAGTGGTTTTTCCCGGCAATTTTAAAGGCTGCTAGGGATCCACACTCCTTTATGGCCTTCGGTAAGGCTTTCCACATTTTGGTGATATAGCAGAAGAACGAGTTTGACCCTTTTTTGGTTTTGACTCTGGGTTGAAAGTGATCTGTGGCACTGCCTCTGGTGTTGTAATTATGGACATCCTGTTTATAAAGTATTTAGACAGGTACTTGGGTATCATAGTGGTTTTCATGCCCTCATATACTGTAATAACATGAAACTGTAACTGTAACTCAGGGCGTAAAGTAGTTTTTGCCAGCTCTTGCTGTCTTTGTGTCAAACTGTTCTTGCGCAAGACTGAACCCCCAACTGCTCCCGATGAGGGTGGTTCCTTACACAGTTGTGAGAATTTGTGTGTCAATGGGTGTGTGAATGTAAAGCACTTTATTCAAGTATCTCGTCCAGCTCGTCCAGCATGCCTCGCAACATCTCCGCCTGCTGTGGCCTGCTGGCCACGCAAGACCAAACTGGGAACCCTTTGGCACAAAAAAAAAATGTTTACAGTGTTACAACAGTGTGTGAAGTAGGGCATTCACGAATAGTGATTTTTAGAATTCGAATTATTCGACCTCAAAGCATTCGAATAGTCGAATATTCGACAGGACTGGCCAAACTGTCAAATATTAAGTAAGCAAGAGGCAATAAGCAATATTGTGAAAATAGCCAATCTACACGTGAGCAGGTAGATCTGCTATTTTCACAATATTTATCTGTGGAACCGACTCACATTAATACCTACAATTCCAAGTGCTTGTCAGGGTGGGGGTCCCCACTTCAAATATGTTTAATTTGGGGGTCACGGCCTAAAAAGGGTTGAGAACCCCTGATATAAAGCATTAACAAATTCATCCACCACGGGCATTGACAACTCATTCTTATGACTTACTATCTAGCCAAGCTTTATAAACTATATATTTTTTAAAGAGAAAACAATGAAAACATTAAAATAAGCGAATATTCGACTTTGGTGAACAGCGTCGAATAGTGACTTTGATATTCAAATATTCAAATATTTGGTGAATGCCCTATTGTGAAGTGATTTCAATTGCTGTCAAAGTCCTTGTTTTTTCCCCCTGTTTTTTTCTCACCATAGCGTTCACACCTATGGTTCACACCCATTTCAGTTCATCCTCTCTTCCTGGCTCCTCAGCGTTTTTTGCATATTTGGCACACTATCTTTGATCTGGTGCTGACACCTGTAAAGAGTGGAACAGTGTGAACTATAAAGCAGTGGTTTCCAATCTTTTAAGCCTGTGACCCAAAAGAGAAATTAGATGTTTTCCCGGGACCCAAACTATTGAAAACAGCAGCTCACAACACGTCGCTTCGCGCTGCATTGTGAGCTTGTCGATCGGCTATTTTCACTAGTTTGTAAACATTCGTGTTCTAATTTATGGAATTTCTTTGTTGTTGATTGTTCTTTGATTTCTTCATGACATTACTGAAAAAAATCATTTTATTTTTAATTAATGAGTAAAGTAGCTTTTTTGGCAAGGTTATTGCAAATATTTTAAATAATAATAATAATAATGAAAAATTTTAAAAAAATGTAGGAAACAAAAAATAAAGGGACCCATCATGTAGATCTGTAGGGGTTTTTGCACATGTGGCACACTAACTCTGAAGTGGTGCTGACTATTGGCTATACACTTTGCCTGGAAAGTGACACACACACACACACACACACACACACACACACACACACACACACACACACACACACACACACACACACACACACACACACACACACACTCTCACACTCTAAACCTGGGGGGAGAGAGTGGGGTAAACTTTAGGTCAGTGGTTCCCAAACTTTTAGGTCATGACCCAAAAGACCTTTGCCCAGGACCCAAACTAGTGAAAACAGCACAAGTGAGCTTGTAGATCGGACTATTTTCTCTACTTCTTAGACATTTGTTTTCTAATTTATGTATTAATGAAAAAATCATTGCATTTATTTTTTATATATGAAAAAACAAAGAAACAAAAATGATGGGACTCTTAAAGGTGATACACCATGAAATTTCACTTTTCTTATTTTAAAACCTTTTTTTGGGGTCCCACTAGCACCTTCTATCCTCACAAAGTCCCATTTCTGACCATTGTGTCTTTCTCTGGGTTTGGGAAGGCGGAGGTTAAAAGCATCCCACGGGTTCTCAAAACAGTGTTGTCATAATTATGCATTTACCTCGCAGCCACCTCTGTATTTTAATTAGTTCATGAATCCATCAGCCACTGTTATGATGTGTTATCCAACTCAGACAGAACTCCTCGCACCTACTAGACTACTGTTAAAATGTATTAAAACTGTCCTAATTATAATAAATACACTATAATGGATTATAACTGTAATAAGAATAACTATAAATTATTATAATGTATTACAACTATGATAATTATCATACACTATAATAAATTATAACAGTGATTATAACACAATGTCAACACAACATGAACATACGTCCTTCACCAACCACAGACAAGACAAGACTAACTTGCCCTCCCCTAACAGTCCATTCTGGCTAGGTTCTCACAGTCATAAAACAAAGGCTGTCTCTTCATCCTGCAGCTGTGACCCTCCTTGAATCCCAGTCTTATCTCAGCAGATAGCAGAGTAAACCCTGGTTCTCGCTTCATAGCTTTTTAAGAAAACAAATTCATCGATGTTAAGCTGTATTGGAAAACCTGGCACAAGTGGGTGGTATGGAGTGGTGTGGTGTTGGGCCATGTCAGTCAAAAAGGGGCTTTACACAATGGATATGCATCAATGGTCCATCCATCATTGCTGTTAATTCAAGCTGTGACACTCGGCGTCGATTGGCAGGTTTTGTTGGCGAGGTGTGAAAACAGCCAATGGTTCATGTGCGGGCATGCATGCAGATTCACAGCTATTCACAGTTTTCAATGATATCTTGCCGCAGTGGCTCAGGGGTAGAGAAACCGTCATCAGAACACGGAGGGTTCCCAGTTCGATCCCAGGCTCCCCCTGAGTTAATGTGTAACCCGTGTGTGTGTGTGTGTGTGTGTGTGTGTGTGTGTGTGTGTGTGTGTGTGTGTGTGTGTGTGTGTGTGTGTGTGTGTGTGTGTGTGTGTGTGTGTGTGTGTGTGTGTGTGTGTGCGCGCGCGTGTGCGTGTGCGTGTGTGTGTGTGTGAATGGGTGAATGTAATGCTCAATCATTGTAAAAGCACCTTGGATAAAGCCTTTATAAATGCACCATTTACCATTTGCAAGGCATATGGTAGATCTGCTATTTTCAAAATAGTAAAACATGACTAATACGTTTAGGGATATGGCATACATGGCAAGATAGAGCCCATAGAATTGTAATAATTGCTACTGACATCAAATAAGATAGACAATACATGTGCACTTTCTTTATACCTATGCAACAATATTCTTGGTAAGTCATAACAGAATTACATGATCCAAATAATCATACAAGATGTCAACTATGGCAGGGGTTTTCAAAGTGGGTGACGGGGCACCCTGGGGTGCCGCGATGGCAGTCCAGGGGTGCCGCGAGATCATATGATAATATTTGGAATTTATTTGGACACTTAAAAAATATTTATTATCATTTTAAACTTGAATTATAAAGTTATTTTCAGTCAGTTCTAACCAAAATGGCTATTATCTCAACGCTTTCCTCACAACATAATCACTAAAATATCGTCACTGTCAGGCAGAGACCTCTGTCGCACAAAACTAGTGAAAACAGCATATCTACAAGCACAGAACCCCTCGTGTGTGTGCTTGTAGATCTGCTGTTTTAACCAGTTTAGTACATTTTATAGATTATAAATACAAAACGAACGGTTTTGGACATACAAGGTTTCCACCCGACAACGACGATATGCTATAAATATAAGGTGCTGGGAGTGAAAAATATAATGTAGGGGTGCCTCGGATTAAAAATATATTTATGGGGTGCCCTGAGACAAAAAAGTTTGGGAACCCCTGAACTATGGACGCGGTCTCCAAAACCTTTGTAAATACAATGTGTGAACCATCTGTATTAATACTCTTTATCTAATAATGTGTGCTCTCTGGTCGTATTGTTTTGTCTCCCAGGTTGTTGAAGGCCATGTTTCCACATTGTGTTAATGAGGCATTCCTGTAAAAAGGAGATACTCTTACTGATTAACAATACATTGATGCTGAAAAATGATGGATAGTTGCAGTGTAAAATGTGCTAAAATAGAGTGTATGAATGGAAATGTTTTCATAGTTTGAATTGAGATAGAAGCAACTAATAAGATCAGGGTCAAGTTTGGATACATTCTATGTTATCGTCGTTGTCGGGTGGAAACCTCCTATCTCTCAAGTTTCAAATGTGTACCTTCTTTTGCAAAGTAAAGCCCTGCTTCATCATACAAGGCCGTCGCACAAAAGTAGTGAAAACAGCAGATCTACAAGTGCTTGTAGATCGGCTGGTTTCATTACTTTAAATCATTTTTAAAATGATAAATGCAAAACGAACGGTTTTGGACATACAAGGTTTACACCCGAGAACGACGTTATGAATGCATCCGAGGAGGGGAAGAGAAACAAAGCAAACAACAGTAGCAGACACGTAAGCTGTCCTTGAGAAAAGAACACACTGTTCAGACATCACGGTTCACTTGGGAAACGGAACAGTTACAAAACCGATACTGTCCCATATCAGCTGAAGATTACAGCGCCCTGTAATCTATCTAGCAGTCCATGTGGACAATGGCTATTGGCGGATGGTCCTCTGTGGGAAAATCCCAGTTGGGCGGTGTCCCAGTTGGGCGAACAGACTGTAATTATTGTCCACGACATTGCAAGCGGCGCGAAGGCCAGCGGACCTTGGTCCTGCTCTTCGCGCCCGAGCACCGCAGGAAGCCATGGTGAATGCAATCGTTATATTTGCGCACGATAAACGCATGAATGGGATGAAGATCGCTTGCTTTACAGTCTGTTCGCCCAACTGGGACACCGCCCAACTGGGACTAGCCCGTCCTCTGTTACACCTTGTTTGACCTCCTGGTATCCACAGGTTTCCCAAGGAACTTACTGGGGGAAAAGGGAGTGTTTTAATGTGGGCTTCACTTCCTCCACACGGTTTGATTCAAATCACTTAAAGCAGTGTTTCTCAACCTTTTTTTCTGCATGGGCACACTTTTCATGTCCCAAGAATCCATGTGCACACCAACATAATACGGGGGTGTAAATATCGTCACTGTCGGGAAGAAACCTTGTATTTCTAACTTTCAAATGTGTACGTTTCTTCGCAAAATAAAGCCCTGCTTCATCATACAAGGCTGTCGCACAACAGTAGTGAAAACAGCAGATCTACAAGCACACAACGGCGTTGTGTGCTTGTAGATCGGCTGTTTTCACTAGTTTAAATCATTTTAAAAATGATAAATACAATACTGGCTTCCAAACAGTTTCAAGGGGCACACTTGACCCTTAAGGACAAGTAGAGTCTGCACACTGGTTACGCTCCATAAAGTTTATTGCTCGTCAACGTTTCGATCAATAGATCTTCATCAGGACAAAAGTGCACACTTGACCCTTCTCAGGGGCACACTTGACCTTTCTCAGGGGCACACCAAAGGTCCCCAGGCACAGTGGTTGAGAAACACTGACTTAAAGGGAAACTAGGTAACCTTAAGACTATTTTTTATTGCGACCGTTGGGAGCATTTACTATCAAACCCGGCAGAACCTTGATCGTCAGTGAGTAAGTAGGTAGGTAACGCCTCAATGTCTATCCACCTGTTTCCGCGAGAATTTACTGTCGAATGATGTGTGGGACACATCCGTAGAACAGCAGACATACAATCTCACGTCGTCGCAGATTCAACCGTTGTGAGCTTGTCTCGACAGCGACGCAGGAGCTGCCGCACACCTTCTGCGCAGTGCACGATGGGACGTTGGAAACATGTGGATAGCTGGCCTGTTGTGTCATCACATTGTTGACTCATTGACATGGCAGCTTAACGCCTCAAGGTCTATAGCTGACCTGTTGTGATATCACATTGTTGACCCATATTTGGCAATGCCCATATATGGACGCTCCATATAAGGCCAAGACAGAATTAATTTACAAACGCCTCAATGTCTGTAGCTGACCTGCCCATATATGGAGATCCCTGATGTCATCAATATTAAGCCCATAGCTTGGAATGCCCATATATGAACATATTGTATGAGTCTCATGTGGTTTATAACATAAGACATGATGTCAGACGTGCATCCTGCCCACCCAATCAAAATTGGGAAAAAAAGGAAATACTTTTTCTTTCCAATAGAAAAACATATTCACAAAATCTGTAAAGGGGTGTGCTAAAATATCGATACACTGTCTGCAACTATTGATATTTTATAACACCATAGTCTATGAAGGATTTCACCAGTTGCCACAGAGTGCAGTACGCCCTATACTGATATTGTATTGATCTATACACTTCTTGTATTTATTTATTTACGCTTTATTTCCTGACCAGTTTGTCTTTGTTTTGTTTCGTCCAATATTTCTTTCTTTTTGTTTCTTGTTTTTTGTTTGCCTTGATATGACCTTATATCACCCTCTGTCTCTACCCTCTGTCCCAAAGTCACTATTGGCAAACACTCACTTTTATACAGACCAGTGTACGTCATAACCTCGTGTTCTGCTGTTACATCAGGTCAAAACATTGTAGTGACATAACATATGTGGCTTTCTGTAATTTGAACAAACTTGAATACACTTGCAAGCAGTCTCATTTAAACGCAGACAGCGTCTAGGCCTGAAAGAGCAAAGCCCTTTTAGCAGCGCTTTAGATAAAGTATACATCATCAAATGTATGTTCAAACCTGTGTATTGGTGAGAAAAAGCATTATTTGAACCTAAATTCGTAAGCTATATTGGTAAGAAAAAGCATTATGTGAACTTAAATCTATAAGCTAAATCGGGTAACACTTTGATAGAGCCTTCAGTGTGGCGGCCTCAACCCTCTGGAACTCCCTCCCCATAGCGATTTGCCAGTTGCCAACACTGAACTCTTTCAAGTCCGCACTGAAGAGACACCTATTCATTCAGGCTTTTGGACAATAATGTGTTTTGTTTCTGTTTTGTTAAGCGCCTTGTTTTTTTGAAAGGCGCTATATAAATTCAAGTTATTATTATTATTATTATCAATATGAAAGCAGTTTATCATTAATTCACTTCAACTGTCATAGAGAAATCAGAATATGATGGTGTTGCATCTGACAGGAAAAATGATGAAGGGATGTCCACACAACTTCTTAGATCTTTGGGTTTTATTTCTAAGTTCACAAGCATCTCTTTCCAAAAAACAGCACAAGTATCACAGCCGTCTCCTGTCCTCGCTCGGACAGGGGGTCTCCTTTCTCTCTGAGTCACGAGCAGAAAAACCAACGCACAATTGTGGGTGACTCCTTTTATATGATCATTAAAACAAGCAGACACAAAGAGAATAGGGGGCAGGTGCCTAAATCTAAGAGACGCCATTAAACTAATTCAAAGAGTCAATGCTCAAAAAGCCCCTTCCAGTATATCTTTGTAAGGGCCTGGTCTTAATTGCACCTTTCATGAAATAGCGCCCAGCCACTGACACCACCATGACATGTTTGTGATGTATGTGGCATAGTGAAAGATGTGCTCTCCATCAGCTGATTGCCCATTGTTGTATGTCAAAGTACATATGAGAATAACCTCCTCACGTAAGTGCATGTTGCCAGAGTTATGGTTAGATTCTAAAACAGCCTAGCAAGACAATCAATACATTGATTCACCAATCAATACATTAATTCACCAAATGCCTTAAACCCAGGAAAGTCACCCATCTGGTAATTTGGAACTGGCTTTTATGTCATTCTCAAACTTTGACCTTTAACACGTTAGGCCCACCAGCTGCAGAACATTGAAATACAAAGGATCTATTTTCATTACTTTAAATGATCTATTTGCTACAACGGCAGTGTGTCATTAATTTGGTTTAGCTGTCAAAAAGAAACCAGACTGAGGTCATGAACCCACCCACGAAGCCCAGAAAATTGACAAAAAAGTGTGGAAACTTATCGTTTCATAACAGGTGACAGACTAATACTAGCGACATTGCTGCACTTTGTACTGCACAGTTGTTTTCATTTCAGGAAGCGTGAAGGCGTACGTGCACTCACGTGCACTCGAGATGGGGTACAACAATCCATCACTTGTGACAAATCAAAGTTGTATGTGTTGGAACAATACATGTGAAATCCCTATGTATGTCCCTCAGGCATACGGTGGGGTTGAAGTGGGAAGATGCAGGACGGGCCTACACTCGCTCATAGTTGTACAGGTGGTCCATAGAGAACTATGATTGACACAATTCAAAGGAGCTTTATTGGCACGAGAAAACATACGTTTACATTTCAAAAGCAAGTGTCACAATGGGGGACATGTATACAGTTGGAGGGGGTACATCATTGTGTAAACAGAGCTATATCCCATTTTGTCCTTAAATATACTGCTCAAATAAATTAAAGAATGGGTACACATTATTGTGTATCATTATTTTATGCTTTAACTATTAAAAAATAGCAGATATACAAGCTCACAGCGCGGCACCGAGTGCTATTTTTGAAAAATCATGATAATTAGAATTTTGACCCGATTCTATAAGTGTCTTTTGAATCCTTCTAAGGTTTTTGAAAAACCTATGTTTCTATGTCAGCAATCTGGCCAGCCATCGTCAAAGAAAAGGTCCTTTTCACTTAAATGGAGCTCAGTTAGTCTCTTCTTGAGAGACTACTATGTCAGTGGTTCTCAAACCTTTTCATGTGAAGGACCCCCAAAATGATATGTATTTGGCCACAGACCCCCATCTCAAACTATTTAGTTCCAGGGACCCCCCGGAAGCAAAATTTGAGTTACAAACAAAGCCTCAGGTTTAAAATGTGTTTAAAGGTAGCAGCTCTGTTGTCTGTTTATACTGTACGTGCAGTAGGTCTAAATGTCAATCAGTGGTTTGTAGTCCTTTGGGTGGTTGTGTTCCAGTCTCTAGCCTTCTTTTATTGCAACAGTTCACACATCTTGCTGCTGTGTTCGCACATTGTTGTATTTCTCCCAGTAGGCATGGGAGTTTTTTTTTTTTTTTTTTGTCCTTGGTGAAGTTTTCAAACTCACTTTGGGCGTGTGTAAGCAGACACTGTAGCAGAAAACTCCAAGTTATGAGTCACCATTGGAATTCAGCAGATGCCTTGCGGACCCCTCTATGGCTCCTAGTTGTCACACTTCCCCAGTCCTGACATGTCAAATGTGCCCCAAGAGGTCAAAGGGCACATGCAGTCAGATAAAGCAGGAGTCCCCAACATTTTTTCTGTCATCATCTGACACAAGCCGAGACACCCAGACGCCTGCACGCACCTGCGCACCTACCCACACACAAGCATGTTTTTTCAAAGAAGTTAACCACTTAGGTGCTGTATTCTTCTCGTCTGTTGAATAGCTGTCCTACAAGCTCTTTTTCTTTTTTTATGACGAAAAATAGAAGGGCTTGGACCCCAGGTTAGGAAACACTGTAGATCAGGTGTCTTCAACGTTTTCAGGCCAAGGACCCCTTAGCTGAGAGAGAGATGAAGCAGGGACCCCCTCTACATATTGTATAAATGTGTGACTCATAGACTTGTTTGACAGTGTTTCATGTGTTTTTTCAGACATTTAACCACTTAAATTGTTGATACTTTAATAGTAAACAGACCTTTCACTCTGTACTTGGTCTGCTCTTTTTTTTACCTCTACACCAAACCTATTTGCTGAAAATAGCCGATCTACAAGCTCTCAACGCCTCGCGCTGCGAGGCGTTGAGAGCTTGTAGATTTGAGAGCTTGTAGTTGAGAGCTTGTAGATTCGCACACATTTTCACGATTTTTCAGAAATAGCAGATCTACAAGCTCGCAGAGCGGCACTCTGTGCCGTGCTGTGAGCTTGTATATGATATTTTTCAATAGCATAGAAACTGGTTTCAGAGATCTATATGAAATATTTAGGAACTTGAATTTCAGATACATTTGACAGTAATATAATTGACAACACATACATGTTAAAAGACAAAGCCTTTACTTTGCACTATGCAAGAGCATTATTTTGTCCTTAATTACCCCGGGCCCATGGTGTTACACTGTGGCTTGAACTCTGTTGAACTCGGAGGAAATCAATGTGACCGTGTACAAGGTTGAAAAATAAAGTGGAGAAATTACTAGTGGTCGTTTTCATGGTTATGCCTTGTTATGAGATATATGGTCATAGATTAAATCACACTTCACTAGCATATAATAATTACTGGACTCTGTCTTCTTCTTGTTTGTAGATTACAGACAAGGGCATCGCTGGACTTGTTGGGCTTTGCTCCAATACTTTGCATGTAAGTAAATGACTACTAGAGACTTAAAGGATAACTCCCAGACTAAATAACATCTAGGCCAGGGTTCCCCAATAGGCGGCCCGCGGGCCATTTGCGGCCTGTGGGGGGCTACTGTCTGGCCCACACCAACCCCAGTAATAATGGTGGTATAAGAGCAGCAACAACACTAGTATATCATCGGAAATCTTGTATCTTCAAATTTGTACGCCCTTTACCAAATCATACAAGGCCGTCACACAAAAGTAGTGAAAACAGCAGATCTACAAGCACACAACGCCTCGCGTTGCGAGGCGTTGTGTGCTTGTAGATTGGCGAATGTGATGTGCGAATAAAAAAAATGAGAGCATAACGTAATAAGGGATTTTTCTATAATGTAACAAAATTGTACAAAATCCCCTCCCCTCCTGCTCAGCCCCAGGTGGGAGGTGCCCTAGACCAGTGGTTCTCAACCTGTGGGTCGGGACCCCCAGAGGGGTCCCCAAATTATTTGGGGGATCCCCGGATGATTAACTTAATGTGCAACATTGTTTTCTCACTCAACAGTGAACAAACCAACATGAAGTTTAAGTGTATAGAACCTATCTGCACATGTCTAAAGTGACAATTTAAGGACTTTTTAATGCTTCTAAAATGACAAATTATACATTGCCCAAATTGTCAAATATTAGATTAATGTAATACATATATAATGATAATATAAATATAATGACTTGCCCAAAAACAGGGACACCAGATTAAGACAATGCTGTGATTGTATGTAATTGTAGGAACTACATGTGGCTAGATGTCCGAACTTGACTGATGAGGCTGTGAAAAGTGTTTTCACAAACTGTCCCCACCTCAGGAGATTTGTCTTCAATGACTGTCCTCAGATCACAGGTAAGCGTAAGCCTGACAACATCTTCAACTGTTTACAGCAGGGGTCTTCAACAGGGGGTCCGGGACCCCTAGGGGGTCCTCAGAGTTACTACAGGGGGTCCTCAAAATCTTTGTGAAGATACTTTCTTCTCCTTTTTTATATTAACCACTTAAATCCTAGCATCCATATTCTGAGAACTTTAGCCAAAAATAGCAGATCTACAAGCTCACAGCGCGGCACGTGGTGCCGCGCTGTGAGCTTGTATATCTGCTATTTTTTTATAGTTAAAGTATAAAATAATTTGACTCTGGATGAGTTCTGAGCGCTCGAGTCTGAACACGTTGATTGAGATACAAAACAGTCCTAAAGTCTCTAAACAGCTTTGACAGCTGTTTGATTTAGGGTCGATTGAGGAATGATGTGAAAGGTTTCCAACATATTTTTGGAAGTAATTCGACGGTATTCATACTTGTTGTTGTTGGAACATAGACCTGTATTAGCAAGACTGTTTTTGATTTATTTTCCTGGCACCTCACAGAGCAGTGCTGGGCATCCTCCATGCAAAACTTTGTTGGCCACGGGAAGGTTCAAGATGTAACATGGACCGTATACTGAAGCTGCTTGGGAGAAGAACGGCAGTTCACCAACGTGGGCCATTGTACTCAACGGTGTTCCGAGGTAAAATAAAACATTTAAAAACCATTTAACCACATGAACCCCATATGGGTATCCGGAGTCCCTCAGGGCTCAATGCTAGTGTTGTTTCTGTTTTCTGTTATTGTGGGGAAAGCTTCCCTGGACAATGGCTGATCGACAAGCTCACAATGCGACGCAGCGCGTCGCATTGTGAGCTTGTCGGTCTGCTATAATTGTCAGTGGAAGCTTTCTTCACAATACCTGGGGTTTAAGTGGTTAACACATTAACAGCAGCTAGTCTCTTGAGTTGTTGGCTGACGCAATTTTGAAATGCTTCTGCCAAACAGACTGTACAGGGGAACCAAGCGCTGAAAATGTCCTGCCTCCCCCCACTTACGTCTCACGGAAATCACAAACAGATGGTGTTATCTTTTTGCCAGGTGCAAATTACAGACTCTCTGAAGCATTTTGGACGAGTCGTCTTGCTTGAGAGACTCAGAAGCAGTAAGCTTTCATTTGTTGTTTGTGAAGACTCTAGCTGTTATCTACAGTATTGACACAGACATTCCTGGGACCATTCAGTGAAAGGGTTACGGTTGCACAATATAGGGAGGGAGAGGGGTGGAAGAGTGATAAATGCCTTGATGTTTACACGGTCAATGTAATGTAATTGTTCGTGATCTGTTTTGTGCTTTATGGTTATCAACTTATCATTGATGTTTGTTTCAACCCCCCCCCCCCCCCCCTTTTCAAGAGGCTGGAGTAGTTCACCCCCCAAAAAATGTCTAATAATTACTCACGCCATGGCGACTTTTTTCTTATTTTTTTTCGCATTCCTAAACCAATAATTTGAGGAGACTCTTTGTAGGCCCATTGCTTCCGGATGGAGACCCAAATGCATTTGGGTCCCCTATCCGGAATCAATGGGGGTACATTTATTATAATACATTTTTTGTCATTGGAATGCGGCAAATACAAAACAATATTATTGATCTAAAGTCTCCATGGCGTGAGTAATGTCATTAAAAAGTCATTTTGGGGGTGAACTACTCCTTTAAGTGTCTTGCCTGGTTAAAATAATTGGTTATTTCTTTGCACTATAAATTAAACATTCTTGTAACATGGCATTAATGTTTTGTATTAATTATAACAAATGTTGAAGTGTTATTTATAAAATCTCATTTTGGTCCTTGACATTAGGGTTTGAAGTGAAAATCTCACTCTAATGGAACATGACTGCCCCCTACTGTCTTGTTAATAAACTACAATGTGATACAACTTGACTGTTAATATGGCTCATTTGTAACAACACCTAGACTATGTTTACGGTTGTTTAAAATTGACTTGTGTTTCAGGCTCAGAAAAAAAATGTGAATGTTTGTTTCTGAGCCCTCTGGAAGAAGATCTCTACGTATCATGGCCATAAAAATGCCTGATGTACTCTGTTAAAGGTGAATGGGGTTATAGACCAATAAATAATTTTAGCTGTTGGGTTGTTTACAGGGTCACCACCAATACTATAACTAAACTAACTATATTGTTCACCACTGTCATCATAACATAGGGTTGTGGTGTAGACTTCGAGTTAAAACATTTTTAAAAAACAATTAGTCATAGCTTGTGAGTTTAACTTAAATTAATATTTAATTAATTTCTCATGTATCATTTTGTATACATTATGTCACCCTGTCCTGTGCTATTTTCTGATGAAGTCATGTAGGCCTATAGTCCATATAAGTGCCATACTCATGTCAACCTTGACACAGAACGCATATCTCTGTCGAATTAAGTTTTACTTATAACTAATCTGACACGATCGAGGCGCCTCAAGAACGTATTCAATGGGATGAGATGACCAATCCAACTGGACAATCTGATTCACGTGTATTGATAACAACACAGCTCTTCCGGACATGTCCTTGACCGTAACTGCTGTAGGTGATAAACGGCTGCATAAAGCCAGCTGCATTCCACTATCACCCCAGAAAATACCTTGGTCTTATACACCATTTGTGGGAACCTCGTAATTTCTTCTCTCAAATAGAGATTTATTTACCATCGGCTGTGTCCCTGTCTTTATTCTTGTCTTGGATTACATTTGAGTTCAAGTAAGACAGTCAAATTGATGAAACGTTTCATATAACTGGAAAAAAATACTTTTATTTGGTTTTATTATCAGCTTGATATTTGGATTGTTGAAGATGAATGACATCGTGGGACCCAAAATAACTGGTAGACGATGTTAACTTGTTTGTGCTGTTTGTTTTTTGATGAAACCCACCAGTTACTGTGACATCAGACATACAGTAGTTCCCCAGGAAGAGAAAATCTCAAAAAGCGGTAGTGTGCCGGAAACACAACAAGTATGTGTCGGGGCTTTCGTGGAATAGGGAAGTTTGTCAAAACGGACTAGAAATGGCAAATGGTGCACTTATATAGCACCTTGGCTTTATCCAAGGTGCTTTACAGAGATTGTGCATGTCATTCACCCATTCATACACAGATGGCGGAGGAAACCATGCAAGGCACCAACCTGCTCACCGGGAGCAACCAGGGGTTCAGAGTCTTGCTCAAGGACACTTCGACACAAATTCTGGCGGAGCCTGGGATCGAACTGGGAACCCTTCAGGGACCCTCCGTGTTCTAAAGACGGTTTCTCTACCCCTGAGCCACTGCCCCTTGTGGGAGCTTCTGTAGCTTTCCAGAAAGTAGCTAAAGTAGTAGCTAATGTAGTATGTACTGCAAATTCGCCATCCAAACCCCAGGCAGCTGATGAGCATTGAAAGAAGCAATGATGTAGTAGGAACTTAAGAAGAAAATAAATGCATAAGCAAAATGAATGCACTCAGCCCATGTTTGATATTATTTGGTTTTATCAGCTTATTTGGATTCAGTATTTGGATTGATTATTATTATGCATGTACTAAATGATCTTGTATTACCCCAAATAACTGGTAGATAGAAAAAAACAGTTGCTCACAGGAGGTAAAAGAGGTAACTATTGTAAAAAGAGTAGACGGTGCTCACAGATCAAACAGGATCAATTCAAGAAAAAAGAAGAAGAAAACGGGCAATCCGGACACTCAGGATTAAAAAGAGGAACAAGCCTTTATGTATTTAAAAAGGCAACTGCCTAAAGTTGCAGTTGCCTTAAAACCACAATTCCAGTTACTGGAAAATCAAAAATAGAGAAGTTCCGCTGAAAGGGGAAGTGAGAATTTCAAAACTCACCAGAAGTGGAAGGGTGTTTGCCCTAACGTATCTAACTTAACCAAAGTGTTTGTGTGGTAAGACATTACACCATTTCCTTTCCATTGAACCGATGTGGTTGAGGAGATAAGAGGGCGGTACAATGTAGGCAATTATGGGCAGTTATAATTAAAAATGGGCCTTGAAAAGGGCTGCACAGCAAGTCAAATTGGGCTTTCCACCCCAAAGAACCATGTACCTAACTTCTGCCTAGTGCCTTGCACGCACTACCATATTATTTGGTAGTTAGCAGAGCCCATAACTGAGGGTGTCAGAGCTGTAAATTCTAGGGTGAGGTACCAAATTCAGAAATGTTTCTTTATGGAATTTAGGGACTAGTTGTTACTACAGTAACAAAGTCCCTGTAAAAGTTTTGGAATGCTCCTGTGAGCATGGGAATGCCCATTGGTCCAACAGCCCTTTATTCCAAAACGCCAATAGTCTGAAAAAGGTAAGTGTAAGGTAAGGGTTAGGGGTTTGCTTAGTAATAATGTGTTGGACCAACGGTGCTTCGGAATAAAGAGCCATCACTGTGAGAACAGCTGGTTAGGTTGAGGCAAGAGAGCCCTGGCGCAACATTCTCTCCCTATCTCCCAAGCGAAGGAATAAGGATCAAACATGTAAGGGAAAGAATTGAAGGGTAATGTTTGTGATTACTTTTATTTGGGTTGTTACTGAGATCCTTAATTATTTTAAGGTGACGAATTGCTAAAAGCTGTATTGCTTTTACCAGTAATACAGCTAGGTTTTCACCATAAAACAATATCTTTCAATCCTAACCAAAGCACAGTTATCAAATGGATCATCACAAAGATGCCAAAACTTTCAAAATAAATATGAACCCAAACCGATTTAATCATTAGGTTATTACCATCAGTAACTCAGGCACCATCAGTCCAATCAACTTCAAACTTGAAGTGTTGCTGCCAATGACCCAGGGATGTGAAAATCCGCAAATGTCTATGGGTCTGTAACGGAGGCACTGAATCTTTGTGCGTGCGGGGAGGGGTGTAGGCGATGGGTACGTGTTGCGCTCCAACCCTTTGTCTGCAATAGGAGATGTGGTACGGGGTCCTGTATCACCTTGTGCAGTCCGTGCAATAGTCTTTCCAGTTCACACCTGATGACAAAAGAACAGAAGGGTTGATGTGTAAAACATAGGTTCAGGTTATTATTTTTAAATCCAGAAGCATACAGCTGCCACCCAAAACCCTTTGCTCGCTGCAAGCCACCATGTCCAAGTTGACTGCACCTATTGCTTAAGTGAGTGACTTTTACCTGTAACCTAGAGCAGGGGTTTTCAAAGTGGGTGACGGGGCACCCTGGGTTGCCGCGACGGCAGTCCAGGCGAGATAATTTGACAATATTTGGAATTTATTTGGACACTTGAAGAAATATTTTAGTATCATTTTTAATTGAAGTACAAAGTTATTTTCAGTCAGTTCTAAGCAAAAGGGCTATTATCTCAACATTTTCCTCGCAACATAATCACTAAAATATCGTCACTGTCGGGCAGAAACCTCGTATCTCCAAGTTTCAAATGTGTACGTCTTTTGGTAAAGCAAAGCCCTGCTTCATTATACAAGACTGTCGCACAAAACTAGTGAAAACAGCCGTAGATCCGCTGTTTTCACTAGTTTAGTATATTTTATAGATGATAAATACAAAACAAACGGTTTTGGACATACAAGGTTTCCATCCGACAACAACGATATGCTATAAATATAAGGTGCTGGGAGTGAAAATTATAATGTAGGGGTGCCTCGAATTAAAAGAATATTTATGGGGTGCCCTGAGAAAAAAAGGTTGGGAACCACTGGCCTAGAGATGTCAGCATATAAAAACTATAACTAGACTGCACTCTGTTGAGGCTGGGAGAGACCGGGTCATACCAAAGACACTGAAAAATGGGACCCAGTGCCTCACCAAGGATGCTGGTCCCTCATTGGCTGTTGATGGTGACTTCACCAAGAATGCCGGTCCCTGATTGACCAGACATTGAATGGACATTGAAGTCGCATACAAAATAACCGAACGCAGTACTTGTGCACTCTGCTGGCCCAATTAACTATGAGGCCTGGGCCGCTGGCGCAGCGGTACAGACACCTAAGCTCAGTGTAGCCTGACAGCGTGTCGCGGGTTTGAGTCCCGATCCCGACTGCCTTTTTCTGCATGTCACTCCCCATCTCTCTGCCCCATTTCCTGTAAGCCTACTGCCTATCCCTATTAATAAAGGCCCTAAATTAAAGTCCCCAAGAAATAATCTAAACCAAAAAAATATATATAACTATATGCGGTGTGGGCGGCCATGGCTGAATGGTTAGTGGGCCTGCCTGGGAAGCCAGTTTAAGGAGACAACCTGCACATCAAGCTAAGGTAAAGATCAGACACATTTTCAGTCCATGGTAAATCTAAAGATCTAGACACAGTGTAAATAAAGTCCATAGATTGGTGTGTGGGTTGTGTTCTTAACCATTATTTTATGCTTTAACTGTTGAAAAATAGCAGATATACAAGCTCGTAGATCTGCCAGGCGTGTACTGCATGGGCTCTGATGCCTGACAGCGTGTCGCGGGTTCGAGTCCCGATCCTGACGACCTTTACTGCATGTTACTTCACGTCTCCTGTCTACCTACTGTACTATAAATAAAGGCTGAAAAGCCAAAAAGATTTATCTTTATAAAGAAAAGAAGACTCATACCCTTCAACGTGACGATTCTATAATAACAGTGTGCACCACCACCTCCTCAAACAACGCATGTCATGCTGAAGAACATGAGAGAACAATTGTCAAATCGTTTCCATCAGGTGGATATTCAATGTCCTCACTCAGAGTCCGTACTGTGACCTTCATGATCCCATTCTGGAAATGTCTCAAACACATCATTGTCTGTACATCTGACATTTAGGAACAGTTCAGGTTGGGTCTGGTTCAAGTGCCACTTTGCAATTGACTTATGAGGACAGGAATAATTTGTCTTTTTTGAGCACGGGCACAGCCAAGCGTATCTTCTTTTGTCGTAACATACAGCCACTCTCCCCAAACGAGAATAACGGTTCCAGCATGGTTCCAGTACTGACACATATATTCTCGATGCGCCACTGCAAAACATGACCTCTTTACTCAGTGGGCTGTTCTCAGACTCTGCTTCCTCCTTTCTGGCGAGACACGCGTTCTTTTCGTCGTCATACATCCACCCTCTTCTGACCAGATCTGACAGAACTTCTTCCTTCAGTGTGACGTCTTGTTCGGATGAAACAGGACAGTATAATAACGACCTCAGATGGTCGCACTGAAACCCCATTAAGCCGCTTCTTCTGCAAAGTTCTGAAGCCTGCTTGCAGTCATCTAGCTCACAGATAACTCGGTGGTTGGTTCCCCAGGTGCACCTCTGTACGTGTATGGGGTTTCTCAGGCCACAGAAAGTTCTTCCAACAGCAAAAATGCCCTTTATTCGGTCTAAGCATTGGGATGGAAGATGGTGATTAGCAGTGATGTCTGGAGTTGATGGCGAGTGACGTCTATCAATGTGCGCCTTAAGGTTTTTCTTGTTTAAAGTCAAATTACAGTTAGGGCATGTCGTTCTTTCGGGGCTTGACCTCAGTACGTTGCTGCTACTGATCCTGTGGAGTGGACCGGAGGCTACCGAAGCTGTGTCTGAGTGACGCCTGTCCACGTGGATCTTGAGGTTTTTCTTGTTCACCACCAAACCACAGAAAGGGCACGTCGTTCTTTTGAGGCTCGACTCAATCAATTCGCCGCTACTGGCGTCTTGGAGTGGAGCGGAGGCTACAGAGGCTGTGGCGACAGTGGAGGCCTGAGAGGCGACAGCGGAGGCCGCAGATACGACAGCGGTGGCCGCAGAGTCGACAGTGGAGGCTACAGAGGCTGTGGCGACAGCGGAGGCCGCAGATGCGAGAGTGGAGGCTGCAGAGGTGACCATGTATGCTGCAGAGGCTGTGGCAACAGTAGGGGCTGAATAGGTGACCATGGGGGCTGAAGAGGCTGTGGAGGTGACCATGGGGGCTGAAGAGGCTGTGGAGGTGACCATGGGGGCTGTGGAGGTGACTATGGGGGCTGCAGAGGCTGTGGAGGTGACCATGGGGGCTGAAGAGGTGACCATGGGGGCTGAAGAGGCTGTGGAGGTGACCATGGGGGCTGAAGAGGCTGTGGAGGTGACCATGGGGGCTGTGGAGGTGACCATGGGGGCTGAAGAGGTGACCATGGGGGCTGAAGAGGCTGTGGAGGTGACCATGGGGGCTGTGGAGGTGACCATGGGGGCTGAAGAGGTGACCATGGGGGCTGAAGAGGCTGTGGAGGTGACCATGGGGGCTGTGGAGGTGACCATGGGGGCTGCAGATGCGACAGTGGAGGCTGCAGAGTCTGTAGAGGCCTTGGAGGTGACAATGGAGACTGTAGAGGCTTTGGAGGTGACAATGGAGGCTGTAGAGGCTTTGGAGGTGACAATGGAGTCTGTAGAGGCTTTGCAGGTTACAATGTAGGCTGTAGCGGCGACCACAGGGGCTGCAGAGGCTGTGGAGGTGACCATAGAAGGTGCAGAGACCGTGGAGGCGACCAGGAAGACTGGGTAGGCGACCGTGGAGGCTGAGGAAGTGGCTGTGGAGGCTGCGGGGGTGACCATAGAAGCTGCGCCTCTACACATCTGCACGTGTTTCCAAATGGTCCTCTGGGTTCTAGTCTCTCCACAATGGCAGCAGTGGAAATGGCCGGCTTTTAGACACCCTCTGTTGCATCTGTACATTTTATAACCTGCCAAAGACAAATCCAGTTTACAAACGACTTAATTCTTAACGCAATATCAATAATAAAACAATAATAAATAAATCACACCTAGTGTGAAGTGAGTGCTGCCATTTATGAGTCAATTTCACTAAAGCGTCCTGCGAAGCTTAGTCAATGTGACCGCTTTGTGCCAAGATGTAGGCCACGCTTCAGAGCCCAGAAGCGTGGGCATACAACAACGTTTGAGTGCTTTGTGCCAAGATGTAGGCCAGATGTAGGCCACGCTTCAGAGCCTGGTCATTTAGTGGGCAACAAACTTTGAGTGCCTTGTGCCAAGATGTAGGCCAGTTGTAGGCGACGCTTCAGAGCCTGGTCATTTAGTGGGCAACAAACTTTGAGCGCTTTGTGCCAAGATGTAGGCCAGATGGTTGGCCACGTAGAAGCGTGGGCGTAGCCTACTAGTGGTGGGCAATCCCGTTAATTTCAGTGAACGAATCAACAGTTTAAGGAAATGAACGAATCGTTCACAATTCATTTTTGTGATTTTTCTTATGAACGAATCACTCATGAATGACACATCACTAGGGTGTACAACAAAGTCTTAGTGCTTTGTGCGCCAGATGTTGGAGCTTAGCTCCTTCCAGGAGCACCGCTAAAAGAAATAAAACAAATTCAGTCAAACTAATATGAGTTAGAAATAGTAGTTAATTAGTTAGACCAGAGGTCTTCAACAAGGGGTCCGGGACCCCTAGGGGGTCCTCAGAGTTACTACAGGGGGTCCGTGAAAATCTTTGTGTGATCATGTTTTTTACATCACTTGAACCCTATAGCAACCCTATTCTTAGTGGAACATTAGCCAAAAAAATAGCCGATCTACAAGCTCACAAGGCGTTGTGAGCTTGTAGATCAGCTATTTTTTGGCACAGAGGTTTGGTGTAGAGGGAAAAGAGCAGACTAACTAGTAGGTATTGACAGTTCAAGTGGTTAAATATATGAAAATAGTAAATACACGTTAATCGAACCTACAGTACACAGATGAAGTCTGTCACACAACAACACAATTTTATACAATATGTGGTGGGGGTCCCTGCTTCATCTCTCTCAGCGCTAAGGGGTCCTTGGCCTGAAAACGTTGAAGACCCCTGAGTCAGACTAATAACAATAGACAATAACAAATACCTCCATGTTTAACAGCCGTGTGGGTCTGCTGATGTGCAGCTATATAGGCATACTCCCCCACTTTGCCGCAGAACCTGCATCTGTAGTTCTTTCCTTCCAGAATGGGTTTTGGTAAGGCATCACCCATGCAAATACTTGGGTGCATCTGGAAGCAAATGAGTTATTTTTTTTTATTTGTATTATTCAAACTGTTATAGCATTGGCATTTTCAAAAGCAAATACACGACTTAAAACATTTTGAGTAAGATTTATTATTATCTTTGAGAATCATATTATTGAAATTGTTCTTTAGGTTTGTGAATCATACAACTAAAAGGGAACACATAATATTTTTGTTTTAATCACTGGTTAGTGGTTAGCCCCATATAGAACCTCACCCGTCGGCACAACAGTATGCAGCGACGGGTGAGGTTCTATATGGGGCTAGTTAGTGGTTAGCATTTGACACAAACAACGTGGAACTATTGTTTACTTTAATAACACTAAACGAGGTAGGTCAGTACAGTACACTTTTGTCATTGGCAACGAGACAATCGCGTGCTATGAATGTAAAATGTCATATTTCAATGTAAACACATCTGGAAAATACCGTCGTCTCCACGCGTTCCGCCATCTTGAGTGTCATATGACGCTAGCAGATTCATTCAGTATGAGTTCAGCCCATGGTTCAGCCCATGGTTCAGCCCCCCCCTATGGGTTTCACCCGCTCACTGCGGTCAGGTCGCCTGCATCTTGAACATTTTTTAACTCAAATTGCTTCAGGCCTTGGGGGTCCCCGACTCCCCGGAACAAAATATTTTGAGATGGGGGGCCGCGGCCAAATACACATCATTCTGGGGGTCCTTGAGTCAAGGAGCCCTAAACCAGATGCATTTAAAAAAAAACAAGATAACATCGTCATCACTGTTTCTCAATTATGGGTCGGGACCCATTTGTGGGTCACGGACACATTTTTATGGGTCCCTCTTTTCTTTTCTTTTTTTTCCCCCATCATTTTGTTTTTTATTATTATTTCAAAACATTAAAAAAAAAATCCCAAAAGAGCAAAAAATAAAATAAAATCGTGAATTAAAAAACAAATCCAATGATTTTTCTCCCCCAGTATTTTCATGAATAAATCAAATACATTTTTAAGAAATTCCACAAATTAGAAAACAAATGTTGAAGAAGTATTATTATTATTATTGTTGTTGTTAATTTGTTGTCTGTCCAGTGAAAGTCGAACGGTCAGAAACGGAACCAATGTGAATGTGTGCATTGCTTTTTGAGCAGCACGGCCGCTGGACCAAATGTCATCCGTGTGGAAACAAAAAACAACACACAAGTATAACCAGTACAACCCTCTCACACCTCCAGGCTCCTCAATGTTGATTAGTCAGCTTTGTTGCATACGATACTGTATAATGCAAATGTGTTTTTTGTAACACTATTTCGAAGTGGCTGGTCTTCCTAAAAATTGCTATCTGGCTAACTACCACTGGCCGCAGACAGTGCTGTACTTTTGTAAAGATGTTTGGACGTTTAAACCCACACAGTGTCAGTCGTCGTGTTTCAACACTTGTCAGAGCGTTCAGCACAAACAGGAATACACGCCTTCTTAAGTGCTATGATACTGATCGTGATATCAGGACGTTTATTCTCGATAATACAGAGATAGTGGAAGGACATAACCTGACACCAGAGATCAAGTTGAGATTATTCACTCCAAACTGTCGATTTTGGCACGCAAGACCAGAGCTTTGGCCTTTCTCAGACCCATTCTGGGCAATATACTGGCCAGGGGGACAGGCATTGACCAGGTACTATGAACTCATAAGCAGTGTGTTAAAGCTAGTTTAAGGGTATGGAAATAAGTCTATAGCCTCTATAGTAGTTATCACTTTTAGCTATTAGACAAGCAGTGATGGACAGTAAGTACACTTGACTTGAGTATGGCTACTGTATTTTGTTCAGTGCATGACTTTATTTATTTAAATTTTTTCTTGTTTGTACTTTTGAATACCTGAGTATTTACATGAGTATATACTTCACCGCAGACAATTAAGACACAATTGTCTAGATAAAATTGTTGCTACCTACCAACTTAAAATAGAGGTCATCTATTAGTTCTCAAAGTGTGGTCTGGGGACCCCCAGGGATCCTTGAGGGAGTTCCAGGGGGTCCCCCACTCTCAGAGTTAAATTGATTGATTGATTTTACAATTTAAATGATTGAGAATCACTGCTAGAGCCATACAAAATCTTCTCTAATTGAGGGTCCCTGGCATATCTTTTCTAATGGGGGTCTGTGTGCTCATAAGTGGTTGGTCCTTGACTTGAAAAAGTTTGACAACCACTTTTCTACTGTCTATGCTTTTAACAAAAGTATTTTCATATGCCACCTCTCTAGGTACCTCCTGAATAATCCCGCAGTGTCTCGGGGCAAGAGAGTGTTGGATCTGGGGAGTGGCTGTGGAGCTTCAGCCATTGCTGCTAAACAATGTGGTGCAGCTCATGTTGTTGCAAATGACATCGACACTGGTGAGGCATCGACACATTCTTAATTTCTTTGTCCCTCGACTAGTTTATTTGTAGTCCCCCTTTAAGGGTGCAACAGTTAATCGATTAGTTTGATTAAGACATAGAAGATCTTCAAGTCCACGAGGCACAATGCGACGCGTTGTGAGCTTGTAGATCAGCTATATATATTTGTTGTTTTGGCATGACACCGTTGTGCGACAAAGTATAAAAATACATGGTTAATCGTACTAATCGGTTTAGTCAATTTTAAAAATCAGAATTTTCATGTTGATTTGTTGGTAGGCCAACAAAAAAAAAAAACTAGAATAATTCAGATGATCTCACTAGGATTTGTATTTGATTAGTTAGTATCAAAACAATGGATCTAAATCACCTATAGGTCCACAATGTAGTGTTTATCCTTTTTAGCCTAAATTCTGACTGTACCTTGTGCTGTTTACATTTCTGACTTGGACATGGTAACATGTCATTAGGTCGAACACCCTTTGGATCAAATTCTAACCCAAACCCTAATCTTAACCTCAGTAAAACTATGCCTAACTCCCTAACCCTAAACCTAACCTCTGTAACTGTGACGCGGTTGACGCTCGCGGGTGATTATCTAACCTGCCGACGCTGTTCAACCCAACGGGAGTTCGACCTATGGGCCATTCCCCTAGGGCATTCACAGAATATTTGAATATCAAAGTCACTATTCGACGTTGTTCACCGAGGTTGAATATTCGCATATTTTTATATTTAATTTTTTTCTCTCTTTAAAATAATAATAATAATATTTCTTCATGGTTTATACAGCTTGGCTAGAAAGGAAGTCATAAGAATGAGTTGTCAATGCCCCTGGTGGATGAATTTCTTAATGCCCTATACTTATGTCATGCGTCACATTTCGTCTCCTGGAAGTAATTAGCAGTGGGAAAAACAGCGGCCAGCCGGCAAACTCCATGTCATGATGGAGGAAGAGCCAGCTAATGCAACTGTCACTACTAGACCGAAACTTGCTTGTTTTTATTGGATGAAAAAATAATAATATAATAATATAATATATATATATATATATATATATATATATATATATATATATATATATATATATATATATCCTGTCAAATATTCGACTATTCAAATATTTTGAGGTTGAATAATTGGAATACAAAAAATCACTATTTGTGAATGCCCTATTTCTGACTAATAAATTATTCAATCAATCAATCAAAAACCTGTCATTTCATTCCAGTTGCCATCGTTGCGATCCAAATGAACTGTGCGCTAAATGCCCTGGAGCCGCTCACGTGTGTGACTGACAATGTGATTGGCTCAGAGCTGGCAGACTATGACCTCATTCTTCTGGGAGACATGTTCTATGAGGAGGCCCTAGCAGACAGCCTTCATGGCTGGTTGGATCGCTGCGTCAAAAAACATGGCACCCAGGTTCTGATTGGAGATCCAGGGAGAGCTTCACTGGAGGGACACGGGATCAAAAAGCTCCTCCGTCAACTGGCCCAGTTTGAGCTGCCCGAGTCTGTCAGAGAGGAGAACTATGGCCTCACATGTAGTACCGTTTGGCACTACAGCCCAGAACACTAAACTTTACTCTCTTTTCTGTCCTTACTGAAGGTAATCACATCTTTATTGTGACAAACAGAGACGTCAGTATGGTGTGGCCATGTGAGGTGTCATCATCCTAATTCATTTTTTATAGAAGAGCTTTGCCCCATCCTTTCTGGTGATGCATTTACAGCCTGTGGCCTATTACTGAATCACTGTCAATTACCTCTTGCAGCATACACTTTCAACCGGCATGCTGTTTTATGATTTTCATCTTAAAGGTTTTTTTTTATGTCAATGATGCCTAGAGGTCTTTTCCCAGATTGGGAGCCTGGACATTTATGAATATTAAACATATATTGGACTGAAAAAACAGATACTGCGTATCTTAGTATCCGAGATACTTCACCATTCAAACGTCTAAACACGTGAAAACATCCCATTCAATGCATTGATACCATTCGAAGCCGGTAGGATGTGTATATTCCAAGTGTCCTGGGTACAAATGAGCCTATCACATTGTAGTTCATTGGCAATACAGCAGAGGGCAGCCATCCTCCATTAGAGTGACATGTTCTACATCCTAATGACTTATGCCATAATCAACTACATAGTTGACATTGTTTATTAAGAAGAAGTGTGTTGGCACGTAAACAAATACAAATAAGACTGTATAAAATAAGTATTATGCTCACAACGCATTGCGTCTTCAGCAAAGAATAAAGAATGGGGGGAAAAAGGAATGGACCTAGTAGATGGACCTTAGCTGACTGGCGGACGGTAGTCAAATAATAATTTAGGGGTTGGTTAAACCCTCTGGATGCAGAGTCTGTATATAATCAATTTACATTCAAATGTATTTAGTTATTTATTTACATATGTCATGACTGGCTCAGGTCACAACAAAAGATTGGGGAGAGGAGACATGGCAAAAACTTCTCTGTAGCACTTTTATGTTCCATGTGATCTTAAAAGCCCTGTTTGTTTTTCTTGTGTACTTCAACCTGCATGATGTACATTTAATTTAAGGCCTTATTTGACTAGTAAAGTGCTGGTACACTTGCTAAGCATGTCTATAATGCGTGTACAAAAGGGTCATGCTAGGGAGGTCCTACCAGCAGCCAATTCTCCCCCCTGGTTCATCATTGATGGCTCCACCCACCTCACCTGCTCCCACTCCACCACACCTGCACTCACTCACCTGTAATCAGACTGACTATATAAACTGCTAGAGTTCCTCACTCCAGTGTGGCAGCAGCAGAGCCAACAGCAGCAGCAGCAGAGCCTGGCCTGGAGGCACAGGCACTCCATTCTGTTATGCGTAAATGAAGTGAGTTTTTGATGTGGTGTTTATTGGTTAGTGTTTGCCTTGGTTATGTAGTTGCCTTAAATCCATGTAGTGTGTGTGATGTAGTGTGTGATGTAGTGTGTGATGCGCTGCGCTATCTGATTTTTAGAATATTCAATGCTACCTGACTGGTTTGGTGGAATATGTTGTTGCATTATGATGAATTATACCCAAGACTATTGTTACCTTAAAGTCAAGAATATTGTTTATTGTTTATTAATGTTGCAATGTATTAAATGTAATTATTTGTATATCTCTTTTTATAGTAATAAACCATGACAAAATGGAATCCACCGCTCTCTTCAATGGCTTTCTAACAGAAGCCCCATGGTGAAGCAAACAGTCTAGCCGGCCCTACACTCTAGTTAAACCCTTCTACTTTACATGGTCCTTCGAACCCGGAACTAGAGCTTTTGCCATGGAAGAGCAAACGAATCAGAAGCTCCTGCAGAGCAGCACCCGAATGCAGGACAACTGCACCCGAATGCAGGACAACTGCACCCGAATGCAGGACAACTGCACCCGAATGCAGGACAACTACACCCGAATGCAGGACAACTACACCCGAATGCTGCACGTACTGTCCTCCCTCCAGTCCAGGCCTCCAAAGGCCTCTCCTGTAAAGCCTCCGGTGCCCCGGGCTCCTCCTACCTCCTCGCCTCTAGTGCCCCGGGCTCCATCTCCGCCTCCTGTAGCTGGGCTCCTTAAGTCTCCTCCTCCGCCTCCTGTTGCTGGGCCCCTTCAGTCTCCGCCTCCACCTCCTGTAGCTGGGCTCCTTCAGTCTCCGCCTCCACCTCCTGTAGCTGGGCTCCTTCAGTCTCCGCCTCCTGTGCCCAGGGCTCCGCCTCCTCGTCAGCCTCCTGTGCCCAGGGCTCCGCCTCCTCGTCAGCCTCCTGTGCCCAGGGCTCCGCCTCCTCATCAGCCTCCTGTGCCCAGGGCTCCGCCTCCTCGTCAGCCTCCTGTGCCCAGGGCTCCGCCTATTCGTCAGCCTCCGGCGCCCAAGACTCCGCCTCCTCGTCAGGCTCCTGCGCCCAAGACTCCGCCTCCTCCTCAGGCTCCTGCGCCCAAGACTCCGCCTCCTCCTCAGGCTCCTGCGCCCAAGACTCCGCCTCCTCCTCAGGCTCCTGCGCCCAAGACTCCGCCTCCTCCTCAGGCTCCTGCACCCAAGACTCCTCCTCCTCAGGCTCCTGCACCCAAGGCTTCTCCTCCTCCTGCAGCGCCGCCCAGGGCTCCTCCACCTCCTGCATCCTCCTCCCCTCCAGCAGTGCCCAGGCCCCCTCCACCTTCAGCCCAGGCATCGCCTCTGACCCTGACTCCTGCGCCTTGGGCTCCGCCTTCAACCCTGCCTCTGACACCCCCATCTCTGCCTACAGCCCCGCCTCCAGCTCCACAGTCTCCGCCTCCAACAGCCAGGTCACCTGAGCCTCCCCCCGCAGCTGGGCCCCCAGAGTTTCGGCCGCCTCCTGAACCCCCACCCAGCACCCAGTTGGTACATGGGGCGGCGAGACCACTCCCCATCCCTAGCATGACCTTTTTAGATTTAAATACTTGCGTATTTGGGGCGGCTGTACAAAAGGGTCATGCTAGGGAGGTCCTACCAGCAGCCAATTCTCCCCCCTGGTTCATCATTGACGGCTCCACCCACCTCACCTGCTCCCACTCCACCACACCTGCACTCACTCACCTGTAATCAGACTGACTATATAGAGTTCCTCACTCCAGTGTGGCAGCAGCAGAGCCAACAGCAGCAGCAGAGCCTGGCCTGGAGGCACAGGCACTCCATTCTGTTATGCGTAAATGAAGTGAGTTTTTGATGTGGTGTTTATTGGTTAGTGTTTGCCTTGGTTATGTAGTTGCCTTAAATCCATGTAGTGTGTGTGATGTAGTGTGTGATGCGCTGCGCTATCTGATCTTTAGAATGTTCAATGCTACCTGACTGGTTTGGTGGAATATGTTGTTGCATTATGATGAATTATACCCAAGACTATTGTTACCTTAAAGTCAAGAATATTGTTTATTGTTTATTAATGTTGCAATGTATTAAATGTAATTATTTGTATATCTCTTTTTATAGTAATAAACCATGACAAAATGGAATCCACCGCTCTCTTCAATGGCTTTCTAACAGAAGCCCCATGGTGAAGCAAACAGTCTAGCCGGCCCTACACTCTAGTTAAACCCTTCTACTTTACAATGCGTTATAACCTACTTGGAACCTGTAACTTTGGGGTTCTGAGTACCTGGAAGTACCTTGTACCAGGGCCCAGGGGTACCGGAACCGGAACGGTCGGCACCTATACATACTCGGCCCTAGCCCTAATCAAATTTGTACCAGTTATTTCTGGCCACTGCATGAGTTTACTTGTGTGGGTTATTTGCTTCAGGTAAGGGAGTTCATTGAGCCTATGCTATGTACAGTATGATCACATTTGGTGTCATAAAGTAGCCTGCATCCACTCTATTAAGGATGCTTAATAACATAAACCATAAACCAAGGGTCTTCAGGTGGACCCCTAGGTGGTCCTCAGAGTTACTACAGGGGGTCCTCCAAATCTTGGATAGAAAGTTTTTTTCTCAGTTTCTTTTTAATATTAACCACTTGAACCCTAGTGTCTCTATTCTGAGAACTTTAGCCAAAAATAGCAGATCTACAAGCTCACAACGCCTCGCAGATCGGCTATTTTTGGAAAAGAGGTTTGGTGCAGAGGGAAAAAAGAGCTCACTAAGTACAGAGTGAAAGGTCAAGTTTATTAAGTATGGACGGTTCAAGTGGTTAAATATCTGAAAACACAAATTGAGCTGTCAATCAAACAATGAAACTATATGGAATCTCTGAAAAGGTTGTGGGGGTCCCTGCTTCATCTCTCTCTCAACTAAGGGGTCCTTGGCCTGAAAACGTTGAAGACCCCTGACATAAAGTTTATACCTGGCGCTGACCGCTCTGAGCTGAGGTTGCCGGAATTTGCCTGGGGGCGAGTAGATATTGGTGCCGCCTGTTCTTGTATTCGTACCAGGTACTTGGGCCTAATGGAAAGGTAAAAAAAAATGATATTAGGCAATGGGATTATGGAAATGAATGGAAAAGTTTAATGTTTCTGTTTAGCACCATTTGACAAAGGTACTCTATACTGTACATTTAGCACCTTTTAAGATAACACCAAAAGAGATTCCCCTTTAAATACAAGTCAAAGAGTCAGAGAGAATCAGGTTGCAGAGGGCTACAGTTAGGCCTGTCACAATTATTATTATTACATAATCGTCTAATTGCAATTACTTTTGCATAATCGTTTCCATGTTAAAAACGTTTTCACATATCTTCAAATATTTAAAAAATTGCAGACATAGCTGAAACATAAACTACATTAACACATATTGATGTGATTGATGTAATTTTATACATTTACATGTATCAAACTAGAGGTACGCGGGCCTTCGGCCCGCTCACATCTAGTTAAAAAAAGTTTAAAAAAAAAAAAGTTAAAAAAAAAAAAGTTTAAAAAAAAAAAAAAAATTGGGGGGGAACTATTGTGGCGGAACTATTGTGCCGCAGCGCACGTTTCCGGTCGGACATATTTGACCGCCGGACGCACTTCCGGTGCCACAACTCCGTGTGCCACGTGATCAGTCCTAGCCAATTGGAGTGCTGCATTTGGTCGTGTCTGACTGACTGACTGACAAACAAACTAAAACCGCTGGCTGCAGTTCTAAAATGTATGTATAGATTATGTCAATTTCTTTGTATATTTAAGTCATATCTGCCCTGTGCAAGTTTTCATTACGAAGCCAAACAGATTTATTTTTTCATATTATGTAACAATGTTCAATGCCTAACACACAATGTAATCGTTAATCGCAAATATTTGAGTGACAATTAATCGTACACTCAATTGTGTAATTGTGACAGCCCTTACGGTTCTAGCAGAGATTCCCAGACTTCCCGGACCATTAGCTACTTCTAACAGGGGGCATTCCAAGGCCAGCATGCAGAGATGGGCAGTATTTGAAATAGGTATTTCAAATACTTTTTTGTATTTCAAAATACAAAACAAGTATTTCAAATAGTATTTCAAAATACAAAAAAGTATTTAAAATACGTATTTCAAATACATGTATTTCAAATACTGCTCATCTATGCCGGCATGGACGATATGATCCCCCCTCTGGTCCTTGGTCTGCCCCGTGGTCATCTTCCTGCTTGACATCCCAAAGAACCACTTGTAGCACCATTTCTGTTCAGTGTGATAGTGTAAATAACAGAGAAACATGCCTATCATTTTAACAAGGCCACTTCATGAACCCTAGCATCACTGTAGGGGGCGGCAGTGTCTCAGGAGGTAGATGGAACCAAAGTTCCCAATTCGATCCCTGGCTCCCCCAGAGTTGGTGTCGGAGCAAGACACTGAACCCCTAGTTGCTCCCGGGGGCCGCTCAATATGCCGACGGGCCGCTGTTCCGACTAGCGTCGGCAGGTTAGTTACTCATCACGGTTACTGAGGTTAAGTTTAGGGTTAGGGTTAGAGTTAGGGTTAGTTTTAGTGCTCCCGATGAGCAGGTTAGTGCCTTCCATGGTTTCCTCCGACATCGATATACGAATGTGTGTGTGTGTGTGTGTGTGTGTGTGTGTGTGTGTGTGTGTGTGTGTGTGTGTGTGTGTGTGTGTGTGTGTGTGTGTGTGAATGGGTGAATTTAACGCACAATCATTGTTAAGCACCTTGGATAAAGGCGCTATATAAATGCACCATTTACTGTAGCCTAGTGTTTGGATCATCTCATAATAGGTGAACATTATGTGAAAATGGGCAAACATTACGTGAAAATAGCCAACCGACTAGGCTCACAACACGTTTTAACACAATGGGTTGTGACGAAAGTCTATTGAAAGGGGGAGGTGGACGGAGGGAAAACAAAAGGCCCCTAAGCATAAAAAAAATCTTGGTCAATATTACATGGAAGCAATACAATGTAAACAACAGTAAAGCATTTAGCACTTTTCATCCCTCACTCGTACAACCCTGTCACTGTATGGACTCGGGAGATTGTTATAAATGTCTGTGTCAGTTTCTCTCTCTGTAAGGATTCTTTCAACAAGCAACATTACATTTCAACTGTATCAACTATCAACACAATAGACAACAGAACTACAGCCTTTGCAAAGAACAAATGTAAATCAGTCACATCTACTAGACTGCATCCATCTAGTTTTACTATTGCAAAATGGAATGAATTGCCCATTGGGATAAATAAAGGAATCTAAATCAATAGTGATCTTCCTTCTGAATCTGATTGGAGTATAGTCCTTCAACTCGGTCGTGTAATTCATGGCACACAAAGCAATACAGTTTGCATTCATTCAGACACAACATGTACATGCAGTAATAGCAGCAGATGATTGCATTTCCCCTTTGTATGGCAAGGACTAGTGGATGCTGTTCTACCCGTTGTTGAAAGCATTCAAGAGTCTTCAACCACCAGCTTCAATCAAGATATAACATTGCTTTATTACACTTCTGCCAGTCTGAAGAGAAAGGGGAGACTAGTCGAAAAAACATGACTGAGAGTTTATTACAGTACAATCTGTCATGTCTTAATCTTGAACTCTACGACTCATGGAGCCACAGATATTGTGCAGTGATAATTTCACCCGCTAAATGACTATGAACTCACCTAAAGGCTACATCCGAACCGGGTTGTAGCACTGGGCACTGCAAAGGGTTAATCTGGCCCTGAATAAGATTGTGTGTTTATTTTGACTTGAAATACAATGCATGCAATGATGCAAGCTAAATAAACCACCTGTGAATTGTAGGCCTATTGATTAGAGAAGTGAATGATCCAGAGTTGCTCATCTTAGTTTGTAAATAAATATTGTTTGACATGCTGAATGACTTAAATTGAAACAAATATTTACTAAAAAGAAGAATGCACATTTCAGAATCATTTAAAACCATGCATTACTCTTACTATACTTGTATCAGGCCTACTCCACTAATAGGGGGAAATGTGGGATTCTCTGACCATGAAAATGAATTCATGATTCATGAGTTCAGTGAGAAGATGGCAGCCGGGAGAATGGTGCTGGCTGGTCAATGCTATTGACACCGGGATCTCCCAGCAGGGGAGGAAAGTAATGGCGAGCTAGCCAGATGTATGGAGGATGGACATGACTGCAGACACAGCTGGAGGCTCATCCGAGGATGAACTAGAGAGAGAGAGCGGCTCTATCCATGGGTTCCAGAGTTTGACCCTGGCTATCACTTACACAACTGAAGAAGTCAAGTAGAAGACAGCTTAAGGTAGGAAACGTTCTTTTTTCTTTCTTTCTTTCTTTTTTTGCTGCTGCTGCCTGTGTTGTATGCTGTGTGTATATTAATGCGATTCAAGTTGTTATACTATTGCTGTCGTTTTTGGAACCAATGGCCCAACGTGTTCAGTGACTGTTTCTGGCACTTGAATGCTGATCTGCAGTCTGAATCTGCACTCTGTATGTTAAAGTTGTGTTGTGTCTGCTGTTGAGTTGTAACAGGTAACAACAGATTACCACCGTGTATATGGCTCTTGGTCTCATGGTCCTATGCGTGAGTTTGCCATTTCCTTTTAAGTGGATCCAATATGTCTTCTGTGTTGTGGCTACTGTTGAAAGTTGTGATCTGTGACAGGGTGGCTGACTGTTGGTTCATGGCTGGCTTGATGGCAACTGGCAACTCCTCCTCTTGTCTATGTATGCTATAGGCCTATTCCTCATGGCCATTATTCATTCATTCTCTCTCTCTCTCTCCCTCTCTTTCTCTCTCTCTCTCTCTCTCTCTCTCTCTCTCTCTCTCTCTCTCTCTCAGGATATTCCTTGTTTTTTATTTCTTTTCTGTGTCATATATTGATATTATTGTTTGAGTAAATAAAATCCAATACATTTTGCTTGAAATATCCACATGTACCCTAGCTAGCATCCATTTCTTGACCATGTTATTGTATGCGAACATTTTGCAAAAATAGGAAAGCTTTGGTGAGAATAGGTGCCTATTTTCACTAGTTAAGTACCGGTATAAAGTACATTCTGTTCTCTCAGATGGCAACCTCTAATATGTTAGGTCTGTTGCAGGGAAGAGTGAGTTGATTGATTGATCAATTGATTGAACGATTGATTGATTGACGAGGGCTTGAAGTTACGTGAAGTTAACACATAAAAGATCGGGGGGAGGTGATGTTATTTACTTGAGCTCTTAAGAATATAAACAGCAAACGTGCCAGTTGCCCACCACTTAAACTGGGTCTTTGAGATATACAACCTCAGACTCCTGGACTGGACATGGCTCCAGCGAACCTCATTACTGTTGCTCCAAAAGGCTGCCTGAATCAGGCCCTGGTATTACATCAACTTCATCTGCGTCTGAGGCATGTCAGTTCCCTCCAAGCCCTGATGGACTGTAGCCATGTATAAACAGCCCTCAAGCAGATCTGTGTGATCGCTGTTCCAGTGACATGTTGGGCCTGCTGAGCCAAGTGGCAACAGACAGATGGAGACAGAAACCAATTTGTTACACCTTCTCCGGCATCTCGGTGCCCGCATCAAAAAGCAACACCTTATTAGTGGTTGAGAACATAGGAGGTCAACTAATTACAGCCATGGGGGTCTGATGCTGGAACGATAAACACAGTGGCGTCAGTTCAGCAAAAGCTAAGGTATGGCAACATGACTGGTGTCATGCACGCGCACCTTCACGCGCACGTGTCATCATACCTTAGCAACAGGCATGATGATGATGTTGCTGCTGTTGCTGCTGCTAATTAACAATAATACATTGCACCTGTGCTGACCTACTGAACTGGGGAATAAACCATTTATCAAGATAATAGGGGGATACGTGGTGTGGGGAATGGGAGGCTCTCTCCATTCCGACATGTCGCCACTCCGAAATGGACTTCTTATTGTCGGAGTGGCGACACTCCCCATGGGCCTAAGGTTTAGGGTAGGGGTAGAGATAGGGTTAGTGTCGGAATGGAGACATGTCGGAAAGGAGACATGTCGGAGTGGAGAGATGCACCCGTGGGGAATATAATACCTGGTGAAAGCGATAATTTTGTTCTAATTTGCATTGTAGTTAGTTTTAAGTGATTTAATACGAGAATAATCAACGCGGATAGTCATAGACACATTCTTGAATTTATTTTAAGAAGTTCATTTTATTGTTGTCCCCCTGGAGCCAAGATATGGCTGCTGCCTGCCATATCTTGCCATACCCAATTGACGCCTCTGGATAAACATCATGAACACATGTAAGTATCAGCTGTTTAGTAGTTTATACTCATTTTGATGTGCCAGAAAGCCTATTTATTTCTAGTCTATGCACGTCTATGCGATACAATTATTGCACACTGCACAGTCAGCATAAAACCTTGATCACATCAAGTTAAACTGTTTAATTAGTGTCAAAGATTCAGTTCCATTATAGTGCCAATTCACAAGACGTGCGACACTTTACATATAGTATAGAGCAGAGATCCAACATTGCTACCCCACCCGCCCTGAGCAAGCAATTTTGCAATGGTAGCAAGGAAAACTCCCTTTTAACGAGAAGACCAGTGGGCAGAACGATGCTCTGAAATGAACTGAATTGGAATTGAATTGAAAAGAGACAAAGAGAGAAATTTTTTGAATTTAATTGAATTGAATTGAATTGAGACAAAAAGAGACCGAAAGAGACAGACAAGCAAAAGCAGCTACAACAACAACAATAATGACAATTCTGACAGCACAGGCTCAAAGGCAGGACAGGTGACAGGCAAGGTTTTTAGATCACAGAGTTATTTGGTGACAGGTAAGGTTATTAGATCACAGAGTTATTTCCGCTGAGCCGCCTGCCATGACTTCATTATAAAAGTTAGCCGTGGAAATAAAAGCAAGAAATGAGAACTGAATCGTGCAGATAATAAACGTCTCATAAAAGAGGCTCTGTCTCTCCCTCTGAATGAGTGTGAGGGGGTGGCTGATTTATCCTTTACAGAGGTGTGTGTGTAGTCACACCTAGCTCTGAGTCCAAGTCCAGTCGAGCGCTGTCGCCTCGGGGACTGCCCATAAATCCTACATCTCATTAGTCCTAATTTGGTTAGGGTTAGGTTTATGCATAGTTTTACTGAGGTTAGGGTTTGGGTTAGGTTTAGGCATCGTTTTACTGAGGTTAGGTTTAGGTTTAGGCATAGTATTTTCACCAGGTTAACATTAACCAGATTCGGACTAATGGGATGTAGGAACAATAAAATGTCGGCCCAATAGAAGGTCCTGAGTTCGATTCCCACTGGGGGGCGCTGAGGGCGTGTACTCTCGGTTGGCGAAATGGCCTTTCTGTGTGGAGTTTGCATGCTCTCCCCATGTCCCCTAGGGTAGGTACCCTCACAAGAAAACATGCTGGTCTCTATTCATGGGTTGCATTTGTAGTCCTACACCAGCCATTTTGAGGACCAACACAGGTGTTTTGATTAACGTAGAACATTGGTTCTATGCCAATCAGACACATTGAACACCTGTGTTGGTCCTCAATATGGCCGGTTTAGGACTACAAATGCAACCCATGGGGGGGGGGGGGGGGCTGATGGAGGGGAAATGAACACACACACTAAGATCTGTACACCAGTAAGACTCCCTAATCGGGAGATAAGCGACCGTTGGTCGCTTATCTCCACAAATAGGCCAAAAGTTTGTTTTACCAATTATTACACTCTATGTGAACATTTACATCAACAAATCCCAAGTACTATGCAGAACGACCCATTTCAAGTTTTTAATGTACAACAATATTTAGAAAATAGATCTACAAGCTCACAATGCTACGCATTGTCCTCGTCCCTTATATTCCCATAGGTTATATGGAGATCTCAGTGTTTGTCAGTCCTTGTTCATGTATGCCCATATATGGACATCTCTATATCTACTGTAACAGTCCTTGTCCCTTTATGCCCATAGATGGAGATCTCTTAACTGTAAGTCCTTGTCCCTTTTATGCCCATATATGGATATTCCTGATGTCATCAGTATATGAACATATATGGGCTTTCTGATATGCCCATATATGGAGATCTCTTAACTGTAAGCCCTTGTCCCTTTTATGCCCATATATGGATATCCCTGATGTCATCCGTATATGCCCATATATGGGCTTTCTAATATGCCCATATATGGAGATCTCTGTATCTCCATATATGGGTATAAAAGGATACTTCAGGTCTGACATCAGGTTTGTTTATATTGGGTTGCTAGGTTTGACATCACAAACTCCATGGGCCATCTGACCTAGAAATCTATATTTGGGCATAGATGACTCATCGTGACCTCATCATGATTTCAATCGCTATAAAAGGACTCTCAGTGACATACACTCTCCACAGATAAAGCAGTCAACCAGCCTACCAGTCAACCCATTCTTTGATTACTTTGTACAACTAGATTAACTTTTCAATGGCATCCCCACTGGAATTGACCGAAATGTACGACAGACAATGCCGGTCTTATATAGGGGTCATTTGTGTACGGTGTGATGTCATACTGATGTCAGCAGTGTGATGTCATACTGATGCGGAGATATGAGCAGGGCAAAGGTGTGACGTGTGACGTGTGACTCAGGGACGGATGGCCGGTGGAGGTTTTGATACTAAACTGCGACCTTACGGTCGCAATAAAGGGGCAATTCTTGCCAGGAAAGAAGCATTTCTTCGACTCAGACCTTATCGCCAGGGTTGGCTTATAGCTTATCATCACATCCAACCATCTCCAATACTCACAGCTTGTGTACAGGCGCCGCCCACATGTGTACACAAACCTTTGTGTACGTTGCTGTGGCAACAGTCTGTCATACTGATGTCAGCAGTGTGATGTCATACTGATGCGGAGATATGAGCAGGGCAAAGGTGTGACGTGTGACGTGTGACCGACCGACCGACCGACCGACGGACGGACGGCCGGTGGAGGTTTTGATACTAAACTGCTCCCTAACGGTCGCAATTATGTTTTTTTACTTGGCAGCAGATTTGAAAAGGAAACACATAATGTAGGAGCCAATCAAACAAAGCTATGGGAAAATGAACCGGTGGAGATGGGATGGAGGAGGGGGATGGAGAGGGCAGAGAGAGGGTGGAGGTAGGGTGTCTTGGGGAAGCTTTGAAAGCGTAGCTTGTAAAGCTACAAGTAATTCACCATGGTAGTAGTTCAAACAAACTAAATTTCTACCCCTGGACAAATGTAGTTAAAGCTACATAGTAAAAGTATTTCAACTACTTTTGAGAATGTACAAGTGTATACATAATAGCCTACACAAATGTCACATACCAGCAGAAATATGCCTCTCAATTGAGGAAACTGTTACATGACATCTGATGTAAATCTTAACACACAAACAGAAAACTGTAATGACGCTTCTCTTATTTATCTCTGCATTATTATTCAGGTGCAAGAAAATAAATGACCGGCCTTTTTATACCTGTATACTGTACTTATTTGTATAATGATAGCTACAATGTATGCATTCTCTCCGAAAGACTCCAGTAACTTTTTTACAGCTTGGCAAAGCTGTCAATAAACAGACGCAGCAAATAGTCGTCACTTTCGCATTACTTTCTTACTTTCTCCCTATTGGCTAAAGGCCATTCAATGAGGGGTCGCCAATGGCTTCCCTAGTTCCCTTACTCTGAACCAAGCCCCCAGAACAGCAGTAGAACAGGGAAGCTACAGCCACCTGGGGTTCAAATCTGGGATTTCAAGACTTCCGCTTTTAAAATGTGCATGCTTCTATCATCTGAAACCCTAGTGCTCCTGCTCGGAATACAGACAGACACACAAAGAGGACAGACACAGTCACACAGATAGACACAGATGCACTTGTTTTCTTTATATTGGTAGCCATGCTGTAAATTACATTCGTGTCAGTTTTTATATAACAATAGTTGGGACTATATCATTTTAGATTATTTGTTTTTACCGACCAGTGGCGTCAGTTCAGGAAGAGCTAAGGTATGGCAACATGACTGGTGCCTTGCACGCGCAGGCACGATACATTTATTTTAAGAAGTACATTTTCGTTTTTCTCCCCGTTACTGTTTCTTGGGCTGGATATGGCAGCCTGGAAGTGCAGCTAAACATGTTAGTAAACGTGCCACAATTAACAATAATGCATTGCACATGCAGCTGACCTGCGGAACCTGGGAATATACCATTTTGTCAAGATGGGGAGAATAAAAGTGTGGAGAATATAATTATAATACCTTGTTAATGTGGTAATTTTGTAAAATTTTACATTTGTAGTTATTTTACTGTAATTTAACAACATAATAACCAGCACATATAGACAAAGAGATATTCATGGATTTATATTTAAAAGTAACTTTACTTTTATCCCCCCCCCCCCCCCCCCCTGCCATACCCAATTGACGCCTCTGTTACCGACAGCAGAGGAAGGCTTGACACCGAAAATAAAAAGTACAAGAATTTTGCACTAACAACGTAAGTGACATCAGGACCTTACCTGTGGGCTTAAAGGACAAACTGCCGCAGATAATGACTTCAAAAGGGACAGTCTATGTTTAAGAAAAACAATACACTATGATAGGCAATCTTTAAATACAAAAATGCTAACTGCTACGTTTTTTTCTTTTCTCTCTCTCTTTTCTGTTGTCTTCCAAATGAAGTACTATGTGATATAAGCGGTACTGTTGTTACGGCTCATTTGTACCCAGCTCACCTGGAATGTACATAAAACATAATTATGTTCATACACTGTTGTTTAACAATCACATTAGTTTCAGACACACCATCTGGGAAAAGATCTCTATGCATCACATAAAAACACCTGGATGTCTGTTGTGAACTTGTAATCATAAAACAGGGTGCCAGTTGAAAGGGCATGCTCTGCATAAGAGGTCATTAACAGTGATTCAGTAATAGACCACAGGCTGTAAATGCATCACCAGAGTAGGGCTGTCACAATTATTACATAATCGTCTAATCGCAATTATTTGACTTAATCGCGATTATCTTTCATAATCGTCATAATCGTTCCCATGTTGAAAAATGTTCATATTTTTTTTTTTAAAGTAACAAATAGTGGAAATAGCAGATCTACAAGCTCACAACGTGTCGCATCGCACCATGTTGTGAGCTTGTAGATCAGCTATTCACTATCGATGTTCTTTTTTAAGTATAAAGTTTTTTTTTTTTTAAGTATAAAGAAATGTAATTGACAACAACAATTAATCGTTAATCGCAATTATTTGAGTGATAATTAATCGTCATGTAAAATGTCATAATCGTGACAGCCTTACACCAGAGAGGATGGGGCAAAGCGGCAGCAGACATTGAAAAACGGCAAATCGGCAATGCCGCTGTGTGATTCAGCACTATAGTGCCAGTGCACCAGCGGCATAAAAGCCAGTTGGTTCAGTGGTAGGCTGATCCCACAGCAACATAGTCCGATCTTCCACTTGTTCCACATGTATTATGATTGGCATGTTTAATTTCTTATTGGAACGTGATCACGCATTACAGTACATCTTATAAAGCTCTGTGTCGTGAAAAAAAAATAGTTATAGCCTATATGTACTGTATGGTATATTATGTATTATTTGCCATCAATCTATTTTAAAAACATCCATAAACAGTTGAACTGCACACTGAGATCTGTTGTGGCTGAAAATGCTGGTTTGTCTGCTGCTATGCAGAGTAAAATGTTCAGCGCATATAGCTGTTTGTGTGGACTTTCTTTTGATACAAAACACTTTGTTTTGCAGCAGCGACTACATGGATGTGCATAACACCACCTATCCGATCAGCACTGAATTGTTCATGATGTTTATCATCTCGATGTCAGTCCCTACAGCTGTAATGACTTGACCCCTTATGTTCTCAGCCTCTAATAAGATGTTGCCTTTCGGTGCGGGCACCGAGATGCCGGAGAAGGAGTAACAAATTGTTTTCTGCCTCCATCTGTCTGTTGCCACTTGGCTCAGCAGTTCCAACATGTCACTGGAACAGCGATCACACGGATCCGTTCGAGGGCTGTTTATATATGGCTACAGTCCATCTGGGCCTGACTCAGGTGGGAACTGACATGAGTTCACACTGGGATGTCCCAACAGGGTTTTCTCACTCTCTGCAGATGGAGATGTAATACCACTGGCCTGGACCGCCACCACTTACAAGGTAGCGATTCAGGCAGCCTTTTGGAGAATCAGTAATGAGGTTCGCCGGAGCTACATCCAGGAGCCTGACATTATGCATTTCAAAGACCCAATTTACTGTAAGTGGTGGGCCAGCTGAAAGGCTGCTGTTATCATCCCCGGAGATCGGGAGCCCAAGGAAATAACTTTACCTCCTTGATCTTTTACGTCCCTCTTCTCTGCAACAGATTCACTGCAACGGGGAACAGAATTTACTTCCCTGTGTAGATGCCTTGAAAAATGTAGGTTGGTAATTTAAACAGAAGGCATGTGAATCAATGTTTTGATAAAAGAGTGATTATCCTGGCAGCAGGCATCAATATCTGTGACACCACGAGTGGTAGAGTTCAAGACTAAACAATGACAGATTATATTGATATTTCCACAAGTCTCCCTTTTCTCTTCAGACTGGAGTAGAATAAAGTGATTAAATATTTGACTAGATGCTGCATGAAGGCCCTTTGCAAGGCAACAGGGTAGAGCAGTCATCTGCAGTCATTTGTGTACAGTATGTACACTCACAACGCATCGCTATTTTAGAGATATTAGGCATAGAGAGGGAAAAGGAGCAGACCTACAGTACAGTAGTATAGAGCCAAAGGGGACCCCACCGGTCAACTAGAGGATTTAAGTAGTTAAATAATTAAACTCCCTTTACAATTTGGTTTTAAGTGTGTGTGTGTGTGTGTGTGTGTGTGTGTGTGTGTGTGTGTGTGTGTGTGTGTGTGTGTGTGTGTGTGTGTGTGTGTGTGTGTGTTTGTCATCTTGGTGGTGAATGATGGATGCAAGGGGGGGGGGGCTGAGGTTAGGTTTTAATCTAGGACGCATCATCAGTAGTGTTCCTCGGACTTCCTCCAGGTCTTAGGGTGTTTCGGCCATTATACACTATAGACCCTCGCCGGAGGCGGCCAGCTCAGGTTGATCAGTCCCCGAACTTGCGTCATTTCCAATTAGTCATGAGAGTATCGTTCATTTTATGGATGGCAGACTTCTCATGGGACTATGCAAGGCAGGGGCGTTATTTTCCCTGAGTCAAGCCTATAGGCTGACGGCATACCTCCTGGCTCCAGTTTAGGCATTTAGCAGGAGCTCAATGCCCAAACTGGAAGCTCCCAATCCAAAGCGACCCACAACAAGCAATGCAATATATACATCAACCCAATAAGCAAGGCAATACAACAATCAATTTGATTAGTCATGAGAGTAGCATTTATCTTATGGATAGCTGGCACCTCTCATGGGACTCAATCAACATCAATACATCAACTGCATAGAGATAACAATAGGCATTTAGCAGAAGCTCCCAATCCAAAGCGACCCACAACAAGCAAAGCAATACATACATCACCCAATAAGCAATACAACAATCAATGTGCTTAATCATGAGAGTAGTGTTTATCTTATGGATAGCTGGCACTTCTCATGGGACTCAATCAACATCAATACATCAACTGCATAGAAATATCAATCCAGAACAAAGAAACGCAGGTAGCCCAACAAAAAATCTTCTATACCTATAAGAACGCTATCTTTTTTTAAATATACATATATACCACTGCATTGTCTGAAGGAAGCCGGACAAAAATATGTTTTACTCCTATGTACCTGTACAAAAGATGTAACAATAAAGTACAACATTGAACCTTGAACCTTGAATCTAGCTTAGTTACTTTGGGGCCCAGCAGGGGTCTTTTCTCCTCATAAAAAGCCACTGGCTGCTTCTTTCGGCTGCCTCCGATGCAGCTTTGATGGCTGAACGCTGGCTTTGACCTCTAATTCCCAGGTCTGCAAAGAGTCTGGTTGTAGGGGCGGCATAGCTCAGGGGTAGAGAAACTGGTATTAGAGCACAAAGGGTATAAATCCCGAAGGGTTCCCAGTTCGAATCCGGGCTCCCCCTGAGTTAATGTCGAAGGGTCCTTGGGCAAGACTCTGGACCCCTAATTGCCTCCGGTGAGTAGGTTGGTGCCTTGCATGGCTTCCTCTGCCACCGGTGTATGAATGTGTGTGTGAATGGGTGAATGTAATGCACAATCTATGTAAAGCGCTTTGGATTAAAAGCGCTATATAAATGCACCATTTACCATTTACCATTTAGATCTTGCCACAAACCCACTGCATCCCACCTCCACTGGGCAGACTTCACTGTTCCAGCCGCGCTGTTGTGCTTCAGCAGTGAGCTCTGCATAGCGTAGATGTTTCCGCTCGAAAGCCTCATCCACTGAGTCCTCCCAGGGTACTGTGAGCTCAATGATGTACACCTTTTTTAGAGAAGGGGACCAGAGCACCAAGTCAGGTGTCGGGGTGGTTGTAGCGATCTCTGGAAGAAACACAAGTTGTCAGCCAATATCAGCCAGTATCTTCCAGTCGTGAGCCAAATGTAGCTGGCCTCGCTCAGATGGTGTCAAGCCGCTCCTGGTTACCTTTGCCCCCTCACAGACAAAGGGTGCCTGTTGGTGGTTGGATGCTGGTGGCGGTAGGGAGTTGGTGGCAGCTCGAAAACAAAACTATGCTTTAAAGAAACAATAAAGGACGTTCACTTTTTGTTTCAGGAAACTGATTTCAGTTTGTCATCGTGTTTAATGGCCTCGGTGGGACTTTTACTTTGCCGTACGACATGTCGAGCACAGAAGATAGCAGATATGCACAAGCTCATGATGTGTCATGTCTGCATCTCTGCAACGTGTTGTGAGCTTGAAGATCTGCTACTTGTGTGTGAGACTAACGTATGATGGTGTATTTATTTATTGAGCATTCACAAGACACATTTTCACAGCAGGATGCAAGGATGAATACATGCTCGAGTGCTAGGCCATTGAAAGAGCATAATTTATTTAGCGATCACATAAATTGCTGCATAAATTTGGGCTGCATTAATGAGCTGCACTGCATTGATTCTCCTTCCTCTTCAATTATTTCTATCAGGAGTGAAATAATAAAACAATATCATGAACTTTGCCATCAGATGTATCCTAAGAGAATTATTTATTATCAAAGGAAATTGATCAGTCAGAAATGAAGTGAAGTGTGTGCTGGTAAATTCAATTGGAATTTGTAATTTCATCCTTAGCTAGAGACTCTCTGCTGTATATTATTATGTGAGTCTATACTGTAGTGTAGGCATATGTATGTTTTGCTATATCATTTAAATAGTGCTTGCTTTTGTGTTGTTGGCAGCTACTATATCTATATCTAAAAAATATTTGTAAATCTCAATGGGGACTTGTGGGGTGCCGTGATTTTTCTCTTTTTTTTTTAAGTGTACCGAAAGTGTTAAAATTATGTTTGTATGTGGCCACACCACGTATACCTGGTTTTCAACTTAGCACCACCCACCTGAAGTTACAGTAGCCACACCCACAGCTGTTGTGTGCTTGTAGAACGGCTGTTTTCACTATTAAACAAGATGAGCTGAGTGCTTCAGAGTTTAGCATGTGTGGTATCTCCAGTCTTGTCGTGTTTGAGGTGCTAGAAGTTAATATCGGATTAAATCAGCAAGGGATCCCATCGGGAAGTTCTTCTCGCACACTCAGAGCCAAGGAACGCATGTTTTCACTAGTTTAAATAATTTTTTAAATGATAAATACAAAACAAACGGTTTTGGACATACAAGGTTTCCACCCGACAACGGCAATATCTGTGTCATTTTCAGACCTGGTTTTCAACTTAGCACCACCCACCTGAAGTTACAGTAGCCACGCCCACAGCTGTTGTCTATTAGGGGGTCTATTAGAGTAACGTTAACTCCATAGACACATACAAAACAGAAAAAAGTACAAAACCTTGACACCACCTCTTTAAATAAAGGTCTGATAAATAATGTCCTCAATCAGTGGCGTCAGTTCAGAAAAAGCTAAGGTATGGCAACATGACAGGTGTCTTGCACGCGCGAAGTACCTTGCCTAACAGGCACGATACATTTATTTTAAGAAGTATATTTTATTTTTTTCCCTAGTTTCTACGGTTTCTTGGACTGGATATGGCAGACTGGAATGGTTGTTCAAGTGCAGCTAAACTTGGCATGTTAGTAAACGTGCCACAATTAACAATAATGCATTGCACCTGTGCAGCTGACCTGCGGAACCTGGGAATATACCATTTTGTCAAGATGGGGAGAATACAAGTGTGGAGAATATAATTATAACACCTTGTTAAAGTGACCATTTTGTAAAATGTTGTATTTGTAGTTATTTTACTGTAATTTAACAACATAATAACCAGGACAGATAGACAAAGAGACATTCATGGATTTATATTTAAAAGTAACTTTTATTTTCCCCACTGGACCCAGGGTATGGCAATTGCATACCCCTGCCATACCCAATTGACGCCCCTGTCCTCAATGTTGGAGCAGACATACAGTACCATGACAGTGACCTTGACCTTTGACCACCTAAAAGTCCGGAATTCTATTACATCATACCCCTCATCCAGGTGACCCAGCCGGGGTTGATCAAGTCCAGACTTACGTCCCACGGTCAGTCCTATTATGGAAAGACTGGGCCATACAATCCGCCACTCCAGAACTACTCTGCCGACTCGTGCCGAGACTGGGAGGGACAATTTGGCGCGTGGAAGAACTAGGCTCTGTGGATTGACTCGCGTCCGGTCCCCTCCTACGTCTCACCAGGTCCACTCCTGCTCTCACCAGGTCCAGGACCTGTGCGTTGCACCAGACTCCCAGTACCAGACATTTCATTCAGGAGCGGTGGATTCTTTAGCCGCAATGGTACTGCAGGCTCCACCTGGCCCACGGTGTTGCTGCAGGCTCCGCTTGCGGCTTGAATGGCCCTCCTAAAGGTCTCACCGTGGGTTTGTTAGGCTTCTTCCTCACGGAAGACACAGGCTGGGGCGCTAACCCATACTGCTCCCGGGTGCCGTCCACATTCTGGCTGTCACCCGTCTCTCCGATGGTATCAAAATGTACTTAAATAAAGTACCAAATGTCAAAGTACAAAATGTTTGAAAATAGCCGATCTACAAGCGATGTGACGTGTTGTGAACTTGTAGAGCTGCTATTTTCAAACAGCCTATGTATAAGATAAGGCTAAAGTAGTTTATGTATGTTTTATAATATTTAGTTTAATATCTGCAAAGTAACTAGTATAGTACGTTTTTCAAATAAATGTAGTGGAGTAAAAGTACAATATTTGGATCCGAGATGTAGTGGAGTACAGAAGTAAAAGTATTGGAAATACTCAAGTAAAGTACAAATACAATACTCAAGTAGAGTACAAATATTTGTACATAAGTAAATCTACTTTTGTCTTAGTTACTTTATACCACTGGCCAGAATGTCATAACTTTTCCTCAGGCCTTCTTGAAACAATGCATTCACAATTGTTGGGTCAGATGGACGGACAGACACCCCAAAAAAAACATTGCCCCTGGCCACGGCTGGGCGCAGGCAGAGGCATAAGAAATAGCAAAACTACTTGTACTTGATAATCATATTCATATTTGCACATTTCAGAAACATACTGTAGCTCCAACCAGTCCAAATTCTATTCAATATTATTATACGGTACCATTAAAATCGGAAAAAGCAAATCGTCACTGTCGGGCGGAATTCGGAAACCTCGTATCTCCAAGTTTCACATTTGTACGTTCTTTTCGCAAATCAGACAAGGCCGTCGCACAAAAGTTGTGAAAACAGCAGATCTACAAGCACACGTTGTGTGCTTGTAGAACGGCTGTTCACTAGTTTAAATCATTTTTTAAATGATAAATACAAAACAAACGGTTTTGGACATACAAGGTTTCCACCCGACAACGTGTCATTTCAGACAAAAACAGCTAAAAAGCATTATTTTATACTTTGGCTATTCAAAAATAGCAGGTGTACAAGCTCATAGCGTGTCACTTCGTGCCGTGCTACATTTTTAACTAAAATCTTTGCTTCTGGGGGTTCGACTCCCTGGAAGAAAATATTTTCAGATGGTAGCCGGCGGCCAAATACATTTTGGGGGTCATAATAAAGTTTGAGCACCACTGATATAGCAACATCTGTTTTTTCAATATTTATTTAATCGGCCACAGGTCTTGATGGGTTATTGTACCACACTTATCTACTGTATGCGTTTCTCTCTCTCTCCTAGCTATTAAAGATGAATCAATGGTGGTGAGATTGTAATGCACTGCAGCTTTTTAACCTACAGTACCTTTACACACCGTGCTTCAGTGCTTACATCTTCCTCAGTGGTATTAGCACTGATTTGGGCCCATAAATTACCCAGGAATGCATACTTCACTCCTATGCTGATGACATCCAGATCTACTTACCCATAAAAACTCCACTAACTCATTCCCGTTACTGCTCGCCTGCCTACACAATGTAAAAATCTGGATGGATACAAACTTTCTGACCTTAAATGAAAATAAAACGGAAATCATTTGACCACGAGACTATCCCACCCTGCACCATCCCGGACTTTCACACCCATATATCCGCTCATCTGCCAAAAACCTCGGTGTAACCTTCAACAGTGCCTTCAAATTTAAAGGACAACTTTGTTTTTTTTACAACAAAGGTTCATATTTTAGATTGTAATTAGGGAAAAGAAAAGGTGAGTGTTAAAATGTTTTCATTTGCTTTGTTCTATTGTTTTATCACGTTTACCGTGCTAAAATGTGGGGCATGCATACGAGTGGCTAAATATGTCTTTTTAGACACAATAAGCCAGCAGTTTCTTTATGGCTATTTACAGTAACACTTCTAGCCCCCATAAGTCACATTCAACCATGAAAGGTTGCGTTGTATCTTGGGAATGGGCTTATTCTGTGTAAAATTACATATTTTACTTGTACACATGCTCCCAGCCACTGAAATAAGAATCTCGAAAACAATAGAAAGAAGTAAATAATTTTAACGACCTTTTCTGCGTGTAACTCCCCATCTTACTCCTCATCTCTCATCTCTCCCCATGTCTAATATCATATCAATAAAACCATAAAAGCCCCAAAACATATCTTTGAAAAAAAGAAACATGTTTTAATGTACTGTTTAACTTTAAAAAGTCATTGTTAAATTGTAACCCTCTGCAGGCATTGAGTCATAGCTTTGTATATTACATTGATTGACGGGTGGATTTCATGAGAGTATTGGTTAAAAATGGTTAGTGCCTGCTGATGTCATCACACATATTTTTAGGGGCATCTCCCCACACCGCAGAGCCTGGTAGACCCCCCCTTATGGCTTCTGTATGTGTGTTAGATGCATGCACACCTTGACAATGCAGTCATACAGTACACATGCACACACACACACACACACACACACACACACACACACACACACACACACACACACACACACACACACACACACACACACACACACATGCATAGGCATGTACAGTACAGCCAAACGCACATAATGCCTGTACTGTACATGCCTATGCATGTGTGTGTTGTTGTGTGCATGTGCATGTGTACCGTATGACTGCATTGTCAAGGTGTGCATGCATCTGTGTGCAGAAATAGCGAGACCTTGTACAGATCCTCTCTGGCTCTGTACCAACAGACTGCAGACAGGCAGCATACACACTATGCAAACACACACGTCTCATTAATCAAGTCTTGCGAGTGTTGACTGACACCACCAGAGCTCCCTGGGAAACTAGCATGCCGGGATCTGTCTTCAGGCAGAACAGAACAGCCCCATAGCTTGAAGCAAGCAAGCAAGCATGAAACCCGGTGCTTTTGATTGGGTTACTTAGTATTGCTTACCCAAAGCAGCAAAGCGATAAAGCTGCTGTTGGTGTCCTAGTTTTTGGAGTTCTTTGTCAGCAGTAAAGGTATAGGCTATACAACTTTTTTTCCATTGGTTGTCTTCAGAACTGCCAGCTATAACGAGAACATTTACCGATTAGAGGCTTTGTGGTTCCAACCATCAGATGTATGATGACAGGATCCCAGTGGACTCCAGAGTGTGTGTGCGTGCGTGCGTGCGTGCGTGCGTGCGTGCGTGCGTGTGTGCGTGCGTGCGTGTACACTACGTAATGCCAGCGGTGGTGACAGGCAGAACATGGGGAAATGAAGAGGAAATGGGACAAACGTATTGATTCCCGCGGGTATTGCAAGTGGGCCGGCCCCCAAATAATTGGCACAACACTAAGATATTTATGATAATATAACATTAATAAAAACAAAATGCGTGGAATGTTTTTGGATCATTTTTCCTGATTGATGATACCGATATAGGAAATGATTAGTTCCATTGATCCAAGCCAGAACACAATTGATTGACCACTTAACACAGCAAGTGGTCACTGGTCAGATAGATGGGTGGGCCGCAAACGATTTCGAGATTTTGAAGTGGGCCTAGGGGTGGGAGATATGGAAAAATACAATATCTCGATATTTTCGCAAGCTGTATCGCGATACACGATTTTATCACAATTCTTTTTTCACATTGGTTTTTATGGTTATTTTTCAAGTTACTTGACAAAAAACTAGACTCTCTGGGTTCCTTTTGGGAGGTCTAAATTGAACTTTACAAGTATGTAACTCTGACAGTATACAAGTGAAACCAAATGGACCCTTACGGGTCCATTTGGTTTCATTTGTATACTGTCAGAGTTAAATGGAGACCTTGAGATTTTAAAGTTTGAGAACTACTGATTTAGACCAAAATGCAGGTTTAAATTGAATTCTGCAATGAATCTCTGTATTAACGATTAAACAGAATTTTTTACAAGGCTCCCTCAATAGACCATTTGTCAGCCTTCTGATTGGTCCCTGAGACTCCCTGACTGGCCAACCAGAAAAAACATTCACTTTTTGCTATCGGGGGTGGAGTTTGTGCAGTGGAGAATGTTGCTTCAGCCTTTCAAAAACTGTCCGCACTGCGCGACACGGCAATCGCCCGGTACGGCCGCGGTAGGTGATAGCGATCACGCTCATCATAATGAATAAGCTTCAACAAACTAGTTCACATGGACCTTATCAATGGTCTAACTAGTTACGATTGGGTACATATATTTTAAATGGGCAGAATTATGAAAAGCCAGCCTATTATGTATTATAGTTCTCCTCTTCCTACCCAAGATGCAATGCGCTTTTCATTTCTAAGAACTATTCTCTCTCTGATCCAGAGGATTAAACTAATTAAAACATATATTTTCGGGGGGAAACTACTGTTTTGCTATGTAATTACTGTACCCTTTTCTTCCCTTTTTATTAATATCACGTAGATGTGTTTTTTTTGGTACTTTATATAGCTGTAATGAGGCTATGAACAAAAAAAAATCCCATCCACTTCCACTATAAAAGAATCTGCAATAGTGATTCTGTCACACTGTGATTAAACAAATTAAAACATATATTTTCGGGGAAACCCCCTGTTTTGCAATGTAACTACTGTACCTTTGTCTTCCCTTTTTATTAATATCACCTAGATGTTTTTCCTTTGGTACTTTATATAGCTGTAATGAGGCTATGAAAACATAAAAAAATCCCATTCACTGCCACTATAAAAACAATCTGCCCAGGGAAAATGTCCCATCATAGTAACAGGGCAGAATGGGGCGGGATTTGCAAACTAGTCCATTGTATCACGATATATACAATACCTCTGAAAAGGCACTAACAAAAAGGCACTAACAATGGAGACATTGTATCGTCTCAACGATAATTATCACCATATCGCCCACCCCTAAATGGGCCCTGATCCAGAAAAGGTTGGGAACAACTGGATTAGTCCAGTAACGCAGACAGTTATGTGGAGATTGGAGAGTACCTAGAAAGAGTGTGGGCTGAGACATATAGATATAGACATAGACATGGCAATATTTTCTGTGTAGTTCTTATCTGTGATATGAAACATCCCCGCCTTTCTATTAGAAAGTTCTGACACGGTAGCCTACAGTTAGCTTAAGCGGCTGTACTCCCCCGGGAGTTGCAAACTCATAAAAGTGTCGCTGGAAAATAGAACGAAATAGGCCGTCTCCCCCGAAATGACTGGGGTTTCAAAGGCAGCTTTGAGAGACTCGGGGCAGGAGGAGCTGCAGTAGAGCTCCCTGGTGGATCGCATCCACAGAGGGGATGAGGGTGGAAGACTGCGTACACACACACACACACACACACGCACGCACGCACGCACGCACGCACGCACGCACACGCGCGCGCGCACACACAGGTAGCAGACACCCCACCCTAAATATTCCTCATTCCATGCACCGCTCTATAAACTCTTAAATCGCCAGCGGACGACCATATCGTTGTTGTCTGGTGGAAACCTTGTATGTCCAAAACCGTTTGTTTTGTATTTTTAAAAATGGTTTAAAATAGAGAAAATAGCTGTTCACTAGTTTTGTCCGACAGTCTTGTGTGACGAAGCAGGGCTTTACTTTATGAAAAAAACATACAAATTTGGAACTAGTAGAACCATGAGGTTTTGAGGCCTGACAGTGACGATATTTAACTTCCCAAGGGAACTGTTGGAGAACAGGTCACTGTTGTGCTGCTTCATCTGGAAGGATTGTGTATTTTGAAAGAGAAAAGAGAACATGGCGGAGAACACTCCCATCAAGCCAAGGTAGCGCAACACATTAGAAAGAATGATGCTTTGTGCTTTCGAACTGTGCTTTGAAGCAGCCTAGCTATAACACTGGAGACCCTAATGGTGTTTGTAACGCTTTGACTCTTGGGCCCCGAGAGCAAATTTCCCAGGAAATGTAGCCTTCTAGCAGATTTCCCAGGAAGTGCCGTTTCGCTGAATTCCACTGTTCAAAATCCAATCCCAAGAATGGTTCGGAAGCAAGGGTCTTATATAAATATGTAAATATTTATTATGGATGTTTGCACTGTGTGCACTTGCCCAATTTCCATATGAAATCCCTTATACAAGCTTACTTTAAAAGTGTCAAGATCCTGGCAGAGAATATTCAGTCCAATGACATTTACATAACCTTTTTAGCCCCTTTTAATGGGAAAATACAATAGTTTGATATGGCTCCAGTTGAGTATAAAACTGGAGCTCCGTGCAGTTTTACACTTTGATTTAAATGACTGTAACACTCTGGATATTGCAGTGTAAATTTGCTTAATCGAGCCATTACATTTCTAATCTTCTATTGTACAATATTTATAGTCTACACAACTAATATTTCAGCGAGCTTCTTCTGCCGGGGAGATGTTTGCTTTAGCCTAGTTGTGTGAGACTTGCGCCTTATTAGTTCTGGAACAGAATGGCTCGGGGATTCAGTCTTTACCTAGGGGCCTCAACATCTCTGAGGCAGTATACTCTCTGCCTTGTTATACTCCAGACAGACTGTCGAAGCAGCTTTTTGACAGGGGGCAAAATGTCAATTGTATGATATATTGACTATTTCAAACTGTGTGTGCAATATGTGGCACCCAGTCACACCATGCCTGGGCAGTATCTTGTATCAAAGTAGTCTTGAGATGAAGCAATTTATTGTAATGGCAGAATACACACATGGCTTTGAGGTGTATGCTGTAGACACACACACACACACACACACACACACACACACACACACACACACACACACACACACACACACACACACACACACACACACACACACACACACTATGCACAACATGGGTGTTTTCTTATTTTATCTGCTTAGCACACCCTAGTGAATGCATAATATTTAAAGGAGCTATAGTCAACTTTTTCATTGTAGGGCCAACACTTTGTTTACATCCTAGTCTATAGACTAGAATGTAAACAAAGTGTCGGTCTGACAATGGCCAAAATGTTTATTTTATCATTATTTTACGCTTGTTGTGGTCATTTTTGAATAGAAACACATATATGAAGCTTTTTTTTTTTATAAAATATTTTCGAAACATTATTTTTATTTTAGCATCCGTTTTTCAAGAAAAAGTTGACTATAGCTCCTTTAAGCAGAGCATGATAAACATCTACAGCAGGGGTCTTCAACTAACTACGGGGAGTGCGCCAAATGTTTGAGTGATGGGGAACATTAGCCGAAAATAGCAGATCTACGTAGATCAGCTATTTTCTGAGAGATTGTGTAGAGGGGAAAAGAGAGATGTACAGAGCCAACAGTCAAGTGGACTAAATATTGAGCGTTTAAAAGGTTAACTGTTTGAAAATACACATCAACATGAATCCAACATATTGATAGAAAACATAATATACAGTATGTCAAACAAGTCTATGAAGCCTATGAAAAAGTGTAATCTGCAAAACTATTTTATTCGATATGTAGCAGGAGGTCCCTGTTTCATCTCTTTCTCAGCTAAGGGGTCCTTGGCATGAAAAACGTTGAAGACCCCTGATTTGCACCATATACAGCAAGAACATGATTATTAAGATCATGTATTTGTGGTGAATGTTGAAAACAGGATATTTTTGTGTTCTGCAGACCTTGGATTTAGCAAACCCAGATTGAAACAGGGACAATACCGGACAAACCAGGACACAGGTGTGTATACACTTTATGTATGGATTGACTATGTGTAACACAAAGTTCAAATAGTTGATCATCACCTCAGTGTTATCCTTAGCAACTCATCAAAGTTCTTTATTGTTACTTCCTGTGTAGAGGTAGATACTGTAAGAGAAAAGTTTTAAGCAATTGCTCCAACAGGTATCTACGGTAATCATAACACCATTTGGGGTCCATTGCATCCCCTTGTGTGTCTCGACAAAGACATTGTAGGACTCTCTCCGCCCACCAAACCTTTCGTCAGAAAGGTCCGTTTCAACTACAAAATGACGTAACTCGCAACTTCCGAAAAGCATTAACCCGAATTTGAGTTCGGGAATCTTCTCGTCGGAAACTTAGAGTCCAGGGACCTCGAGGGTTCCAAATGGACCCTTCCAGGTCTGTAACTTTGAGAGTTAAATCATCTCTCTCACTCTGATTGTTTAATAAACACTGAGGATTTTGCAATGTAGATTGGGACCCCAAAGATTAAAAAAGAAATCTCATCAATGCGGTTCCGTGGCCTAATGGGTATAAAACTGAGCATCCTTGAAATGAAAAAGGCTCCTAATCACTGCCGTAAGATATTTCAGCTCCCATTAGCTTTGTTAACAAGTCGGGCGGCAGTGGCTCAGGGGTAGTGTGGCCGTTAGAGCGGCCAGGTGGGAACCGCAAGGTTCCCAGTTCGATCCCGGGCTCTACCAGATGTGGTGACAAAGAGTCCTTGAGCAAAACTCTGAATCCCTAGTTGCTCCCGATGTGCAGATTGGTGCCTTGCATGGTTTCCTCTGCCATCGGTGTACGAATGTGTATGTGAATGGGTGAATGTAATGCACAATCTGTGTAAAGCGCTCTGGATAAAAGCGCTATATAAATACACCATTGAGAACATGAATGCTGTGAAGGACGGCATTTCTGGCTGTAAGCGTATGGGAGCACGTTCATGTACTGTATGCAGATATTTTCATCAGGATGGGCGGTCCAGGGTTCCAAATGGACCCTTACAGGTCTGTACATTTGAGAGTTGAATCATCTCTCTCACTAGTTTAATAAACACTGAGGATTTTTGCAATGTAGATTGGGACCCCAAAGATTTAAAAATCGTATCAATGGGTGTGTAACCGGGCGTCCTTGAAATGAAAAAATAAAATATTTCATCTCCCATTAGCCTTGTTAACATGTCTTGAGAACATGAATGCTGTGAACGAGGGCATTTCTGGCTGTAAGCGTATGGGAGCACGATGTGCTGCCATAGCAACACCAATAGCAATCAGTATGCCATTTAAAAACAAGTAGGTCTGTGTTCTGAGTTCATCCTTGCTCCTTTTCAGTTTGAAGGTTCCGGACGTGACATTCAGTATTCAATAAGGATTCAGTATGGTTCACTAACTCATACGGATGCACGCAGCAAACTGTGCGTGTGGCATGCTCCGCAGACGGCACTAAGTGTGGTTGCCGTGGTCTCCTTCCAAGTCAATGGGGAAAATATATTCACTATATTTTAATGGCCATAATGGAGATCTCTGTGTCAGTCCCTTTCATGCCCATATACTCCATATACTGTATGGAGATCCCTGATGTCATCAATATTAAGCCCATATAACTTGGAATGCCCATATATGGACATACTCTGTCAGTCTCATGTGGTCTATGATAGACATAACCACTCTCTAATAATGATACTGGATGTAATACAAAAATAAATTAAGAATATAAATAATAAAATACATTTGGCAATAGTACAGGTATAGACAGGGAGTGTGCAGAATATAGGGGGGCAAATAATTTACTAGCATATGATACACTTACATACTGTATACCTGTACATATATGTCATGTAGTGCACAGAGGCAGTACACGGAGGCTCACAGTTGTGTTGTCGGGCTACAAATTACACTGGTCTTTCTTCCAAGCATGTTATTTTCCCCCCTTGACCGCCGGGTTGTGAGGCTTTACTCTGTGGCTCTCTAATTGGTGGAGAGCAGCGGCCAGATAAGCTACGGCCTCCTGGCTCTCTGCGGTGGGGCTGCATGCAGGGACGTGCTGGGCCCCTGATTCAGCCCGGGAAAAAGAGCTGGAGAGGCCCTCATTGCGCGCTATAGAGAGAGATCTCTCTCTCTAGCGCTGCTGCTACTCAAAGATTTGCCATTTCAGATCATGACAAGTGACAAGCCAGTGGGCCAATTACAGGAGTTATATTTCGTCTTTGTCGGCTGGAAACCTTGTATGTCCAAAACCGTTTGTTTTGTGTTTATCATTTTAAAAATGATTTAAACTAGTGAAAACAGCCGATCTACAAGCACACAACGCCTCGCACCGCAAGGCGCTGTGTGCTTGTAGATCTGCTGTTTTCACTACTTTTGTGCGACGGCCTTGTATGATGAAGCAGGGCTTTGCTTTGCGAAGAAATCTACACATTTGAAACTTGGAGATACAAGGTTTCTGCCCGACGATTTACTTTGTTGGCCGCCCAGCCCCCAGAATGGAACGAAGGCCGACATTTAATTTTTAATTTTTTCCTAATGGCCGGCCTGGAGCGGCCGGGAATGAACCGGCCGTTCGGGAGTTGTCCCGCTTTTCCCAATGGCCAGCACGTCCCTGGCTGCATGGCTTGGCTGCGCACCAGCATGTTGGTGTTGGTGGACCGTTGAAATCCCAGAGCAGCGTCAGAACCAGAACACTGTCTGCTTGGCTGCCACTGAACAGGCATCAGAAGAGACATTGACACATGGGTGTGTAGAGTTGACAGCGGACATGAAGCCTTCGACAGCTACAGTACATGAGCTTTCACCTTTCAGAGGCCTTGCTCTCACATAGAAATAAGAGCTACATATCAACTAATTACATGATGACCTATAAGAGGGAGAGAGAGAGAGTGTGTGTGTGTGTGTGTGTGTGTGTGTGTGTGTGTGTGTGTGTGTGTGTAGGTGTGGGTGTGCGTGCGTGCGCTTGCACACTTTTATTACTATACTTAGGATCAAATGTCCATTCGCAGTGGTGGAAAACGTACTCACATTTTTTAGTAAAAGTATCAATACTGCAATGTAGAAGTACAGAATTCTAAATTTACTTGAGTTAAAGTACAAAAGTATTGGCATTAAAATGTACTTCTACCACTTTTTGTGGTCACATGCTCAGATACTGGATTCTGATTGGCTTAAAACAGTGGTAAATCAGTCAACAACCTTGAGTTGGCTCATGGACCCCGCCCACTGTTGTGTTGCAGTTGTATAACTAAATAACCTTGCAAGTTACAACTGTGTTTTCTTTCATTAATATGGTAGAAGTGGTAGAAAAGCAATTTACGAGGGTCGTATTTGGCACTCAGCTTCGCCTCGTGCCACAACCCTGAAACTGTGGTAAATCAGCCAACAACCCACGACCCTCGAATGGTAAATGGATTAGGCCTACTTAAAGTATCAAAAGTACAAAATAGTCATGAAGTGGTTAATGTATGTTTTGTAATAATAATCTAAATCTACAAAGTTACTAGAAATGTACGTTTTCACATAAATGTAGTGGAGTACAATATTACATATTTGCCTCTGAGATGTTACATAGTGGAGTAGAAGAAAATTGGAAATATTCCAGTAAAGTACAAATACCTCAAAATTGTACTTAAGTACAGTGCTTCAGTAAATGTACTTACAGTAATTACTTTACACGACTGTCGTGAGCAGTGGTCAGATGTCTGGGCCACGTGCACTTTCAGAGCATTTTAATTTTAATGATCAATCAATGGATTGTGTTCCAGCTTGGATCAATGAACCTGACGCAGTATACTATGCCTATTCATCAGTATCACGATGAAAACTCACTTTTCAAGGTTATAAAGAACAAATACCATGAATGATATATCCTGTATATTACATCATAATATACTGGAAGGAGCTAAGCTCCAACATCTGGCTTTGTCCGGGGCCCCCAAAACTATCCGGGCTCTGAAGCTTGGCCTACATCTGCTGGCCTACATCTTAAAGTGCTCAAAGTTTGTTGTACGCCCAGGGTCACATCATTTGGCCAAGCTTCTCAGGACGCTTAATGAAATTAACTTAAAAATAGCATTGCAGATCTACAAGCAAGCACACAAGCAGTGCTTGTAGATCGCCTATTTTCATTTTTAAAATAATAACAGAAAAGGAAGGTGTAGGCTACTTGTATTGCATGTGAGGGCCAAATGTCCCCATAAGTACACCTTTCCTGTTCCTCACAAGATATTCTTTTTTTTTTTACAGTTAAAGACATTTTTTTTATAGAGTATTTCTCTTTGGAAAAGAGGCTTGGGTTAGGGTTGAGATGGGGCATTTAGAGGTTGAATTTAGGGGTTGGGGTTTGAGTTATGCCTATAGTAAGTAAGTAAGTAATATAGGGGTGTAACAATATAGTAACTGAATCAAAAAATCTATTTTAATTTGCAATGATCTTATATATAGATATGGAAAAGCAAAATATTGTACTGTTTGGTTTTGTATCGTATCGTTTTACAATGCACATAATTGGTATCGAATCGTTTTGCAGTGCAAATAATCGATTGTATCGTTACTGAGTACTTGTGCCTTGTATTTAGCAATTTTAAGAAGGAAAATGAAAAAGAGGTCTCTAATTACTTTTCCATACCATATAGCTACTCTTGGTCTATCGATAAATGTGTGTAATCTCTGTGTTCATGTCAAGGTGCGGGTTTGTCCATATTTGTTGAAATATAATGTCCATGTATTTGCTAAAGAACATTTTTCGTTATTTATATCCATAATACAACTTTCCCTTAAAAAACCTGCACTATTGATGCGTTTCACAGACTTAAATTCTTTGCTAAATAGTTACTATATCGATTTTAAATCTTTGAATCAAATGGTATCGTATCACCATGAATGAACCAATATCGTCCATGTATCGTATCGTCAACCCTGTATCGTAATGCGTATCATATCGTATTATGTATTGTTACACTCCTAGTTATGCCTGATTTGTACTTAGTTGCATGCTGGTGTTGTCCACTGAAAATAGCAGATCTACAAGCTAAAATGTTGATGTCCTCAGTTTAGTGATGTGCGTGCCTGCCTGCCTGCCTGCCTGCATGGTGTGCTGTGCGACAACTCTCTCAAGTAAAGTCTCTAACTTTTCCCCCAGAGAGCCTTTTAATTTCATGGCTGTTTCCATTTCACGAAAAACCTCATAATCACATTGTCTCTGCACTGCTGATGTATTTCCTCCATAGATTCAACCGTTTAAGAAGTCACATCAGTTCATGGCAAAAATAATAGCGGATCAGAGATTTCACACCATCGTTGTGTAATTTAAAGCCTCATTCACACCAGTGTATATGGGGCTATCTTTTCAGTCAATTTCTTGACAGTGGGTTTTGGTGTTAATAATGGGAGCACTTTCATTATTGCACGGTTGACAGATCCAGTCTTCATCCTTTAGGGCTGCCGAGAGAAACATGCTTTATGGTATCTGTCGCTCCAGAAAGCCTTTGACTACAAAGTTCCTCTCATGAAAAGAAGCCGATTGCGATGGAAATGTTCAAAGGCTGACTAGACATCCTCATGCGTGGCGGGTGCCGGTCTGATGTCTGTGAATTCTTTGCCGTGGTACTGAAAAGGCAAGTTGGCTCATAATAATAATTTGTGTCGCACTTTTTGAAAGCGAAATAAGTTGAAATAGTACAGCAAGGCGAGGCAGGAAAGATAACACGCAGTATATACGAGATGCATACTGTACGGTATATTAAAATAAAACTAGCAAATTAAATGAAATTCATTAAATAAAGATAAAAGTAGGTAAAAGGATTGTTATTTATGTTTAATTTTTTTTACATAAAATTACGTTTTAAAAGTGTTTTTAAGATGACACTGAGTTTGCTAACCTGACACCTGTTTGTATGAAACTTATCTACAAGCTCAGAGCTATTTTCAGTGCGGGACACTGTTGTACAATGGGGTATAAATTAGGCATAAGATCTTTCTGGAAAGGTTACGGTACTGGAAAAGTTTTGGAATTTATCAAGGGTCCTGGAAGGTCCTGGAAAAAATAGCTATGCATTGTCTTTGGTTATTGATTTTGTTAATACCTCTGAAATGACAAATTAAACATGGGCCAAATTGTCAAATATTAGAGGCAGAAATTGTGAAAATAGCCGATCTACATGCTCACAACGCCTCGCAACGCGAGGCGTTGTGAGCATGTAGATCTGCTATTTTCACAATAGAACTGTGTTATACAAAATTCCTCAACTCTTAGTGCTCGTCAGGGTGCTGGGTCCCCAGTTAAAACATGATTATTTCGGGGGTCACGGCCTGAAAAGGTTGTGAACCACTGGCATACACTACCTGTCTTTGGTCATTGCGCATAGGAGTAAGCAACCTGTTATTGAGCCGAATTATTGTTATATAGTCCTGGAAATTGGGTTAAATATTCTAGAAAGGTTTTGTGAAGGTTTTGGAAATTAATTGGTAAAAATGTGTGGGAACCCTGTAAACGGTTTAATCCTCTCTGCCTTCTCATGAAAGTGTGGCTAGTTGGTAATTATGGACCAGCGTGGGCCATCTTTGCTCTTTTATTCGTTTATTTTTGGGATGTATTTGATAACAATCAGGTACTACTTATTATTATATTGTGCTGTTGAATATAGTACTCAGTTGTCATGATTGATGGTGCTTATTAAGTGCTTTGTACCTGGAGAATCTAATTTGAATTTGTGGGCTGTGTGATACGTATTTGAGACAGTGGAGAGCCAGAGGGCAGTGCGAGATCAATTTGGCACACACGCCAAACATCTCATTGCTATTCCACTTTCTCCTACTCTGTGAATTCAATATGCATATTGCATATTATTCAATTCACACAATTTGGTTATGGTATTTCTCTCTGGAACACCATAACCATGTTTTCCTTGTGTACATTCAAATCAATCTGAATGATAAATACTTTATTTGCCAAGTACAGTAAATGCACAGAAATGTAACTCAATGGAGCAGGTACAGTACGCGTGACTGGAATACAGACATACTGTATAAGTGCAATTTCAGAGGCGTAGTAACCTATTATGATGCAGGGAAATCATAGTAGATGAACCAGATAACTGCAAACCAACCTACTATGCCATCTTCGTTCCAATAATTATAGGCTACTTTCACCATTTCAAGATTATATATTGCCACTAGCGTGGGCTGGTGCTTGGTGGGCAGTTTATTACCTCTGGCTGGTGACGAAAGTGTTAACAATCAGTAAGAGGTTTAACTTGCCAGCAGGAAAAAATGGCTCAATAATTTTAATCAAATTCCAAGAAAAGCTTGCGTAAGAGCTCATGCTTGTTGGTATCTCTTTTGGAACATACATCGGTGAGGCAGGACACACTCACAAGGCAGGAGCATCTTTGTTTATTCCATTACAGGAGCTCTGGTTCTAAAAGCTTGCTCACAAAACCTGCTTTGCTCCGATAAGCCAATAAATTCTCCTTCATCAGTTTAGTGTTCAAAGCCATTAAAGGAGCACTCTCTTTGGGAGAATAGTTGAATGGTGTAAGAGGTACAAAATAGCGCCTTGAAAGACATTGATCGATGTCAGGATATCTAAGAGATAACTTTCTGCTTCCCGATTGGAACCTCAGTGATTGAATCTCAAGAAGACAAATCAAATTTAGGATTATGTTTCTGTGATGCAGGGAATATATACAGTATGCGCTACTTCACACAGGCGACTTTGACAGCTTCTGCCGTTTTCCCCTCAATGTTAGAAAATGCCGTCTGGTATGACCATCTAAGCAGCCACCCATGCTTGTAACTATATACAGTCACTTGTGAAGTCAATTGTAATGCGTAAGTATGTTTATAATGCATTATATACATGGCCTTCATACAGTAGAAAGTCAAACCCTGCGACGGGAATTGATCTGGAAAGGCAAGTGAATCTACAACCTGCACAGCATAATTCTCATTATGAAAATGTATTTTAAGAGTGTACAAATGCACCATTAAAGGTCAATTTGGTTGCATTTTGTACAATCAGAGTTAAAAATGGGTAGATTAACACAGTGTTTCTCAAAGTGGATTCAAGGGACTCTGTGGGTTCCTTTAAAGGGGTCTAAATGGACCCATACAAGTCTGTAACTCTGACAGTGTACAAATGGAACCAAATGGACCCTAACGGGTCCATTTGGTTCCATTTACACGGTCAGAGTTAAGGGGAGACCTTGAAATTTCAAAGTTTGAGAAACACTGGATTAACACACTGACAAGTTTACTGTGTGGAGGACTGTGACTATAGGGATGGTGGGTGACCAGGTCTGACATGTTGAAGCAGAAGAGATGGTTCACACCAATTAAACCTGCCATATGCTGGCAGTCTCTCTGTACTCCTGTCTGGCTTTCTGAGAGCACAACAGATGCTGTGAGAAACTACCGTACAATAACATTTCAGGATTTGGGCATTGGATATATCTAGTTTGTATCTTGTCGCTACCCTTAATCGTATCTCCTTTCTTTCTATATCTGCCCTGTGTTTCTTACTGCTGTACTCCCACTGACGTGTTGTGAGCTTATAGATCTGCTATTTTCACTGCTTTGCCTATAATGACATTGCCGATATGGCCAGGTTTAAAGTGGTTGAGTCTTGTCTTTATTGAACCAATGAACAAGGGGGTGCTGATAGCCGAGTGGTTAAGCTGACAGCAAGTCCCTGTCAGATTCCCGATTGTCCATGACTCTCACTGTGGTGGCCTATCAATAAAGGCAGAAAAACACAACGGATTGGATCCATTGCTTCTTCTTTTACATTTCCTGAAACGCAATCGTTTTGTACATACAAGGTTTCCACCCGACAGCGACAATATAAAGCATACACTTTTCATATAGATCGTCAATTTGTTATATAGTGATTTATTCGTTGAGCTGTGAAGCAAATGCACAACTTTTGGGATGAGGCTGTCACTGTTTGTTCTCTGTAATAGGCATGATTTCACCCATCTTCATATAGTTGGTCCTCACTAATGCTCATTATAATATGGTAGCATGTTTGTCATGCTCTGTGTCTGGGCTGAGGTGGGCTGTGTGTGCACCACCTCTTTAACTCCATAGACATATAGAAAACAGAAAAATTATAAAACTATGGCACCACCTCTTTAAGCGCCATTCCAACGGGGAACGATAAAGATAAAGATATATTCATGTGAACGCCTACATATATCGTTATCGTGCCAGGTGGCAATGAGGCTTAATTATGATGTCACTGGTATCCGGGTTTCTGAAGTGTGCACAGCCCTCCTCTGAGACAGAGTATACTTCTATATTTCTATCATCCTATCCTTTAAGATCCTTACACAATAGTGGCATTTTATTTAGCCAAAGGTTTTTTTTTTCCCCGTCAAACATATTCAAAGATTACAAATGGAAATGTTTCAGAAGTTTTAGCATCAGCAGTGTGACATGCTGATGCTGATGCTGGCATCGCCCGAAGGAACAGCAGCTCTTTCTGCTTACAGTTGCATTTGACCTCCCTCTCCTTCTCTGCTCTCATGTGTGGGAGCGAGAACGCACCCTCCGGAGGGAGTGCCTCGAGGATTTATCAAGATTTACACGGCTGCTAATTAGCGGCGTTGAGAATCCTTGAACCCAGCGACTTGAATCTCCTCTCTGATCGTCTACTACACCCATTTAAAGGTGGAAAGAGTTGTTTAATTACCGCTTTAACCTAGTTCGGTAATGTCATTGCAGGTGAAAGTTTTCTAATTTGTTAAAAGATTAACCCCTCCTCTCCCATTTTGAAAAGTAATAACGCTGATCTACAGGCTCACAACGCGTCGGGCCTGAGTGGTTAACAACACATTGTGAGCTTGTGGATCATCCGTTTCTGAACAAAGTATAAATCAGGCTTAAGTGGTTTAAAGATCCTTCTGAGCAAAGTTTGGAAGATTGACTAAATTGATGCCTGGGTCGATAGCATTCTCATGGACCATGGGCCTGTGGATCGATGACTGCTCAAACTGCATCCATATGGACCACCCGCCCCCATGGGGGGGATCTGTCAGAGCAACGCTCGGCTCATTTAGCAGCTAATTGGAGCAGTGGTTCTCAACCTGTGGGCCAGGGACCACTGGTCGGGCACAAGGGTATTGTAAGTGGGCCCCCAAATAATTGCCGATACGATACGATTTTTGCCAATAATTTGACTCTTTGTAGGCCCATTGATTCCGGATGGAGACCCCAAATGCATTTGGATAAATTTATTATAATCACATTATTGGCTATAGGAATTAGACCACGGCCAAAAGTCTCCATGAGGTGGGTAATCGATAGAAAAAAAGTAGGGCTGGGATGCGATAAAAAATGTAATCTAATTACCGGTAATTACAGGCTCTGTGATGAATTAATCGCAATTAATCGCAATTTAATCGCACATCGATATTTGACCTGAGAAGCATTTTTTTTTCTTCAAGTAAAACACAATTTGTTGTACGAGTGAATCAACGAGTGAGTTTTTTAAATCTAAATTTCGCATCCACTGGGCCAAGCAAAGCGCTCTGATCGTATACTTCTCCCTTTGCGTTTGTTGTCTCTTCTTGGTTGGTGCATCGCTATGATCGGTATGCCCGAAACTGAAGGTTCTGTGGTGCAAAAACTAAGTGCGATTAAAATGCGTTAATCTTTTTAATCGCGTTAATTTTCTGTAATTAATTAATCGCAATTAATCAGTTAAAGTCCCAGCCTTAGAAAAAAAGTCATTTTTGGGGTGAACTACTCCTTTAAAGGAGTAGTTCACCCCCAAAATGACATTTTATCTATTGATTACTCATGCCATGGAGAGTAGAGTTCAATAATATTTTTTGGTTTTTGTCACATTCCTAAGACAAAAATTTGATTCGAGTAGATTTACCCCCATTGATTCCGGATGGGGACCCGTTTCGAAACGGGTCCCCATCTGGAACGAATGGGGGTAAATTTATTGTTATCACTTTTTTTTTTTACAAAAAACTAAAAATATTATTGAACTGTACTCTCCATGGCATGAGTAATCAATAGAAAAAAAAAAGTCATTTTGGGGGTGAACTACTCCTTTAAGTACTTTTTGATATACCTTTGTACTTTTGCTCAAGACATTTTTAATTTCTGACTTTTACTTAACATAGTATTTCTACTTTGCAGTATTGGTGTATATGTTTACTCAAGGGAAATACTTTTTTACTTTTTGTACCACTGGCGAAAGCTTTGGAGATCTGGTGGGCACTGGGCCCACCAAATCCCTGATCTGGTGGGCACTGGGCCCACCAAATCCCTGATCCCTGATCCCTGATCCCTGATCCCTGATCTCCCTGATATAGAAAATGTTTAAAACCACTGAATTAGAGGGCTTTGATTGAGCATTCACTGCAAAAGTGTGTTAATTTAACTCAGAGAGGTTTGACCAATGAAGGTATTTACTACATGTGTTGGACTTGGATTCCAGCTGCACATAATATTGAGAGTGTTTGAACCGTGCACACAAGCTGTGCATGAGTGGTGAGAACTTTGCCAAATTATAAATGGGAACCTGGAGTTCAGTCAGTTCTCATTCGTTATTTTGAAACAGTTTCTTGTGACCAACAGAGCACGACCGCCCACAGTCTTATTCTGTAACTCGACTTAGTCGACTAGTGTCAATTTGTCTACAGTCCAGGGATGTGTGGAGAATGTTAGAGAGGGCAGGGGCTGAATTCTAAAAGGGCCTTTGGTGAAAATATTGAAAATTGCAGACCTCCTTTGGAGGTCGTCTATTTTCGGTACTTGATACCACACTAAACTAAGCATAATCAAATGAATACTGGAGACGTGGCGTACGGCATGGATTTCTACACAGAGAGGGCAATTCTTTCAACATAAGATGCTGCATTCAAGTTCAGGAGAGTTTGGACAAGGCAATTCTCTTCAACGCTGCCTTCAGGCATGGCATGGAAAGGGGGCATTTGAATTTCTTTCACCATAGCACAGCCAGGTAAAAGGGCAGGGGCTCAAGCCCCCTTTGATTTCTATTTGTGCACGTGCCTGCTACAGTTTGTGTTTTTTTTTTCTTTCTTCCTTTTCTCTTTTTTTTAACAACTATTCCTGCTTAAACTGCTGCAGCTCATCATGATCCCAGAGTGGGACATCATTTGCTCCTCAACTAACCAATCCGTCATCTCGACACGTCACTTGTAACTTCCTTCTCCCATTAGACATGTTTGACAAATAGCATGGCTGAATCACTTCACTGTTAGTCATCACATGCAAAACAAATGTCCGACTGATTGATGGACAACAATTGTTGCGTGTGTTTAGCAATATCCCACGCGTGTGTATGTCTTCTGTCAACTGTAGAATGCGCACACACACACACGCGCGCGCGCGCGCTCACACACACACACACACACACACACACACACACACACACACACACACACACACACACACACACACACACACACACACACACGCACTTTAATCTAGTTTCAGATAACATCCATTGTCTATAATATGAGGCCACGGTGACGCATGTGGAGAGCAGGGTAGCCTACAGTCCCCTTCATAACAGACCCCTCTGATTATATTTATGAAATTCAATTACTTTGACACAGACAGATGGACTTGCTGTCGGGGGGTTGGGGGGGGGGGGGTGTCATTTGTTAGCATCAGCGAACATGTCAGCCCTGAGGTACCGATGGGACTGAGCGTCACTAAAGTCTGTTATGAATGGAAACAACAAAAGGAAGGAGGAAGAGCAAGGAAAAGGATAGGGGAGGAAGAATGTTGTCTCCGAGTGAGTTTTACAAACACAGTCAGGACTGCCATTAGCAGAGTGGGTAGGGAGACCCTCTGGTAATCTCAAGGTTGCCTGTTTGCCCCCTTGCCCGCTTAAGTCTTTGTGCGCGTGTGCGTGCGCGTGTGTATGTGTGTGCTAGGGCATTAACGAAAAAGTCGACAAGTCGACTCTCACCAGAGAAAGTCGAAGTTGAAAAAATAAATCCTTTGTATTTCTTTCTATCATTATTTTTGCTCCATGTGTGCGTCTGTACAGCATTCAAACAGTAGGATTGCTTAAAGACGGAATGATCCAATATTACAGTGCTACATTACATTTTGTTTAACACAGTTCTATTGTGAAAATAGCAGATCTACATGTAGATCGGCTATTTTCACAATTTCTGCCTCTAAATATTTGACAATTTGGACAATATTTAATTTGTCATTTTAGAGGTGTTAAAAAGTCCTTAAATTGGCACTTTAGAAATGTGAAGATACCTTCTATACACTTAAACTTTATAAAATAATTGGGGGGTCGTGTGTGATGTGATGACGTCATCAAACGATAAAGTCGACTTGCAAAAATCGACTTGCAAAAATCACAAGTCGTTAATGCCCGTGTGTGTGTGTGTGTGTGTGTGTGTGTGTGTGTGTGTGTGTGTGTGTGTGTGTGTGTGCGTGCGAGTGTGTGTGTGACGTACAGTACAGGGGTCGCCCAAAAGACTTCTAAAATTGATTTTAACGCAACACAACATTTGTAGGTCCTCAATGTGTTCCACTGCGTGGGACTTTCTGACACAGTACTTAACTGGTATGAATCCTATTAAAAGGACAGGGACTAGTATGTGTCTATATGAATAATTACACATCTGAGCAGACAAAATGACTTGCAGAGTTGCCCGAGGCTCCGTTCTGGGGCCTATTCTGTTCCTTATCTATAGAACATGCTGCCATTGGCTATGGCCTTGGATCACAAGACGGTCATATCATATATAATATAGGCTCAGACAAGGCTATACACATAACAAATACCTTTACAGAAGCATACAAGGACGGAGTAAATGGCAGAGGTATGAGCAGAGCGACCGTTTCTAGTTAACTATTTCAGTTGTACTCGAATGTCCTTTTATAACGTGTATTTTACACGTGGTCTTAAAGCTCCTAATGTTAGAACGGGTACACATTATTGTGTATCATCAATTTATGCTTTAACTATTGAAAAATAGCAGATATACAAGCTCACAGCGCGGCACCGAGTGCCGCGCTGTGAGCTTGTAGATCTGCTATTTTTGAAAAATCATGAAAATTTGAATTTTTGACCCGATTCTATTAGTGTCTTTTGAATCCATCTAAGATTTTTTGAAAAACCTATGTTTCTATGTCAGCAATCTGGCCAGCCATCGTCAAAGAAAAGGTCCTTTTCACTTAACTGGAGCTCAGTTAGTCTGTTCTTGAGAGACTACTATGTCAGTGGTTCTCATGTGAAGGACCCCCAAAATTATATGTATTTGGCCACGGACCCGCATCTCAAAATATTTAGTTCCAGGGACCACCCAGAAGCAAAATTTGAGTTACAAACGTTCGCTTTGAAAACACACATATGTTCAAAGATTTGCACACATTTTCACGACTTTTTCAAAAATAGCAGATCTACACGCTGTGAGCTTGTATGTCTGCTATTTTTCACTGGTTAAAGCATTCAATAATTCTAGGCCTAAATGGGTTAAAGCACTTTCAACAGTGGAATTTAGATTGTGATGTACAAGCTCGCAGCGTGGCACTTTCAATTGCCTTGTTGTTGAAATGTTCAACATTACCACAATCGATGTATTGAAATATTGAAATTAGGGATCTTAGTTGCCAGTTCACAGGCTATGGAATATATTCAAATTGAAAACCAAAAGCAGAAGCTGGTGGCGTCTCCCCCAGTTACAGTTAGCTCCAGCGCGCCATTCGGCACCCGCTCGACTGGTGAATTATTTATGAGTCTCCTCTGAAAATGAACGGCGGTATGGAATTCATTGAGGGAGAGTGCTGACAATTCTCATAACAAAGGGGAAGAACAAGAGAAAAGTAATTGTTCATGTAAAGAAATCCCACGTGGAACATTAGGAGAAAAGAAAGAAAGAGAGAGTGAGAAGGGGAGGGAGAGAGAGGGAGGGGGGGAAAGAGAGAGAGAGAGATAGAGAGAGAGATACTTTCTCCACAGATTACAAACACCCAAAGACAGTTTGAAAACGTGACTAATCATGAAAAAACTCCCATATCTGCTGGGTAGTACAGCGATGTGCGAACGCAGCAGTAAGATTTGTGAGCTGTTGTGACAGGAAAAGGTGTCCCACGGAATACAACCACCATAACAAGACTACTAATGATATGTTAGGGGTGGGCGATATGGTGATAAATATCGCTGATATACGATAAAATGTCTCCACGATATGCCTTTTCAGAGATATTGTATATATCGTGATACAATGAGTGAGCCTAATAATTCAACGTCCTGTTGAATTATTAATACAGAGATTCATTGCAGAATTCATTTAAACCTGCATTTTGGTATACATCAGTAGTTCTCAAACTTTACAATGTCAAGGTCCCCCCTTAACTCTGACAGTATACAAATGAAACCAAATGAATTTGGTTTCATTTGTATGCTGTCAAGAGTTACATACTTGTAAGGGTCAAAAGGATCTTTTTCTTTTAGTTTTTGTTACCTTATAGGTGGTTGTACCAATAAGTAACTTGAAAAACATCCATAAAAATGATCATGAAAAAAGAATTGTGATAAGATCGTGTATCGTGATACAGCATGGAAAAATATTGTGATATTGTATTTTTCATATCGCCCACCCCTATCATAATGTGTATATCTGCACCGTACTGATCCTACTCTAGGCCTACATACAAACAAGAGTAGGTACCTTTAAATACATTTTAAAAAAATGCTGCTATTTTAAAAGTTTAATATTACGTTTCCTGAATGTACATGTATAAGTATTCTTTAACAGAAAAAGCCGTTTTTTGCATATTTGATCACAAAGTTGCAATGTGATAGATTGGCTGATTGAATACCTTATTACTATTAGTCTGAAACGTAAACAGCATGTGGTACAGTAAGACATTAAAGCGATAAGGATGCAGACATTAAAGCGATAAGGATGCACAAAAAGGTCCTGGGACGTTTCTATTGTGGTCCTATGTATTCAATCGACATTAACACAATAATAAATAAATACAAACATGAGCTTATATTTCGTCCATGCCTTACCCATTATCCCTAAACTTCTTTGCCTTTTTTTACTATTTTGAAAAAAAAAAAAAAAAGTTCTTCAAATAGCCAATATACATCGACACGTTGTGAGCTTGTAGAAAATGGCAAAAAGGTTTAGGTGAAAGTGATAAGGCATGGACGAAAATAGGGCCCTATATGTACAAAAGAGATGGGAAAATTACATTCACCTCCCCCATGGTCCCCTGATTTTTTTTAGGACATTTTTTAAAGAAACCAGTGTTACACATCTTTTAATGCAGGGGTCTTCAACGTTTTCAGGCCAAGGACCCCTTAGTTGAGAGAGAGATGAAGCAGGGACCCCCACAACCCATAGATTCCATATTGTTTCATCGTTTGACAGCACAATCATCAGTGTATGTTGGATTCATGTCAATTTGTGTTTTCAGATATTTAACCACTTGTCAATACTTAATGAACTTGACCTTTCACTCTGTACTTAGTCTGCTCTTTTTCCCCCTCTACCTCTTTGCCAAAAATAGCCGATCTACAAGCTCACAATGCCTCGCAGCGCGAGGTGTTGTGAGCTTATAGATCTCCTATTTTTGGCTACAGTTCTCAGAACATGGATACTAGGGTTCAAGTGGTTAATATGAAAAGGATTGGAAGATTTGGACGACCCCCTGTAGTAACTCTGAGGACCCCCTAGGGGTCCCGGACCCCCTGTTGAAGACCCTTGTTTTAATGGATGGTGTCAACCAGGGCATTCCACACTTGACTTTGGAGACGGAGCAGAAGAAAGAGAACTGTTCCATGTTTTCTAAATTCTATTCTATTTTAATCGTAAATAAATGTTGTTTTTCTCATTTTATTTCACACTTGCGTAAACGTATGATTTGAATGTAATTTAATTATGAGTGAAAGAGAAACAGAGAGAGAGAGAGAGAGAGAGAGAGAGAGAGAGAGAGAGAGAGAGAGAGAGAGAGAGAGAGAGAGAGAGAGAGAGAGAGAGAGAGAGAGAGAGAGAGAGAGAGAGAGAGAGAGAGAGAGAGAGAGAGAGAGAGGGTGGGTGGGTGGGTTTAACTGCTTGCAATGCATGCATGCCTCAAACATCCCCCATTCCTTCTGTTAAGCTCCGAGTTAAATTCCCAGTCCATCATGGCTGAAGGTGAAGTGTGATCTTTCGCCCCCACGGGGTTGCGATCACACTTTCCACTCACAGCCCCCATGTGGTACAGTGGCCTACAGTATGTGTGACACCACTCTTTTGCCCTCCTAATTGGTAAAACTCTTCTTCCATAAGAGAAGAGGACTAAGGACTAACGGGGCAACCGCGGCCACTTGGAGACCATTTTGTGTAGGCTACCAGTTCATACCTATAGGGTGGCGTATCATGGTAACTTAAGGATCTTTGATCGTGGCTTTTCTCCTCATGAGGTGAGAAAAGGCTGGGAAATAAGGGAGTGGATAGGGGGAAAATTGGTCTGCGATAATATAAAAGTCCAGAATTCAATTTACTTGAGTAAAGGAACAAAAGTATTGGCATCAAAATGTACCAAAAGTAAAGAGTACTCATCATGCAGTTAAAAAGGAAAAAAAAAAGAAAAATAGCAGATCTACATGCTCACAATGTGTTGCATAGCGACACATTGTGAGCTTGTAGATCGGCTATTTTCAAATGGCTGAAATGTATAGGGTACTGTATGTACAAAGTAACTAGTAACTAAAAATTTCAAATAATTGTAGTGGAATAAAAGTACAATATTTGCCTCTGAGATGTAGTGGAGTAGAAGTAAAAGTCTGTATTATATGATTATGGAAATGAAGCACATAGTATATAGTGGGGTGCAAACCAAGGGTGGACCAATATCCACATAAGGCATATATTATATGGGGTCCACTCTAAAAGACCTGTGTTTAGTCTGTCAAATGCACTCTGGCAGTCTGGCTCCGGTAAGTGAGAGGGATGTAAGAAGGATGCATGATTGAAGAAAAGCAGCATTTCCACTGAGAGCTTGCCTCGGGGGAGAAGAGACTGTGGACAGACAGACACGTAAACAGTCCCAGAGTCCCCCAGCCTCTGATCCAGGCACAACACTGGAAAGCCCAGAGGGACGCGCACCGAGAGGATGGAAGCATGTCGACATTTGTTTTACCAGTGACATTTGCAATGCTGCTATTAGGCTTCAAAATGAGAAACCGTGCATATCTGTTGGCCCCGTGGAACCGTTAGTTTATCTGGGAACAGAGTAGACAGTAGCTTAAACCAACACCATAAAAATGTAAAAGTGAAAATGTGTTAACATAAAAGAATAATAACAAATCTCAATTTCATAATAATGCATCACATTGTGTGAGCTTGTAGATCTGCTGTATTTGAATGTGGGTTAAAGCAGAAGCCTAATTTTATATATTGTCCCATGAATATGTCGCTTCATAAAATAAGAGATTAAAAAAGTGCTTTCTTTAGTTGCATGACAAAAACAAGTGATCTTCAACAGAAAAACAAGAAATTACATTTTCTTCAAAAGCGACAAAGTGTGAATTTGCCCTCATTTGTCTGTAATACTTGGTATCATACATGATCCTTTAACTTCCAATGCACTGTAAATGTGCTTACTTTTCACCGACAAGTGCTTAATTTACACCAAAAGAGGCTGAAAATGTCTCTTTCCATTTTGTTAAATACTGGCACAATTCAAAATCTAATTTTATGACACCTATTACCTTAAACTGCAATATGCTTAATTGCCCATTGCAGAATGAGAGCAATTTAGCAATCAGCATATGCCCCCATGGATCGTGTTTTCCACGCAATGGGCCAATAAAGGACGAGATCAACCGAGCATTTAATTATTCTAATGACGTGAACCCGTGATTTAGGTCCGGCTGACAGTTAAGAGAGGGTTTCAACCCCAATAATAATGCGTATAATGGCATTTTATGTGGCTTGGTGTTGTTGACCCACAGAAAGGAAAAAGCTTTTAGTGTATTCCTGCTATATGAAGTAGTGGAGTTCATCGTTTAAGATACACCACTGTCTTTGTCAACGGCACCGGCGCATCGTGTGGTATTTGCTGACGGTGCTAAAGTTTGACAGGGCCCGCTTGCATTATCCTTGAGGAGCTGCATTCAAGATCCAACTCCACCGCTGGCTGGATGTTTGATGTGTCGTGACAAAAACGCTGTCAGCGTGATGATCAGCGGAGGAAAAAAAGAAAAAAGTGTAAGCGTCACACAGTCTAACTTTGAACATACAGTAAGTGCTGTCATGACCCCAGTGAGGGACTCTCCATAATATAATGAGAGACTAAACCCTATACTCCGTAGTACACCGGTGTTATAAGCTCCCATAGCGCTCCCCCTTGCTTACGGGAACAGATTTTCGGCGAACGACAATGGAATTTGAATTACGTTTTACAGAAATGTAGGGACAGAAATGAGTGACAGACCTGTACATTACAGTAGTTACTTGCACCAGCGGAGCGCGCAAGTACTGCGTTTGGCTGCGTATGTAGGTAGGTAGCTAGCTAGTGTGTTTAAGCCCGTAGCCCAATCAGGGACCAGCATTTCTGGCAACATCATTATTAACAGCCAATGAGGGACCAGCATTTCAGTTGATGCCAGTGGTGATGTCACTGGCATCGCCAGTGGTGATGTCAGTGGTGAGCGCACCTCATGGTGCGCTCTGCTGGCGCACAAGTAGGCCTTACATGGCGTACTTGTGCGCTGCACAACTATTGAAACTACATACGTGTAGCTTTTAACTTGTAAAACAGGAACCAAGTCATCATAGCCAACAACGGACATCCTAACACAAACCACAAACTAACCATGGACTTCCGTTACGGCCCAGCCAATCAGAGGATTGCTTGCCTGGTATTTTCTCTGGTAAAACCATAGAGGTAATATATAATAGAGAGCAGACTGCCCCGCCCCCAGTACAGCTATTCATTTCAATGAAAGTTCAGCTCAGTGGTGTTTGAAGCACCCGAAAGACTGCCGGAAGTAGCTGGATTTTGCCTATAAATATAGGCAAACATTGCGGCCCGCAACCGCGAGGCACCGAGCAGGCGCACTAGGGCAGTGGTTCTCAAAGTGGATTCCAGGGACTCTGTGGGTTCCTTTAGGGGCGTCTAAATTGACCCATACAAGTCTGTAACTCTGACAGTGTACAAATGGAACCAAATGAACCCTGACGGGTCCATTTGGTTCCATTTGTACACTGTCAGAGTTAAGGGGAGACCTTGACATTTGAAAGTTTGAGAAACACTGCACTAGGGTATGCAGTAATATTAGCATACACATGCGCAGTAATGTTTAACTGCACTTACAGGTTTACCACCAGGCTAAGGCTGCTTCAATGCTCTACCGTGGTTCTGGGGGCTTGGCTAAAACCCTGAGACACGCTGACGTAAGACGCACAGATCTGACCCTCCGAGACTAGTGTCCGTGTGGCGTGTGCTGCAGAGGTGATGGTGCTGAAGAGGGATTGTTTATGTGTCTGTGTGCATGGGGATAATATAGCAGCACTTGAGTGATGATTGTGGCAGGGGCTGATGGCTGCTTGGGGCCCGTGTGGTTTCAGTAATAAAGATACTGGGATCAGAGTGGCTTCATTTGGTCTTAAACACTCCTTAATCTCACCATAAATGGCACGCTTGGCTCCCAGTGAGGGGAGTGAAAAATGCAAAGCCTTTGTGTGCCAGTGCAACTGGGATTTTAATGGCTGGCTCTGCTGAGCGAACACTGCCATGCTTTATTGTCAAGAAAAGGCGCTTACTGGGGTTGGCTGCATCCAACACCTTAATATATATCTGCTTCTTATATATAAATAAATAAATAAATGAAACCAAAAGCATATCTCCTCTTCACAGAAAGTGAAAACAATATGCCTGCAAGACTATTTGTGACATTAAAACGCAAGTGGGAATTACATTTTACAAAACCCATGGCTGTAGTTCTTGGAGAACAGTACAACTCAAATGAAAGCTCATTCTATATATTGCATCTTGTCTACCCAGGCACCAATAGTGGGGAAAATTACTAAAACACTTAACAGGTAACAGTGTAATGGACAACAATGCATAACTAACTAGAAAAAGTGCTCCTGGGAACACAACATAACGACGGACGGACAGACAAACGGGAGGTTGGCGAAAACATATACTGTAGTCTCTGCCATGCCTTCGGCCTGACACAAGTGGAAATTCCAAATATTACATTTAGGCCTACTTATTTTCGAAAGGATATAGAAAGCTTGCAAATTATAGCCTTTTGCAATAAAGTGTAGTGAGAAATAATTAGAGAAATTAGTTGTAGGTACACGTAGCTCTACACAGCATCCGATGCAAAGCATCGCTTTAAGGTTTACACAAAATTGGAATACCGATTTCCCAGCGCCAGTTTAACTGTACTGTCAATGTGGGTTCAGCTTTTACAAGGCTCTGACCTTTCAATAATCAATGCTTTCCCAGAAGGAGGCAATTTGAGGTTTTCACACACCGTTCTTGTGAAGAAGAAATTGTTCTTTCCCTCTTGAAGTCTGTGTGCCACCTTTCACAAACCTTTAACGAAAGTGTATAATACACTCTAGAATCCTGAGTGTTACAAATGTACCGTAACCAACATTTGTAACACAGTTTATTACAGTATTATGCTTTTGGACAGAATGACGGTGTAATGTGTACATGTGCGACATAGAATGCTCATCATTTGCAGTATAGAAGTTCAGACATTTCCAATCCATGGGGCTCATTCCATTCCATGGGAATGTTTTTTTTTTTTTGCAGATGAACATGATTTTAGATCGACACTTATAGAGACTTGTTTTCTTTCTGCAACCATACATTCATTAATCACTTTAAAACTGGCCTCCCTATTTTGGGCATGTTCTTATACGGACGAGTAGTTTTTTTATAGGCCTAGTAGAATAGTCTTTTTCTTGGCTATTTTTGCAATTTCTTTTAAATCAGGCTTAAAGGTGAATTCCGGACGAGTGCTTTTCTTACAGTAATTTGATGTTATTCCATCCATTAACACTTTTTATGCCAATCCCGAACCAGATTGAGATAAAAAAAAAACGTGCTGTATTGTGCCGATCCGGAACTAGTTCGGGATATACAGCACCGTATATCATGTTATGTTATTAATCGTTACTGTACCGTCTGCGGAGTCCGTAGGTGACGCCTGACCCGTGGATCAATTTACATTGGGTTATCACGTGCACGCACAGGGAAAATCCTCCATAGGGTCCCATTCATTGTGCTACAAAAAGGTCCAAATAACGTCCTGATCACCACCGCATTTATTCATGGCCAAAATAGCACTACAATGTTAGCTTGCTGCTAGCAATGGCCTCTGCTGTGTGTTACATCACAACATCTGGGGTATCGTTGAAACGTGTGACGTGAGACAAAACGTGCACACAGTAGCTTCAAAATAAAAGTAGGGGCTTCAAAATAAAAGCGCGGCTTATGTAATAAGACCTGTAATAAGTTCTGGCGCCATCGTGTGGCTCCTAACTTAACAAGTGGTAGAGGCCAGAGGCGTCAATTGGGTATGGCAGGGGTATGCAGCTGCCATACCCTGGGTCCAGGGGGAAAACAAAAGTTACTTTTAAATATAAATCCATGAATGTCTCTTTGTCTATCTGTGCTGGTTATTATGTTGTTAAATTACAGAACTGACGCCACTGGTAGAGGCAAAAAGAAAAAGTAAAATCTAGAGAGTTAGCTCTGAGTGGAGATGGGAGGGATCTAGCGGCAGTTCACCACTTCACAGCAGCTGCTCTGCCCTAAAAAGGCAGAGTGCAGTAAGTACGTTTTCGGACACACCGACTTATTTGTGTCGCCCAAAGGTCAAATTAGCCTTCATGATATTGGGGGATGAACAATTAGCTCAAAAACAGATATACAAGCAGTGTAATATCACTTTTGTATGTAGTTACTGCACTTTGCCTTTGCAGGGCAGCTGTAAAGTGTGGTCACTTTTTTGCCACCCTCTAGTTTTTAACCCATTTAGGCCTCTAATTATTGAATGCTTTAACTATTGAAAAATAGCAGATATACAAGCTCACAGCTTGTAGATCTGCTATTTTTGAAAAAAAGTTGTGAAAATGTGTGCAAATCTTTGAATATATTTTAAAGCGAACGTTTGTAACTAAAATTTTGCTTCTGGGGGGTCCCTGGAACTAAATATTGAGATGGGTGTCCATGGCCAAATAAATATAATTTTGGGGGTACTTCACATGAAAAGGTTTGAGAACCACTGACATAGCAGTCTCTCAAGAACAGACTCACTGAGCTCCAGTTAAGTGAAAAGGACCTTTTCTTTGACGACGGCTGGCCAGATTATAGGTTTTTCCAAAAATCTTAGAAGGATTCAAAAGACACTTATAGAATCAGGTCAAAATTCTAATTTTCACGATTTTTCAAAAATAGCAGATATACAAGCTCGCAGCGCGGCACTCGGTGCCGCGCTGTAGAGCTTGTAGATCTGAAAATAATGATACACAATAATGTGTGTACCCGTTCTAAATGGGATTAATGAAATGCCATACCTCTACTTCCAACCTTCTGATGACCTTCTCGTGTGCTGAACTGACCATGGGATAATGAACCTGCATGACTCACCTGCAGCATGGAGCTGAACGTCGAGGCTGTCTCATGACCTTACTCACTCCAGTGTCTTATTAAAATCACACAACGGTTGGGGGCTGTGGTTGTAGCCATGGGAACGTGACAGGGGGAGGCTTATTATGGGGTTGAGACTGGAGTTTGGCCGACATTGGACTGGTCAGTGACGACACCGGAGGGTCAAGAAAAGTATATTGTCACTGTCGGGCAGAAACCTCGTATCTCCAAGTTTCAAATGTGTAGGTTTTTTTTTTCGCCAAGTAAAGCCCTGCTTCATCATACAAGGCGGTCGCACAAAACTATAGTGAAAACAGCTGATCTACAAGCACACAACGCCCTGTGTGCTTGTAGATCGGCTGTTTTCACTAGTTTAGTTCATTTTTCAAATGATGAATACAAAAGGAATGCTTTTGGACATACAAGGTTTCCACCCGACAACGACGATATATACCGGTACATGATACATGAATACATGAATATATGATACATACTGTACCAGCCCCGGTGCCAGGACTCAATGGCTAATGATGGGGGCCGTCCGTGAGCTTAAGGTTGCGATCACTATGCAAATTGTGTTTCGCCTTTGTTTTCGAGTACTTGCCGGTTTCATTGATGGGTCCGGGGGGCCCGCGTGATGGGGTTGGGCCCCAGCTGGCCCCCCTGTGCCGCCGGGCCTGTATTGTACTGTATACCAGGGGTCTTCAATGTTTTCAGGCCAAGGACCCCTTTAGCTGAGAGAGAGATGAAGCAGGGACCCCCCCCCCCCCCACAACGTTTTCATAGATTCCATATAGTTTCATCGTTTGACAGCGCAATCATCAGTGTATTTTGGATTCATGTAAATTTGTGTTTTCAGATGTTGAACTGTCAATACTTATAAAACTTGACCTTTCACTCTGTACTAGTCTGCACTTTTTCCCCTCTACACCAAACCTCTTTGCCGAAAATAGCCAATCTACAAGCTCAGAACACCTCGCAGCGCGAGGCGTTGTGAGCTTGTAGATCTGCTATTTTTGGCTAAAGTTCTCCCAATATGGACACTAGGGTTCAAGTGGTTAATATAAAAAAGGAGAAAAAAAGGTTTCTATCACACAAAGATTCGGAGGCCCCCCTGTAGTAACTCTGAGGACCCCCTAGGGGTCCCGGACCCCCTGTTGAAGACCCCTGCTGTATACTATAGCCCTTAGATTGTTTTAATGATGATGTCCAGAATATGCTTCATGAAAAGATAGCTGGTAACTGTTTGTAATATAGCGTAATGAGGCTCTCACCTGCTTCCACCACAGTTTGAATAGTTATGTATGAGCAACACAGCTGTGATAAGACTACAGATGAATTACCTCCGGGGTAATTCTGGACTGACATGCATTGTACAGAAATGTTTAATAACGTGCACTGTCCCTGATTAATAATTATTAGAGAAATATTTTATGTCAAGTTGATCAAGGGGAAATTGCACTCTCTGGGGAGTGAATTATAGCCTTTTACAGTTTTCATTCCTAAAAGCATCTTTGGATTATGCAGCTGCGATAAGTGACATCACCCAAGAATTACACAATATACTGTCTGTATTTGTGAAAAATGTAAGTTCTGTGTCTGTCTCTCTCTCTCTCTCTCTCTCTCTCTCTCTCTCTCTCTTCTTCTTCTTCTTCTTCTTCTTCTTCTTCTTCTTCTACTTCTTCTGCTATTCTTCTTCTCTCTCTATCCCCCTCTCAATTAAACTCAATTCAGCTTTGAGGTCATATGAAACATACTGTACATTTACATTGTCAAAGCAAGTGTGAAATTAAACAATCGATACCAAGAAATGTACATTATGTACACATGCATAAAATAGAATAAATACGTGTGTAAACAGAGCTGTCACATTGCAAGTTCGCAATCAAATATGTCAATGAACGAAAAAGAAATATAGCTTAGAAGTACAAAACCAAAGAACTGTGCTGTTAAAATACTTAATGACTAAGTAGTAAATATAAAAGATATTATCAGCAATTTGTCAAATGTATTTAAAGGTTTTAAGACTGATTGTATGTACACTCCTTCCATGTTCTGAGATTAGCATATTTAGGGATGGGACGATAGTCGCTATTATCGTTTATCGTGATAAAAAAACACTCACAATAATCGTATCGTGGAGATTTAAATTATTGTGAAACCTCTGTCATGTACTGGGATCAATTCACCTTTAATTTGCCGAAGTGCATATCCGGTACCACTTAACTCATTTTGTGCTCCAGACATGAACGGGTTAAAATGTCCAGCGTGCCTCTCGCAGGCTCCGTCCGCAGCCATTCTCTTATTTTGAAGGCCAGAAGACGATTGCGTAAACATTTCCTGTTTGACGTCATGACGTCATTCACCGGAAGCGATCGTCATCCCATGCGGTTGCTGTAATGGCCGATCGTTGCCTTTCAGCTTGTGTTTTTTTAGCGAGAATCTAATGCCATCCTTGGCTTCAAAAGTGTTTTTTGGAGAAAATGGACATTAAAGATGAGATCGACGTGACCTTACTCACTCCAGTGTCTTATTAAAATCACAGAACGGTTGGGGGCTGTGATTGTAGCCATGGGAACGTGACAGGGGGAGGCTTATTATGGGGTTGAGAGGAGTTTGGCCGACATTGGACTGGTCAGTGACGACACCGGAGGGTCAAGAAAAGTATATCGTCGTCACTGTCGGGCAGAAACCTTGTATACCTCCAAGTTTCAAATGTGTAGGTTTTTTTCGCTAAGTAAAGCCCTGCTTCATCATACAAGGCCGTCGCACAAAACTAGGGAAAACAGCTGATCTACAAGCACACAACGCCTTGTGTGCTTGTAGATCGGCTGTTTTCACTAGTTTGGTTCATTTTTCAAATGATAAATACAAAAGGAATGCTTTTGGACATACAAGGTTTCCACCCGACAACGACGATATATACCGGTACATGATACATGAATATATGATACATACTGTACCAGCCCCGGTGCCAGGACTCAATGGCTAATGATGGGGGCCGTCCGTGGGCTTAAGGTTGCGATCACTATGCAAATTGTGTTTCGCCTTTGTTTTCGAGTACTTGCCGGTTTCATTGATGGGTCCGGGGGGCCCGCGTGAAGGGGTTGGGCCCCAGCTGGCCCCCCTGTGCCGCCGGGCCTGTATTGTACTGTATACCAGGGGTCTTCAATGTTTTCAGGCCAAGGACCTCTAAGCTGAGAGAGAGATGAAGCAGGGACCCCCCCACAACGTTTTCATAGATTCCATATAGTTTCATCGTTTGACAGCGCAATCATCAGTGTATTTTGGATTCATGTAAATTTGTGTTTTCAGATGTTGAACTGTCAATACTTATAAAACTTGACCTTTCACTCTGTACTAGTCTGCTCTTTTTCCCCTCTACACCAAAATAGCCGATTTACAAGCTCAGAACACCTCGCAGCGCGAGGCGTTGTGAGCTTGTAGATCTGCTATTTTTGGCTAAAGTTCTCCCAATATGGACAGCACTAGGGTTCAAGTGGTTAATATAAAAAAGGAGAAAAAAAGGTTTCTATCACACAAAGATTCGGAGGCCCCCCTGTAGTAACTCTGAGGACCCCCTAGGGGTCCCGGACCCCCTGTTGAAGACCCCTGCTGTATACTATAGCCCTTAGATTGTTTTAATGATGATGTCCAGAATATGCTTCATGAAGATAGCTGGTAACTGTTTGTAATATAGCGTAATGAGGCTCTCACCTGCTTCCACCACAGTTTGAATAGTTATGTATGAGCAACAAAGCAACTACAGATGAATTACCTCCGGGGTAATTCTGGACTGACATGTTGTACAGAAATGTTTAAATAACGTGCACTGTCCCTGATTAATAATTAGAGAAATATTTGACGTCAAGTTGATCAAGGGGAAATTGCACTCTGGGGAGTGAGTGAATTATAGCCTTTTACAGTTTTCATTCCTAAAAGCATCTTTGGATTATGCAGCTGCGATAAGTGACATCACCCAACAATTACACAATATACTGTCTGTATTTGTGAAAAATGTAAGTTCTGTCTCTCTCTTGCTATTTCTCTCTCTCTATCTCTCTATCTCTCTCTCTCTCTCTCTCTCTCTCTCTCTCTCTCTCTCTCTTCTTCTTCTTCTTCTTCTTCTTCTACCTCTTCTTCTATTCTTCTTCTCTCTATCCCCCTCTCAATTAAACTCAATTCAGCTTTGAGGTCATATGAAACATACTGTACATTTACATTGTCAAAGCAAGTGTGAAATTAAACAATCGATACCAAGAAATGTACATTATATACACATAAAATAGAATAAATACGTGTGTAAACAGAGCTGTCACATTGCAAGTTCGCAATCAAATATGTCAATGAACGAAAAAGAAATATAGCTTAGAAGTACAAAACCAAAGAACTGTGCTGTTAAAATACTTAATGACTAAGTAGTAAATATAAAAGATATTATCAGCAATTTGTCAAATGTATTTAAAGGTTTTAAGACTGACTGTATGTACACTCCTTCCATGTTCTGAGATTAGCATATTTAGGGATGGGACGATAGTCGCTGTTATCGTTTATCGTGATAAAAAAACACTCACAATAATCGTATCGTGGAGATTTAAATTATCGTGAAACCTCTGTCATGTACTGGGATCAATTCACCTTTAATTTGCCGAGCTGCATATCCGGTACCACTTAAACCCTCTATAATTGGTAAAACAGACCTGGAAATAACGTACTTGATACAGTCTTTTTTCCACTACGCTATTTTTTGGCAAATGTTCCGCATCAGGATTATGTACATCTATACTATAATTTTGCGAATGTCTGAGTGAGTGTCTGTCTGTCTGTCACAGCGTTTCTCCTCAGTGGCTGGAGCAATTGATCTGAAATCGCATCACCATTAGCATATGAACACACCTGACATAACTGTGAACAGTGGACAGTATCTCTGTAGCCATTAAACGAAACGGGTTTCTTACATTGATGCTCCTACAGTACATCATGCAAGCACCAGTTAAAGTTACTTTCCACCCCTCATATACTGTGTGCACAGTGCACATCCCATAACCCACACACTGCACATCATTTTGGAGCTCATATCTTTGAACGGGTAAGGGCTAGTTGAGTATATTTTGATTATCGCGATAAGTAAATGGCGATTATCTTTTGGTCACAATACTCGTGACATGAAATTTTCATATCGTCCCAACCCTAGTTGTATTCCTTTTTTGACATTCCCCCTCTCCCCCCCCCCCCCCCCCCTCTCTCTCTCTCAGTCTCCATCTCCCAAACACCCACAGACACATATAAATCCATCAGCGCTGATCCACCCCCACACATACATCCTAGATTTCCACTTCCCTCTGTCAGCATTGCATCTGATAGCAACATTCGTTCGCCGGCGTCGATAAGGCCCCAAATTTGTCAGCGGGGTTAAGGAGACAGAAAGTGGTTGCCGGCATCGAGTGAGAAGAGATGGGTGATTAGCTGACGGCTGACTCAGGCTATACTCGCAGGCTTTGTGCGTCGGGGTGGTGGGGAATGGAAAAGCCAATGAAGCACATCTCCCTGGGTGTCATAAACCCCCTTTGCTTTATGGCCCGTTTGTGTAGCCCCGCAGATTAAGTTCAAAAGAAAGACGGCCCCTTCTTTTCCTCCACGCATCTTAAATCCTGTTTCTATTCAGCTGGATCTGTAGATCTATTCTGTGGGTAGCGGAGAGATATCCCTGTTGTCAGCAGCTACAGATGAAGGGTGCGGGGGGGACGGGGGGGGGGGGACAGTACCCTCAGTGAATCATGACTGGTCCATTCAGACTCGCAACACTCTCCTCCTATCTCGCTTATATGCTTCTCTTTGGCTTTAGGCAGTGGCGCTGCACTGCACCCGGGGGATGAGAGAGAGGATACAAAGCTCACATTTTGAAAGGGTTTAGCCCATTCAGAACCGGTACACATTATTGTGTATCATTATTTTATGCTTTAACTATTGCCGTGCTGCGAGCTTGTAGGTCTGCTATTTTTGAAAAATCGTGAAAATTAGAATTTTGACCCGATTCTATAGGTGTCTTTTGGAACCTTCTCAGGTTTTTTGAAAAACCTATATGTTTCCGTGTCAGCAATCTGGCCAGCCGTCGTCAAAGAAAAGGTCCTTTTCGCTTAACTGGAACTGGTTCTTGAGTAATCTCTCAAGACAGCCTCAGAGTCGCTATTACGCTTCAAAGTAAGAGAGACAGGCCGAGTGGGCATCGCCCTTTCTTTGATGATGTGGTTCCCAGATTGGTTCTTGAGAGACTACTATGTCAGTGGTTCTCAAACATTTTCATGTGAAGGACCCCCAAAATGATATGTATTTGGCCACGGACCCCCATCTCAAAATATCTAGCAAAATTTGAGTTACAAACGTTCGCTATTGAAAATACATATAGTCAAAGATTTGCACACATTTTTACGACTTTTTCAAAAATAGCAGATCTAAAAGCTCGTCGGTGCCGCGCTGTGAGCTTGTAAATCTGCTATTTTTCAATAGTTAAAGCATTCAATAATTCTATAGGCCTGAAAGTTTTAGAATCAGTCAATCAATGGCTCTGCAATGATTCACGCAATGATTTCCCTCCACAAAAACCACTTCCAGCATTTATCTCAAGAGAGCAGCTCTACTCCGTAATAAATGGAGCGGTGTCTGGCGATGGCACGCTTCCCCTCTCTGTTTAGACATAAAGGCCAATTACAAATGGGGCGACTGGCAAGAGTACCCACAGCTGTCTAATCTCCGGGACCCGAGGTGTACTCTGCTAAAGAAGTGGCTGAACACTATAAAAGCGGCGGTTGACGCCACAGCGTAGTTTAACTCTAAAACAATCATAAAGCAGTATATTTTTTTCGGCTTTTTCATTTTTGACTCGTTCAGCTTGAGATGCTGCATGTGTAGCAGGTGTTATCTGACTGGAGTCAATATCATGTTGATTGTTTTCCCCACATCAATGAGAATCGCATTTGCCTCTAAGGCAATGCAAACATAATGGCAATAGAAGCTAATATAATCCCCCACAACACTAAGGTTACAGTTCTCTATTTTCTTTGAGAAATTATTCATGATTGCCGACAGATTGGACCAGTCTGACAAATTGGTCTACATCTAAAATGTATAGATTATAGCAGCAGCAGACAGATAAGTTATATTCTGTAGATATCAGGGGGCCAGTTGTCCGGATTTAAAATGAAGCTAACACGGAACTAAAAAAGTTCCTATGATTGGCCGCTAGTTGTGCTGTTCTGGTACCAAGAGCAACGGTAGTTTAAAGCCTCGTTTCAATCACGATGATATGTGTTTTGTGAAAATATGGTCCAATGTATATTATAATTGATGTTAAAGCAGGGTATGCTCTAGGAGGGGCTTGTGATCATAGGCTTGTAATGATTCTTCTTCGTGTGCTTTATTCTCGGCAAGCTCAAGACAATGCCCATGTATCGCTGTGGTTGCACGTGACCGTTGGCAGCCAATAGCATTCCTTGGGTAGTAATGGGTACCATGATGGCGACACCCATACAAGGGCAAAAAAAAAGCTTCATTTTCACAGCATAGAAACCAATGGGTTCCCACGTCCATATTTTTTACAGTCTATGGTACATATACATAGGCTACGCCTTTTCGCCTTAAAAATGTTCATCAAGGGCTGCTGATGGCCTAGTGGTTAAAGCGCATATACCACATGGCTCTAGCTCTAATGCGGCCCTGATAGCGAGTCACAAGTTTGATTCCAGAGCCTGGTGACCTTTGCTGCGTGTCACTCCCCATCTATCTCTCCCTGTTTACTGCCAATCTATTGCTGTACTATCTGAATTACCGTAAGACAAATCTGTTTGTTGTACATCGTCACCTGTGGGTGGATTGCTGACGGTGCCACCCGCTATGCTGTGCACAAGCACGGATTTGCTGCCTTTGACGTGAGCCTTCTGAGCCTTTTCCCACATGCATTAGAGACACGTAATAACTATGATTATTTATAAATAACCCACTATATCTCCTGTGGGTCTCATCCCTTACTTGGAGCATTTGTACAACTTCAAATCGGCACTGTCGGGCAGAAACCCTGTATCTCCAAGTTTCAAATGTGTATGTTTTTCCGTAAAGCAAAGCCCTGCTTCATCATACAAGAGTGTCCCACAAAACCAGTGAAAATAGCAGATCTACAAGCACACAAATGTGTGCTTGTAGATCGGCTATTTTCACTGTTTTATATCATTTTTAAAATGATCAATACGGTCACGAACGGTTTTGGACGTACAAGGTTTCCACTCAGCAACAACGAAATGCACCTGACCTCAGTGTTCCTTCACACTGTAAGATCAAATGAAAGCATGCTGTAAAAATAGCAAACGTACTCAGAGGAGATCGATCCGAGCAACGTTCGGGATTCATGGTTTTGTTGAACAAGCCAAGAATACGGAATCATTTCTGAGCAGACTCCACAACAGACCGCAACACACTTTATTTGTAATCAATACAGAACTATTTAAAACTGCAGGGTTACTGTACGTGCTCTAACAACTCACTTCCTTGCCAGGGGCACACCACACTTTCAATGTCCAGAACAAAACCACGTTTGGTGGTATCAAAAATGACATCTGCAGTATGTATTAAAAAATAAGATTAAGTCACATTCATACAGCAGTATCACAGCAAAAAAAGCACAACACTGAAATTAAACAATGCCACGACTGGTTGACCCTTTTCCCGGGGCGCTGGCCAGAAGGCCATAGGTATTCAAATTCGGGCCACTAATGAACGGCGACACACACACACACACACACAGGACGATACGTCCATGGATGTACGCCAAATGTGCGGGACGGAACAGCCATGGACGAACGGTGCATGCGTGGAACAAACTGGAGAGGCGCGTGAGTGAATAACCACACTGCTGCATCGTGAGCCTCAACTTATTGGTGCTTGTTTTTTTTCCTAAATTTTTATCCCACAATTTTTTAACCCATTTTTTCACCCAGTGCCAATTGCCTATGTAATCCTGGGCTCTGCTCTCCCTCTGCCGCGCTTGAGGAGACAACGGACTGACCTCATGCTTCCTTCTATGCATGAGGAGTCCAAGTTGCTTCTTTTCACCTGACAGTGGAGATCTCCCTGGTTTGGACGTAGCGCGTGGAAGGAACACGTTATTCCAACCAGTTCCTTTCCCCTCCCCTTGGTGCTTGTTTTGATCAAATATATTACACTCATAATCCAGGTTGAAATGTCCAGGGCTCAACTAAACTATGGGACATGTCTCTGAGCTCGGCTGCAGACCGAACCTGCTTGTAGCCAAGGAGGACCAGCGTATCATTGCACAGATTCTGCAAAGTCCTCACTATGTCAAAGCCCAGGCGAAGCCTCCAGCTCTCTGCCGTCGCCCGAGAGTCTCTGCTGGTGGAGTATCTGTAGTTCCATTCCGACGGCGAGGACGCACTGCTGTTGGTGTTCTGTGCGATCCAGGAGCGCACCTTGTCCTCCATCTCCAGCCCCACAAACCTGTAGATCTCCATGGCCTTGTCCTCGGGGTTGAAGGCCAGGTCCTCGTAACGCACCAGCAGGTAGCGGCCTCGCAGCCACGTGGGCCTCCCGAGGCCGGTTGCCGCCGAGGCGGCCATGTCCTTGCAGGTGCTGGTGATCTGGGTCAGGTCCACGTACCGCGGCTGGCGTCCCGTGGTGTTCCAGATCTTCCAGGCGCGGAACTGATCCGAGAACGCCACCATCCGCGAGGCGAGGATGGCCCTGGGGTCCCGCACCAGGTGTATGATCCTGAGGTCCAGGCGAGGGTCCTCGGTGAGGGTGCGCAGGTCGGCCACCTCTGGCACTCGCACCGTCTTTATGGCCATGTGTCCCCTGGACAGACACGACATGGAGGCCAGGGTGAGGTTCAGTGCCCCGCACTTCTTAGGACACCAGATCTCGTCGGGCTGCCCGCTGGACAGCTCCTCTTCGCCTCCCAGACACACCGGAGGCGAGCAGAGGGCGTGGCTGGAGCTGCGGCGGAAGAAGGCGCCCGTGACGTGGTCCTGAGGCTCGGGACGGATGTAGTTCTCCATGAAGCGGAGGTCGCACGTGTACAGGTTGAGAAGCAGGTCCCTGTAGGCGCCCAGCAGGGCTCGGCGGTCCAGGGCCCGACGCAGTCTGCTGCTGGAGTTGGTGAAGGCCTGCTGGACGTGGTAGAGGGGCTCGAACACATAGAAGACCCCCGGGTGCTGGTTGAGGAGCTGGCCCGTGAAGGAGGAACCGCTGCGCGTGGTGGCAAACAGCAGAACGTGTCTCCTCGATGACTCCATGGGCGACCAGCCGTCATCACAGGGGCTTCTCCACCTGGAGTCTGAAAGGCAGAGAGGAAAGAAGGGAAGCCCTAAATCAGGGGTTCCCAAACTTTTTTGTCTGCACCCCTACATTATAATTTTCACTCCCAGCACCTTATATTTATAGCATATCGTCGTTGTCGTGTAGAAACCTTGTATGTCCAAAACCGTTCGTTTTGTATTTATCATCTATAAAATGTACTAAACTAGTGAAAACAGCAGATCTACAAGCACACTGTGTGCTTGTAGATCGGCTGTTTTCACTAGTTTTGTGCTGTGCGACAGTCTTTAGCAAAAGACGTACACATTTGAAACTTGGAGATACAAGGTTTCTGCCCGACAGTGACGATATTTTAGTGTTTATGTTGCGAGGAAAACGTTGAGATAATAGCCGTTTTGGTTAGAACCGACTGAAAATAACTTTGTACTTCAAGTTTAAAATGATACTAAATATAGTGTCCAAATAAATTCCAAATATTATCAAATTATCTCGCGGCACCCCTGGACTGCCGTCACGGCACCCCAGGGTGCCCCATCACCCACTTTGAAAACCCCTGCCCTAAATTATTATTTAAGGCATTTTGATGTCTTATTTAAACAGGACGCCATGAGGGTGGAGAGAAGGGATGTTATGCAACACAGCTCTCAGACCTGAGTTTAAAGACGTTGCGGTTAAGTGGTCGATGAACGAGCTGCGCCACAAGGGCAGCACCAAAAGCCCTTTGATGCAACACTGGCTGAACGGAACAGTGACTCATAATCAATAAGGCAAACATGCTAGAACACTGGTGAGTTCCTTGGTAGAACATTGTCCACAGAAAGTAAAAGTCATTCATCTTTACTGTATCTGTTAGCCATTTCATTCTCCCAAATGATATAGTTAAGAAATCTGTAATGCATGTCTTTATTGTTGATTTAAAGGTAGGGTAAGTGATTTAATTTAATTAAAAATATAACAAAATGGGTTTATGTTCTGATAGTACTAGCTACTATAAGCCATATCCACTGTGAGGAGAAAAAAGCAGTTTCAGTTGCTCAACAAATCTATAAATATACAACCAAACACCAAAGGATATCAGAGCTCACCATGGCATTTTGCAGGGAACTTCCAAACTCTCTACAACTGTTGTCTGTGACTATACCGCCTTGTCTGTCTTGATCCTCAGTTATCTTTCCCTGCTACGCCTCCCACAAACTAAGAAACGCCTTTTGTTTGCTGGACTGCATGGCGGCAGCCAAGAAAAACAATTGCCACACGCCTGAAGCCACCACACAGTCACTTTCATGTAGACAATGGGGTTTGTTTTATTGGAGCTGTGTGAAGCACAGGCTCCTTGTGTCTGTCTGTCTGTCTGTCTGTATGTAGCCTGAACTTCCTAAACTTCGGCACGCCACTAGTCCCACAGTTTTGCCACCACACACTCGCGCCATATGTCAAATCGACCGGCTTACTCGGGAATCGTGGGCTATTACTTTTCTAAGAGAAAGGTTCTATAGTTTAATTGATATTAATTTATTAGTGAATTAATTTTCCCCATTGACTTATAATGGGAATCGCAAAAACTCACATTCAATTATTTGTCTCTCGCAAACCATAGGGGCTAGAGTTTCAAGACTTGGAGAGGAGGTTCATAATGATTTCAAGGATTAAATAAAAAATAATTGTGTCATTTGGCCGCATGGTGGCGCCATAACACCCCACTTTACGCTTTGGCCTGTAACTCTTGAACCGTAGGTCGGAAAATTAAAAATATTTTTTCCCTGGATTCCTTGGGTCATGACGCATCTCCCCATATAGGCCACGCCCATTTGCGCCATGATAGATTTTCCGCAATCTTGAATTTTCTCCAAAACACACTTTTTGCTCCTTTTCCTACATATTTTCTTCAAATGTCACAAAAAACGGTACACATGATCCACACACACACACACACACACACACACACACACACACACACACACACACACACAGCTCCACTTCACACGGGTGTGATTTTTTTTATAATGTTTGCGTGGAACTCTGTGGTATTGCTAAGGATTTCCTAACCTAGAATTGAAACCGGGGCCTCCCGCACAAGTGCTGACATTTTCACCACTGATAGAGCAAACCTATTTACTCAGGGGAGAAATTGAATTTTGACCTTCAGGCAGTACCACCTGCCAACCAATAGTAGTCATACCGTACCACAGGATCTAAATGTTTCAATAACAGATGAGCAGAGAAACCAAATACTGCTCTTGTGTAAAGTAATTAATGAAATGTACAGCTTTGATTGATTGATTGATTGATTGATTGATTGATTGATTGATTGATTGTATCTTTTATTTAAAATTGTAAGTAAAATCTGTACAGCACATCGAGTTAAAGGGATAGTTCACCCTCAAAATTACTTTTTGTCTATCGATTACTCACCCCACGCAGACTTGAATTCATGGATATTTTTTTTCATTTGTCGCATTCCTAAGCCAATAATTTGAGGATACTCTTTGTGTCTCCATAGGGAACCACTGCTGGTCATCAAATTATTGGCTTGGGAATTTTGGTGAACTTCCCCAAATGGATGAGACAAAAAAAGCCAAAAGCTTGTTTCCATTGTGGTCAAACATTCAACACTCAAACAACTGTCCAAACAGTGCAACAAACAAACAACAATACGTATGATAATTATGTCATAATGTTTGCTGTCACTGCTGAGCAATTAGGTACTATAGCCTTTTCTTTTTTCTTATTCATGGGCATGGCAAGGTACATTAAGGCAGTGTTTCTCAACCTTTTTTCTGCATGGGCACACTTTTCATGTCCCATAAGAATCCATGGGCACACCAACATAATACGGGGTGTAAATATCGCCACTGTCGGGAAGAAACCTTGTATCTCCAAGTTTCAAATTAAGTAAGTAAAGTAAGTAAAGCCCTGCTTCATCATACAAGGCTGTCGCACAACAGTAGTGAAAACAGCAGATCTACAAGCACACAACGCCTCGCACCGCGAGGCGTTGTGTGCTTGTAGATCGGCTGTTTACAATACAATACTGGCTTTCAAGCAGTTTGAAGGGACACACTTGACCCTTCTAAGGGGCACACCAAAGGTCCCCAGGCACAGTGGTTGAGAAACACTGCATTAAGGGAAGGCACAGATGAACGGTAATTAAGAGACCTCTGTCTTGATCACTACACCTTCACACTGCTGGGGGGAGTCAAATACAGCATCTAGCCGATAACACCTAAATAATGTAGACGGTAAACAGGCAAGATGCTTGTCTGCTGCTGCGTTCTTGGAGTTATGGAATGGTGGATCTCTAAATATAGCACAGACCGCCAACATGTTTTAATTACCGCTGATGACGGGTTGATTGCAAGGGAATGTGCTACTCTTGCACACAGACCAGATGAGGGTAGGATTAATGGAGATAAATTGGAGGGTAATTGTCAAATGAATCACAGATATTACACCGCTCCATGCTACCCTCTTCATCGTGTAATGGGAATTCCCTCGCTTAATGATTTATCATTTTGATCTTCTTATCTTTCTCGCGTTCCTCGCTTCGGGCTCAACGGGGTGGGCACGGTGCCATCCTCTTCCTCAGAACCCACGGCCCTGTGCGCCCACAGCTACTGAAATATTACTACTAACTCATTGTTATGCTGAAGTCCTCTATAGTGCAGAGATGTTTATGTATGCCCTCTGCTGGTGATTTGCCGGTGAGTGCGCTGCCGTAATGCCATCGATTTTGCATGATGTATGAATGTATAGCGATAGAATAGATGTCTGAATATATAATATTATGCTGCGCTTTTGAATGCTGTTGAGAGTTAAAGCCCCTTGCAGCGTGTTATGAGGCATCCGTGGCTGGGCTGGTGATGCAGATCGTTGTCCGAGTGGAAACCTTGTATGTCCGAAACCGTTCGCTTTGTATTTTGATTTTCAATAAGATTTAAAATAGCCTCGCCGCACTGCGAGGCGTTGTGTGCTCGTAGATCTGCTATTTTCACTAGTCTTGTATGGTGAAGCAGTACTTTACTTTACGGGGGGAAAAAAATTAAAAATGTGAAACTTGGAGATACAAGGTTTCTGCCCAGGGGCGTCAATTGGGTATGGCAGGGATATGCAGCTGCCATACCCTGTATCCAGGGAGGAAAATAAAAGTTACTTTTAAAATACAAATCCATGAATGTCTCTTTGTCTATCTGTGCTGGTTATTATGTTGTTACAGTAAAATAACTACAAATGCAAACTTTAACAAAATGGTCACTTTAACAAGGTATTATAATTATATTCTCCACACTTGTATTCTCCCCATCTTGACAAAATGGTATATTCCCAGGTTACGCAGGTCAGCTGCACAGGTGCAATTCATTATTGTTAATTGAGGCACGTTTACTAACATGCCAAGTTTAGCTGCACTCGAACAACCTTTCCAGGCTACCATATCTAGCCCAAGAAACCGTAGAATGGGGGAAAAATAGAATGTACTTCTTAAAATAAATGTATCATGGCTGTTGCTAAGGTATGGTGTCTTGCACGCGCGCGAAGGCAAGACACCAGTCATGTTGCCATATCTTAGCTTTTTCTGAACTGACGCCACTGTATTTCAATAACATTTAAAATAGTGAAAATAGACGATCTACAAGCACACAACGCCTCGCACCAGGCGTTGTGTGCTCGTAGATCTGCTATTTTCACTAGTATCGTGCGACAGTCTTGTATGGTGAAGCAGGGCTTTACTTGACCAAAAAAGAAAACTTAAAAATGTGTGAAACTTGGAGATACGAGGTTTCTGCCCAACAGTGAGGAGTTTAAGAGTCCCACCTCGGTGCTGTCTGGTCTGGCAGTGGAGGGATCCCTGGCAGGGGCCCGACAGCGAGTCCTTCAGGGTGCGTATGGCCGTGTACTGGACCCCCAGAGACGCACAAACCAGCAGCAGTACAGCCTTCCAGGAGCACTCCATCTTGCACCCTCTTCCTCTGGCCCTACATCTTCCACTCGGACACTGCCAGAGAACAGAGAACATATTGACTTTGACATTAATGAACCTTCCTCACACTTAGTACAGAAAAGGAACTTTTCAGTGTGTGTTGACGTTACAGAGAAGAAGCACGGCGTTTAAAAGCAACACGATTTACAGTATTTCATGGAGTGAATAGATAAACAGATAAATAAATACATAAATCAAAGGATGTTGTTGCTCCCCGGGGAGATGGTAGGGTGAGGAGAATGGATATTCATTGATTCAGCAGTAGCACACATGGTGAGCAGCCCGGCAATATATCGTTAGTGGTTTTAAACTAGAATTTGTATAAACGGTTCAAAGAAGAGAGGTCTGGGTTTGCATGGGGACCACTCATCATCATGTGATGTACTGAAAATCTCTGTTCAAACAGCAAATATACATTTTATGATGCAAATAAGGCCAACAAAAGAATGACACATAATAATAATAAATAAAGTTAAATATGTGTAATAATCCTTAACACAAAAAAGTTTTAGTCAGAGGAAACATTATCTTAAATGTTAAATGGACTGAATTCATACAGTATAGCACAGTTTCTAAACTTTCCAATCATTAAAATGTGCTTCACAGTGCACTTCCCATTCGCACACACCGCAACAGTGAAACACTGTTTCACATTACGCGTTTACAGTATGCGGTACACATTGTAGTTGAGTGTCAAGTCAAGGAAGGTGCTAGGTAGGCAGACTTCAGCAGACAACTTGATTTTGCAGAGATGAATATCCCAGTGCGCTTCAATTCTCTACCTGGAGAGCAAAGTGTGAATAAACAACATAAAATTATCTCCTACCTCACATCAGCTGCATGCATCTATTCTACACCCTGACATCCTTGCTCAACCTACATTTGACACTAGCTGCACAACACAGCTATACACAGGGGCGTCACAAAGGGGGGGAAAGTGGGACTGAGTTACTAGGGCCCAAGGTGGAGGGGCCTTAATTATTTTATACTTTAGCTATTGAATAATAGCAGATACAAGCTCACTTGTAGCTTGTAGATCTGCTATTTTTGAAAAGTCGTGAAAATGTGTGCAAATCTTTGAATGTATGTATTTTTTAAGCAAACATTTGTAACTCAAATGTTGCTTCTGGGGGGGTCCCTGGAACAAAATATTTTGAGATGGGGTTCCATGGCCAAATACATATAATTTTGGGGGTCCTTCACGTGAAAAGGTTTGAGCACCACTGAGTTACTAGGGCCCAAGGTGGAGGGGCCTTAATTATTTTATACTTTAGCTATTGAATAATAGCAGATATACAATCTCGCAGTGCGGCACTCATTTTGAAAAGACGTGAAAATGTGTGCAAATCTTTGAATATATGTATTTTTTAAGCAAACATTTGTACTCAAATGTTGCTTCTGAGCGGGTCCCTGGAACTAAATGTTTTGAGATGGGGGTCTGTGGCCAAATACATATCAATTTGGGGGTCCTTCACTTGAAAAGGTTTGAGCACCACTGACATAGAAACATAGCTTGAAAAAGCTTGCAGCGCGCATATCTTGCTATTAAGTACCCAGGGCCCAGAATTTGGTGCGACATCCCTGGCTATACACAGACCTCCAAGCTCTATCCGTCTGTCTGTCTCACATGCAAGGCACCAACCTGCTCATTAGGAGCAGTTAGGGAGTGCCTTGCTCAAGGACAGCTCCAACACACAGCTCAGAGGAGTCAGGGAAGGGAATAGTCGGGGACCCACAAGCCCAAAAGCTCAAGGAATAGGGTTGAACCTGTGATGTTCTGCCGTACTTTTTATTTCTATTTTATCCATTAGTTTGGTCATTAAGGTCCACAGAATGAGAGGCCTGCTCTGCCGGAAACATCGCGAAAAAAAGTTGTGGCCATTTGTATATTCACTGTCCCATTGACTCCACTAGAATTATAAAAAAAAAAAAAAAAATCTGCTTTAAGTAGCATGTGAGGGGTCAAACTAGGGGTTCTTCATGATTCTGAATCCATTTCAAGCATTTACTTGCAATGGTTTTGCATGAAAAACATTCCTTGGGCAAAATTTCGGCCACCCAAAACTGGGAAAAGTGGGGGAAAAAAGTGATGACTCATCACTTTTCAGTTTTTGGGGGCACTTGTTACTTAAAGAAGATTATTTTTCTTTTTTTGAGCGGTGGTCCCGCCGCTCCTGTAATTCGCTTTCAAGATGTTACTGGCTGGCTGGCTGGCTGGCTGGCCGTGTATGTCTGTCGCCTGCCATACCTCTCCTGACCACACACACAGACCACACACACACACACACGTTAAAGGAGGGGCGCTATTGAGCAGGGCAGGCAGACAACTCTCTCTCTCTCTCTAGGCTACAGAGGCGTCAATTGGGTATGGCAAGCTATGGCACCTGCCATACCTAGGCTACAGGGGGAAATAATAAAATGTACTTTCATCGTGCCTGTTGCTAAGGTATGGCAACATGACTGGTGTCTGTCATGTTGCCATACCTTAGCTTTTTCTGAACTGACGCCACTGGTAGGCTACTGGGGCTTCAGACACTGCATGCTGTTTGTGAACAAACCAGATGAGACGGGTATAGTGATTGTGTACGGTCTGTGATTATGCAAACTCACGTCTCAAATCGTATTGATTGCGTGGTGATATAAACATAGTAAACAGGTTTTAGTTACCAGACTTGACAGAAAAGGTTGTAGTCGAACAACGACGGGCACACGCGCTACTGTAAAAGTACTCATAGCGCTGGTTTCATTTTCGGTTTTAGTCCTCGCGCTCCGCCCGTATGAATAAAAAAGAAACGGCCACGAGGTATGTATAAACATACTTGTGTGAGTTGTGTCGTGTGGATTATGGAGAAAGTTTAACGCTGCTGAGGCTACGAGGCTACTGCACTGCTCCAGTGTCTACTGTGTCTCACTCTCTGTCGGAGACTGTGACGGGCCAAGCTTCCAATTGTTCCAAACATGTGGTGCGCGGCCCAAAGCAGAGCGGCATGAAGCGCATGCGGTCCTCGCTTCTCCCCCGTTTTAAAACTCGCTCGTTCTCAATAAAAATAGCCTATTTTTTGTCTTTTTTGACTGCGGTAAGGACCCTGAAACCGCGGTAGGCCGCGGTATACCGCGATACGGCGGTACGGCGGTTACCGAACCCAGCCCTATGTGTGTGTGTGTGTGTGTGTGTGTGTGTGTGTGTGTGTGTGTGTGCACACGCACGCACGCACGCACGCACGGCCATGTGTGTATCAGTGTATGTATGTATGTATATGTCTGTGTGTGGTTCTGTGTGTGGGTCTGTAGCCTGGAGTGGCACTGGTTGACCAAAGAGGGTGCTGTTGCGTCTAGCCTGAAAATCAACACACACACACACACACACACACACACACACACACACACACACACACACACACACACACACACATTATTATTACTATTATTATTATTACCCATATATATATATATATATATGTTTTGCTGTTGTGCAGCCTCCACGACCACCGCTCAGTTCACACGGGTGTGATTTTTTATAATTCTAGTGGAGTCAATGGGACAGTGAATATACAAATTCAAAATAACTTTTTTTCGCGATGTTTCGGGCAGAGCAGGCCACTCATTCTGTGGACCTTAATGACCAAACTAATAGATAAAACAGAAATAAAAAGTATGGCAGAACATCACAGGTCCTCTCCCATTTTGGTGACTGGGTCCCCGGCTAGAATACAAATGTCTGGCTCCAAACAGCCACTCTACCTCCTGAGCCACTGCGGCCCCAAACTCATAAAAAGAACATTCTCCCTTTTACACTTCTAGATAATTAAGTGCATTTCATTCAATTAATTTAGACATTTAAGTTGCATTAAACTAAGTTGCATTACTCAACCCATGGAGACTTGAATTCATGGATATTTTTGTTTTTGTCGCATTCATAAGCCAATAATCGGTAAGACAAAAAGTCATTTTGGGGGTGAACTATCCCTTTCATCTCAACATGGGACATTTACTTGAGCACTATTACTGCATCCTTGTACAATAAATACAATCTCACGTGTCATGATGAATGAATATGATGTTATCAAACGTGAACAGTCCACGTTTTCCGAAAGGAAATGCGTATTTAATTCAGTCTGACCAGAAGCAAGAATAAAACATTATCCCCATCGGTGAGAATAATTAATAATGACCAGAGGGTGTGATTTCAAAAGCAGAGAAAATATTATGTATCAGGGACCCCCCAGAAGCAAATATTTGAGTTACAAAATTAAAATATATATATATATATATATTAAAAGATTTGCACATATTTAGCATAAAATAGCAAATCTACAAGCTCACAGCGTGGCACAGAGTAAAGTACAAATACCTCAAAAGTGTACTTAAGTACAGTACTTAAGTACATGTACTTAGTTACTTTACACCACTGGGCTCTGCTGTAGAGCTGGGATACCCGACCGAAAACCCTCGGGGCCCGACAAGCCCGACGGTCTCCGGGCCGGGTCGGACGCATTTTCATAATTAATTGTCGGACGTTGATTCGGGTCGGACATATTTTTTATATAGCCTCTGCCTACCTATGACATGCATCATGCACTCTCTCTGATGATGCACGCAGCGTGCAACTCCTTGCTGTGTGTGTGTGTGTGTGTGGCACTGTGAGTGCTGTGGACTGCCAGTGCTGACATCTCTGCCACTGAGGCAGAGAAGGTGTGATTTTTCCAAATGGATTTAGAAAAAGGTGACTGCGTCCATTAGAACATCTGTACCAGACTGATGGCACATAATCGCACCCCAGCACTATACGGGACGATAAGCGATGTTATCGTTTATCGTGATAAAAAACACTCACGATAATCGTATTGTGGGGATTACATTTATCGTGACATCGTCCTCCGTCATGCACTGGGATCAATTCACCTTTTATTTGTCGAGCTGCATATCCGGTACCATTTGATCCCTCTATAATTGGTAAAAGGTACCTATAATATACGTACAGTACTTGATACAGTCTTTTTTCACTCTCTATCAAATGTCTTTGCCGAAAAATAGCCGATCTATAAGCTCACAACGCGGCGCGTTTTGACGCGTTAAGCTTGTAGATCTGCTATTTTTTGGCACATGTTCTGCCCCAGGATAATGGGTTTTGATTATCGCGATAATATCGTAAATCGTGATTTCTTTGGTCACAATAATCGTGATATGACATTTTCATATCGTCCCATCCCTACCCAGCACTAACTACCGTGCTGCCAACGCTCACTGAGTGGCCCTCATCCACCACCACCATCAAAGTAATAGGTAAATACACCAGTATAAATAATTAAGCTAAATATTGACTTCCCCCCTGTTGCCTCGCTACCATGTTTCTGTCATTCTCTCCTCTTTTGGCTCTTGTTCATTAATGATGTTTATGTTTTCCTGGCAGATTCGTATCCTCAGGAATGCATCACGCAGAGCTGAGATATGCCTTTGATCTTCCATTAATCACAAGCAGCGCAAAACAAACGAAATTATATTTACTGGTGTGAAAAGTGAGATGCTGACATCACCAACCTTCTAAAATGAAAAGATGGGTGGGGTGGGGGCGGCTTATTTTTTTATTTGATTTATTATATAAACTGACAGCTCTGCGATATCGTGGACTTATCAGTAATGAAGCTGGAAAGAGTTGTGATCATAGAGATATGTTGCTTTTTTTGGCACATCTATTTTCACATTTGTGGGATTTTATGTGTTGTATTTGGAAATAAGATTAAGGAGATGCAAGTAGGAAGGAGGATGATTGATTTAAGCAGTCACACCTGGCCTGAGTCAGACTATAATTGGACTGGGTGTGGCTGACTGTGCACTTCACTTGTGCATGAGGAAACTGATGCACAACAGGATAACAGTCATCTCCACAAACATGCAGGGGGAATTGTTTTGTAGTAGGGGTGTAACGATTATAGTAACTGAATCTATATTAATTTGCAATGATCTAATATATCGTTTGTAAAAGCAAAATATCGTACCTTTTTTGGCTTGTATCGTATCGTATCGTTTTAAAATGCAGTAATCGGTATCGAATCGTTTTGCAATGCAAATAATTGATTGTATGGAAACTAAGTATCTGTGCCTTGTATTTGACAATTTTAAGAGGGACATTTTTAAAGAGGGGTCTAATTACCTTTCCATTCCATATAGCTATTCTTGGTCTATCGATAAATGTGTCTAATCTCTGTGTTCATATCAAGGTGGGTTTGTCCATATGTGTTGAAATATAATGTCCATGTATTTGCTAGATAATCAGTGTTTACTTCCATTTTTACACGTTTTACACAGATTTAATTTCTTTGCTAAATAATTACTATATCGATTTTAAATCATTGAATGGAATCGTTTCGTACCGCCATGAATGAACCAATATCGTCCATGTATCGTATCGTTAACCATGTATCGTGATGCGTATCATATCGCTGTTAAAATGTATCGTTACACCCCTATTTTGTAGCTACAGCATGGCAAGCAGCCTGTGATCTCTGTATGGCTAAAATTAAGATATGTTTGTAATTTTGAAACCTCGGCCGTTGTCTGTCCTGTGACCGTTGATGAGGTGCAATTATATTATTATATTATATTGCTTAGTAGTGAATACATTTGCTAGTTTGAGTCCTGAGAACCATTTGTAGATAAGGTCAGAAGGTAGGGAGTAGAGTAGAGGATGGAAGGTCACAGCTGGCAGCAAGTCAGTGGCCCATTTGTTTTATGGCCATGTGAAGGAGATAAGGAGTTCTTGGCTTTTAACAAGCTCTGAGAGGAATGTGTTATTGTTTTTGCTTAGCCAATTATGAACTGAGATTCAGGATAGAGCAAGCCAGTCTGTTTTGTCTGTGTCTTGGTGTAGGACATATGTACATGTGTGTGACTGTTACAGCGCTGTGAATAAATATTTTCTATTATCTTTTAACATTGTTTCTGAGTCAAGGTTTTGCTGATCTTTTGAGAGTTTCAATTCCGCTATGGAGTCTGTAAATTAAGTAGGATTTCTAATTCTACGTCACTGTCACAATGCAAAACTTATAGACAGAAAAAAGCCCAGTAGTCCACAAACAAATACATTTGCCAGTGATGTGTTCCCATGTACTGTAGTCTATACAGCTGGCTTACCATAGTTCATCATACACAGTAAAATTCTCAGAGTCAGTTTTACCCTGAGAGTGTACAACATGTAACCAAGTGGATCAGTATGGGTCCATTTGTACACTCTCTCAAGTTACGAATGGTTAAATACTGAGGATTTTAGTGTGTGTGAGAAGCCCCGCCTCCAGTGACAGGTTTTCTTTGGCTTTTCCAGTCATCTGAGACCATTTATTTCAGTCGCTGGCCCTCTGGAGACCCCCAGTCTCTTCTGAGTCTCCACGGATTAATGTAAATAGATGTGCAAGTGCCCCTTTCTCGTTCCTGCAATCCTTCATATTCTGTCAACAGCCGCGAGTGGACTTTGTTGTGGCTTTGTATACAGTAGCTCTAGTGTCACCTCTACAATGGTACTTACAAAGGGATAAAATAAAATGGGAAAAACCTCAGGGAGTCGGATCAGCCAACATTACAATACACATTGCATGTCGTCGTTGTCGGGTGGAAACCTTGTATGTCCAAAACCGTTCATTTTGTATTTATTAAAACCCATTTAGGCCTAGAATTATTGAATGCTTTAACCAGTGAAAAATAGCAGATATACCAGCTCGGTGCCACGCTGTGAGCTTGTAGATCTGCTATTTTTGAAAAAGTCGTGAAAATGTGTGCAAATCTTTGAATATATGTATTTTCAAAGTGAACGTTTGTAACTCCAATTTTGCTTCTGGGTGATCCCTGGAACTAAATATTTTGAGATGGGGGTCCGTAGCCAAATAAATATCATTTTGGGGGTCCTTCACATGAAAAGGTTTGAGAACCACTGACATAGTAGTCTCTCAAGAACAGACTAACTGAGCTCCATTTAAGTGAAAAGGACCTTTTCTTTGACAATGGCTCGCCAGATTGCTGACATAGAAACATAGGTTTTTCAAAAAATCTTAGAAGGATTCAAAAGACACTTATAGAATCGGCACTCAGTGCCGTGCTGTGAGCTTGTATATCTGCTATTTGTCAATAGTTAAAGAATAAAACAATGATACACAATATAGTGTACCCGTTCTGAATGGGTAAAAATGATTTAAAATAGTGAAAATAGCTAATCTACAAGCACACGTTGCGTACTTGTAGATCAGCTATTTTCACTAGTTTTGTGCAACAGTCTTGTATGATGATTTACGAAAATAAACATACAAATGTGAAACTTGGAGATACGAGGTTTCTGCCCGACAGTGATGACGTGTGTCTGCCAGGTCTGAAGAGCCGTGGATCCCGAGACCAAGTGCATTCGTTACCGAGACAAAACAGGCTTGGTTGCTAACGTGTCGGAGATAATGACATTTGCGCGCGGCGCCGGAGAAAGAAATTGCTTCTGTGGCAAATGAAAACCAACAAAGGGGTTTAGGAAGCAAGTGATGAGGGTGGGACTGGGGGATTTGGGATGCAGGTGATTGAGGGGGATGTGACAGTATGAATGATTTTTCTATCAAACCACGTGGCTATTGTTTCAGATAGACCCCCCCCCGGGCCCAGCTCGGTGCTCACCGCCAGCCTACAGAGGAAGCCACATCGTTGGGGCAATATAATACCCATAAGGCATCACGCATTGTGGAGTTAGATTTTCCAGTCACATTCACAACATATTTCTTCTCTTTCCGAGTCCCCCCCCACACCGATCTCTCTCTTTTGTGTGTGTGTGTGTGTGTGTGTGTGTGTGTGTGTGTGTGTGTGTGTGTGTGTGTGTGTGTGTGTGTGTGTGTCCTGTCAGCTGTAGTGGTATATGGTCTTAAACAGCGCACGCACACACGTAAGTACGCTACGCACGCACATCACATGCGTGTGCGTGTATGTATACACTAGGGATGGGACGATACGCGATATTATCGTTTATTGCGATAAAAAACACTCACGATAATCGTATTGTGGAGATTTAATTTATCGTGATATCGTCCTCCGTCATGCACTGGGATCAATTCACCTATTATTTGCCAAGCTGCATATCCAGTACGACATAAACCCTCTGTGATTGGTAAAAGGTACTTATAATAGGCTATATGTTCTTTTTTTCACTCTCTATCAAATGCCTTTGCCAAAAAATAGCCGATCTACAAGCTCACAACGCGTTGCGTTGCGACGCGTTGTGGGCTTGTAGATTTGCTGTTTTTTGGCAAACGTTCCGCCCCAGTATAATGGATTTTGATTATCATGATAATATCGTTAATCGCGCACAATAATCGTGATATGAAATTGTCATATCGTCCCATCCCTAGTACACACACACACACACACACACACACACACACACACACACACACACACACACACACACACACACACACACACACACACACACACATCACACACACACACACAGCTGAGAGAGCACAGAGAGCACTGGCGCTCCGAATCAGATGGAGCTGCAGATGACCCGGGGCAACAGACGGACTCCTGTGATACGAGGGAAGATAAATCTCGTCCTACATGCCTGCCTCCATCCTCCAGCACACAGAGCTAAGAGTGGGCACTTTTCAACACACGGAAAAGGTCAACGCCTGTTCCAGTCCTGTCCGTGTGTGTTGCATAATCTCTAGCCCATCAGAGGGTTTCTGCTACGCGCACGAGACACTGGACCTGTCACTCATTGATACAACCTATAGGCTACTCTGTGCTTCTCTGGGAAAAGATGGTATATGGGCTGATGTTATCTGGCTTTTTGAGAGGTGCTAACTGCTCCTACATCTGTATGTATGTACAGTATGTATGTATGTATGTATGTATGTACAGTATGTATTAGGGCATTCACGAATAGTGATTTTTAGTATTTGAATCATTGAACCTCAAAGTATTCGAATAGTCGAATATTCGACAGGACTGGCCAAACTGTCAAATGTTAAGTAAGCAAGAGGCAAACATTGTGAAAATAGCCAATCTACATGCTCACAACGCCTCGCAACGCCAGGCGTTGTGAGCATGTAGATCTGCTAATTTCACAATATTTATCTGTGGAACCGAGTCACATTAATACCAATCTGAGTTCCCAGAGGTTCTTTTTTTCGCCACTAGGGGGGCGAGAAGAACCTCTGGGCCAAAACTATGATATTCCTGGGCAGGAAGTTGTCCCAGGCTCAGAATCTGAGCTGGGACAATACAGGAAGTAGAGCCCTGTGCAAACCTTCAAAACATTCAGAAAAGAAACCAACCAAAAACACTACAACAATATGCAGCCCATGTTTCAAAGTGAATCCTACCAGACTACATTAATACCTACAATTCCAAGTGCTTGTCAGGCTGGGGGTCCCCAGTTCAAATATGTTTATTTTCCGGGGTCACGGCCTAAAAAGGTTTGAGAACCCTTGGTATAGAGCATTAACAAATTCATCCACCAGGGGCACTGACAACAACTCATTCTTATGACTTCCTATCTAGCCAAGCTTTATAAACTATAATAAAATAAAATAAGCGAATATTTGACTTCGGTGAACAACGTCGAATAGTGACTTTGATATTCGAATATTCGAATATTTGGTGAATGCCCTAGTATGTATGTATGTATGTATGTATGTATGTATGTATGTATGTATGCATGTATGCATGTACTGTATGTTCCATATGTATGTATGCATACATGCATGTATGTATGTCCCACCTTGGCTCATTGGCCAAGCTTCACAGGAACTCATAAAGAGCACCGCTCACTTCACACTGGGTGTGATCTTTTATAGCATGACAACATCGTTGTGGGGGGGGGGCAGTCAAGGAAGTATATTAACTGGTTTAAATCATTTCAATTCAAAGGAGCTTTTATATAATAAAGTGACAAAATATTATGGTATTTATTTTAAGACAAGGCTTTGCAATAGTGAACCGAATAAAATTGGCCACTATATAAGCTGCAACTTCTGCCCCCCATCCCCCTTGTCACTTTGATGCCGCTATTGAGTTGACTTAAAAACAGTGATGTAAAGTAACTAAGTACATGTACTTAAGTACAATTTCCAGTAGGCTACTTTTACTTCTACTCCACTACATCTCAGAGGCAAATATTGTACTTTTACTCGACTACAATTATTTTTAAACTTTTGTTAGTTACTTTGTAGATTTAGATTAGCCTATTATTAGAATATATAGCCTACATAAGCAATTCAGCCATTTTGGCCATTTGAAAATAGCCGATCTACAAGCTCACATTGTTAGCTTGTTGTATATCTGCTATCAAAATATTTGTATCCATTTGAAAACTTGAAATGGAACGTTCTGAATAATGAGTAGCCTACTTTCTACTTAGGCCTACTATAAGTAGCCTACACTTTAATACCAATACTTTTGTACTTTTACTCAAGTAGATTTTGAATTCCAGACTTCTACATTGCAGTATTGATACCTTTACCTTCAGGTAAAGTGTGAGTACTTTTTCCACCACTGTCTGCCAGTCACCTGCCTGCCAGTAAAAAAGAACAGATCTGTTATGTTATGTCTGCTGAACCCAAGGCAATTAGCACAGATAGCCAGCACGTGCCTGCACAGTGCAAATAAGTCGAATTTGAAAGAATAGGCTATGCAACTAATTGCAGCGTTTAAAGGGAATTGTGAGTGATTGTCATCCCGTCCGTTTGTTTTAAATAGGCTATGGGTTTCACCCGACACACTCAGTCAGTTTACGTTTAAACAATCCCGTGTTCATACGAATTTATCGTTGCTCAAACTGCTTAAAATTAGTCCGTTTTTTGTTCTCATTTCACTCCCCGGTATAACAAAACCAGCCGGTGCGCGAACGAACGCTGGCGCGGCTTTTCGGCGCGCGTAAAAAGGCACTAGAGGAGAAAAGAAGAGAAAGAAACCAAGCCATGTACCAAGATCATTACCTTCACCAGTGGAACAACTCTTCTTTCCCGGCGGTTCGAGTGATTTCCATTGCGATCTTCTAACAAGGATCGTTGTGCAGAGGCGGAGAGACCGAGAGTGTGTGGGTCGTGGAATCCGTGGATGGAGGATTGGAGGTGGGACGGGATGAGCGGATCAGACCTGCACGGCACAGCGCGCTCTGTTCTGGAGATGCGCGGATGCGAGGATGGAGAGCAGAGCATCAGCGCGACTGGGATGCTGAGAGGTTCATTGTGTTAAACATCATGTAGCCTGTACTGACTCTGACTGTATGCTGTGGCTGGAAAAAGTACTCACATTGTATACTTAAGTAAAAGTATCAATACTGCAATGTAGAAATGTCTGGAATTCATAATGTAGCCTACTTGGGTAAAAGTAGGCTACAAAGTATTGGCATCAAAATGTATTTCAACTACCAAAAGTAAAATGTTTGAAAATAGCAGATCTACAGTGAGCTTGTAGATTGGTTATTTTCAAATAGCGTAGGTATAAAATAGGGCTTAAGTGGTTAATGTATGTTTATTATAATTTATATCTGCTAGTAAGTAACTAGTAACTAAAGTTTTCAAATAATTGTAGCGGAGTAAAAGTACAATATTTGGATCCGAGATGTAGTGGAGACTGTGGAGTAGAAGTAAAAGTATTGGAAATTGAAAATACTCAAGTACAAATACCTCAAGATTGTACTTAAGTAAATGTACTTAGTTACTTTACAACACTGGTTGCAACTGTTAGGTTGCCAGTTACTATGAAAAGCTTCACAGGCTGTCTGTCTGTCTGTCTGTCTGTCTGTCTGTCTGTCTGTCTGTCTGTCTGTCTGTCTGTCTGTCTGTCCCTCCGTCAGTCTGCCCCGTCACGTCACATCACACTTTTGGCCCTACTCTTATCTCCGGCACCGTTGCCCCTATCCATGCCAAACTTTGCACACACACTCCTTGGCTGGCAAACCACAACCTCCGCCCCTCATTTCTCACATGTCCCTCTTCTAGCGTCACCATGAGGTTGCTTTTTACAGACAACATTATGCGACCTGACTGTTGCTTATCTCCCGATTAGGGAGTCTATTGGTACTACTGTATGTCAATGGTTCTCAAACGTTTTCATGTCAAAGACCCCCAAATACAGTATTCTGTGCCAGGAATTTGTGTTGTTAAAATGTTTCAAACATATTCATATTATTGCGACCGTAGGTCGCAGATTATAGCGGTCACAGCGTGTCTGTATCTCTGTCTGTCTATAACGCCTGACACTGTGGTTCTATGGGTTTGTCGCTCTGACATCATGCTCTGATGTCACTGTGATGTCAGGGGAACCACTCTAACAGATGTTTGCTGATCTGACATCACACTGTGATGTCACACTAACAGAATCCCTTTTATACCCATATATGGAGTTCCCTGATGTCATCAATATCTAACAGGACTTCATATGGGAATGCCCATAACTAACAGAATCCATATATGGCCAAGATAGATGGCCAAGACAGACCATATCTGTGTGGCTGGTTCTACAGACAGGGATCTCCATGTATGGGCATAAAAGGGTATGATGTCATATGTCATAGACATCATAGGACTTTCACATAACGAATAACTGAGTACCTGTAAGCATGTTTGGGCTCTCACAGCATAGCTCTATATACAGTACATGGATCTCCTATATGGGTACCAGGGGTCTCCATATATGGGTAACTGGTCCGATATACATCACTGGCCAGATGGCCAAGAATTGTCTCAGACCCAAACATTTGAATATTTTGTTGTCATTGGATAAGATTTTGTCCACAGTTAACTCTTGAGTGTAAAATGAAAAGGACTGTTGTAGACAAGCTATATTCAAAAAGCCGATGTATGCTATTTACATTTAAAGTAGCCTTTTTTAAAAGCCAATTTAGAGGCTATTACAATATTTTGTGCCTGGGACCCCCTTACCCCCTCAAACCCCACTTTGAGAACCACTGATGCAATAATTGAAGCAATAAGCCACAAGAGGCATGTGGTTACCTGGTATTTTATAACGGCTGAGAGGCGTGGTGAGACACGAGGCGAAGCGTGTGCCGTAATGCAATTCCAAATATGAAAGCTGTGTTGTTGCACCCGGCGAAGGAATGGCGAAATACCTGTATGAAGGCAGACTTGGAAGAGTCTTCTTTATATTGGAAATGCTTTTCTTTATCCAACTGCTGCGTTGGTAAAACCAAAGAATAATATTCTCTACTATGTGCTCTTTTAAGACCTGAAAAATAACAAAAAAAAGTCTTCTAAATCCTGGTTTTCTGAAAAACTAATGTTTCTATGTCAGTGGTGCTCAAACTTTTGAATGTCAAGGACCCTTAGAATTATATGTATTTGACCGCGGCCCCCCCATCTCAAAATACTTTGTTCCAGGGACCCGTAAAAAGAAAGATTTGAGTTACAATGTTCACTTTGAAAAATATACATTCAAAGATTTGCAAACATTGTCATGATTTTTCAAAAATAGCAGATCTACACGCTCGCAGCAGCGAGGCACTCAGGGCTGCGCTGTGAGCTTTTTTTAATAGTTAAAGCATAAAATAATGGTTATAGTAGTTAAAATCTAGAGCAGGGGTCTTCAACAGTGGGTCCGGGACCCCTAGGGGGTCCTCAGAGTTACTACAGGGGGTCCTCCATATCTTTGTGAGATAGAAACTTTTTTTCTCCGTTTTTATAATAACCAAGTCTTGAACCCTAGCGTCCATATTCTGAGAACTTTAGCCAAAAATAGCAGATCTACAAGCTCAACGCCTTGCGCTGTCAAACAATGAAACTATATGGAATCTATGAAAAGGTTATGTGGGGGTCCCTGCTTCATCTCTCTCTCAACCAAGGGGTCCTTGGCCTGAAAACGTTGAAGACCCCTGATCTAGAGTGACTCGGATGCGTTCCCGGTCTGAATGGGTTAATAGACCACTGTCCCTGTGTGGATTAGCCGTTTATAGCCACACAGATGGCTCTCAAGGAAGACATTTCTGCACGTTTGCTTTTTAAACAGGGAGCTTGAGTAAGCCATAACGGTACGTTAGCGTATACTGGCTGTGGGGCCCTTGGGGCACGGGCTTGGCACGACTCGCACGAGGCATGCATCGGACAGTCAAATTGACCATCTCCCGTGTGTTTGTGTCGGCGTTTCAGAGACTCGCCATGCACCGATGTGGGAGGCAGTGTTGATTTTGTCGACTAAAACTATGACAAAAAATGTTTGTCGACTGCGTTTTTTTTTTCACTGACGAAAACAAAATAAAAACAAAATTAAAACTAAGCTGTGATGAGTAAAACTAAGACTAAATATATTGACAAAGTAGAGAGTCATTTTATGTTTGTAGAAAACAGAGGGTACGGAGTGCATCTGTTTGGCTGTAGAGTAAAAATCTCCCACACAAGGTGCTCTTTGGTAGCCAGGTGACGAAATTGATGCAAAAAAAGTTAGACCAAGGCACTCTTGAGGGACAGTTAAAAAGCCTTTATTTTAGGGCTAATGCATAGCAAGAAATATTAAAAAGCACCTACGCGTTGCGGCACAATGCCTTCTTCAGGGTGACACATCATTTTATGTTTGGTTGCTCTCAGGTGTTGCATGCTGAAAATAGCAGATATACAAGCTCAGATCGGCTATTTTCAACATGCAACCAAGTGTAAAATCAGCCATTACGATGTCATCAAGGCCTGCCAAAATACATTTTAGTCAACTGTAGATTTAGTCGGCATAAAATCTTATGATATGTAGTCGACTAAAAATTTACTAAAACTAAAAAACTAAAAAAAAAAGAAAAAACGAAAACTAAAAAAAAATTGCTGTCAAAAACAACACTGGTGGGAGGAGAGGCGCAGTAGGGGGGTTTGTCATTCTCTGATCAGCAGCAGCATACAGTACTCCAATTTTAGTGTCAAGAGGGACCACAATCTGCACCATCTGTCTCCCGATATGGGGGGGTATCATGCAGATATATGGCCCTGGAAAATATATGGCCCGGGCAGTTTCACGACCCAGACCAGAAATAACCATATCAACAGACTGAAAATAACCATATTAACAGACCGAAAATAAATAACCATATTAAAACCCATTTAGGCCTAGGATTATTGAATGCTTTAACTATTGAAAAATAGCAGATATACAAGCTCCTACTGCTCCTCAGCAGGGGTCATGAAACTGCCTGGGCCGTAGATCTGTCTGTGCTCCAGGTCTGCAAAGAGCAGACTGCCCCTTATTGCAGTGGTTCTCAACCTTTTCAGGCCGCGAACCCAAAAAGAATCATATTTTAACTGGGGACCCCCCCCCCCCCACCCTGAAGAGCACTAAGAATTGAGGATTACATTTTGTATAACACAGTTCTATTGTGAAATTTGCCAATCTACATGCTCACAATGCCTCACGTTGTGAGGCGTTGTGCGCATGTAGATTGGCTATTTTCACAATTACTGCCTCTAATATTTGACAATTTGGCCAATTTTTAATTGGTCATTTTAGAGGTATTAAAAAGTCCTTAAATTGTCACTTTGGAAATGTGCATAATACTGTACCCTCTATGCACTTAAACATTATATTGGTTTGTTTACTGTTGAGTGGGGAAACAATGTTGCACATTAAGTTAATCATCTGGAGACCCCCCAAAATAATTTGGGGACCACAGTTTGAGAACCACTGCCTTATTGGACAGCCAGCATTATACAGAGGCACACACTTGTCTGTTGTGCTATTTTTGTCACTTTTAGTTGGTGGAGGAGGCGCACCCAGATAGAGGTCTCAAAAAAAAAAAAAAGCCAAAAAGAAAAATCTCACACACACCCACTTCATATATTATTCATGTCTGTTTAACTTAGATTTAAATTCCTCAAGCTTTTAGGAATATGCATTCCAACCCACATGTGGCAACAGTTAACCACTCAAACTCTTGTGAACCTAGAGCTGCTATTTTTGCTAAATGTTAGTCTATTTTCACCTAATATCCATTTCTGATTGGTCAAGATAGATTATGCATTCTGACAGGTTCCGTTTGGATCGCTGCCAGCCAGACAACCTAATTTTACCTCATCTGCTCTTGGCAGAGGGGCTGTAGCTTGGTTGTTGACGACTCTGCTCTGCAGTTCTCCCGTGACCAAACTGATGTCCTTATGCGGGAGGTGTAGAGTCAGTAAAAAAAAGTAAAAGATGTATAGAAAATATTGTTTGTCAGTGTGGTGCACCAGACAAAACAAACAATAATCAGCTAGACTGGTATGCAACACAAACATAAACACACACACAAATCTAGGGGAAATCCCAGCACCTTATACCTCTGTAATAATCCACTATGAATGATAAAAACAAATTTCTCCCATGACCAAACTGATGTCCTTATGCGGGAGGTGCAGAGTCTGCACCTCCCGCATAGGGACATCAGTTTGGTCATGGGAGAAATTAAAGTTCTGGGCCTTTTCTTTCATGACACTGTGAAAATCTAAAATAGACAAACTACAAGCTAGCTCACAATGCTATTATGTTGCAAAGCCCTCCGCCATGCCATTAAAACTGCACTTTCCACCGGTTTGCCTGTTTCCCCCAAATAAGGCCCTTGTTTATTAAATGGAGTCACTACAAAACGTAGATAGATAGATAGATAGATACCTTTATTATCCCAAGGGGGGAAATCAGTTGCCCAGAGGCAGCACAGCAGTATAAGGTTATTTACAAAGTTACAGAGAAGTATAAAAAAGATAAAAAGAAAAAACAAGAACAGAGTACAGAGTAAGTACAGTAAGAGCAAGGTACATCAAGAAAGGGAACAAATAATATATATAAATATATATACATAAAGTGTCCTAAAGCACAACTATCAATATAATACTGTGCCCAAATCAAAGTGACCATAACAGTCAATGCTTGTTAGTGCAACAAGTATCTCAACATCATGTCAAACATAAGCAGAAATACAAAAAAAAAAACTTCTAACACAACCTAATAGTGCAGTGTCCAAAGGTCAGAGCGATAAAAACAACTAGCGAAAGAAAAAAGCAAGAAAGGGTGAGGCAGCAAGACGCACAAGAGCACCCTCCCTGGAAGGTCCTTAGAGGTCAGAGTCAGTGCAGATATAGTTCCAGTAAAGAAAAGAAAAAGGCTACCGTCGTCCTACATTAGGAAGGTACCGGTAGTCCTTGTCATTCGACCGTTGTGTGTCTCGTTGTACAACTTGAGAGCAGCCGGTACAAAAGACTTTCCTAGTCTCTCGCATCTCCGTCCTGGGTAGACAAAACGGTCATTTCCTCTCTTACTCCAGTAACTGAAGATCTCAAGATGGAGGGTGTGGGAGGAGTTGTTCAGCTTCCTAGCCGTTCGCACTCTGGCTACTTCCTCCACCCCCTGCAAAGAGGACCCAACAACAGAGCCCGCTTTCCTCACCAATCTGTTTAGGGTTAAAGGTGTCACCCGCTCTGTTGTTGCCACCCCAGCAGGTTATTCCAAAAAAGAGGACACTTGCCATGACAGACTGGTATAACATCTGTGGCATTCTATTGCACACGCCAAAGGATCTCAGTCTAATGTAAAGCTGCAATCCATAACTCGTGCCTGTCCGAAACAGCAATGTCAGAGCTCTTTCTAGTTGGTATACAGCCATCCAGCAGTCAAGTTAGCACACCAACAGTGCCTAAATTGAACCATAGTGAATTAATTAAACCACACCAAACATAACCAGCTGAAAGCTTTAAGGCATGCACTCGGAAAACGAGGCCGCCTTTATTCATGAGTCCAACCACTGCTGTAGGCAGACAAAATGCATCCAGTTGAGTGAATATAGCATCAAAGGACCAGACCTGAAATTAGACAGTATAAGGTTGGGTGTCCACCAAGGCATTTATTTCCCCCTGCTAGAAAAACGCTCTTGTCCAAACGGGCACTTGAAAATGTTTCAACCCTCGGCGACCAGAACTTAACAGCAGACATGAACACGCAGCGCGGAATAGACTCTCAGAGCCTCATCACTGTGATGGCATTTCCAGCGTAGCGTTAATATGTGGCGCTCCCATTGAAAACTGTTGAATACAAAATAGGCTACACTGCACTCTGGAAAAAATGCCTTGTATGAACACCGGCCCCACAACAGATGGATAATATGATTATTCAATCAAATACGTCCTAGATTGGTGCTTTAAGGGCATAAGGATGAATCTTGCACACTTTTCTTTCTGTAAACTGAATTACCGTAGTAGACCTCTAGCTTCTGGTCACTCCTACTGCAATGGTCTTCAACTGGGGGTCCGGGACTCCTAGGGGGTCCTCACAGTTACTAGGGGGGCCTCCAAATCTTTGTGTGATAGAAACTTTTTTTCTCCTTTTTTATAATCACCACTTTAACCCTATTCTGAGAACTTCAGCCAAAAATAGCCGATCTACAAGCTCACAATGCCTTGCAGCGCGAGGCGTTGTGAGCTTGTAGATCGGCTATTTTTGGCAAAGAGCTTTGGTGTAGAGGGGAAGGTCATGTTTATTAAGTATTGACGGTTTAGGTGGTTAAATATCTGAAAACAAACAATAATTGACACGAATCCAAAATACACTGACGATTGTGCTGTCAAACGATTAAACTATATGGAATCTATGAAAAGGTTTTGGGGTTCCCTGCTTCATCTCTCTCTCAACTAAGGGGTCCTTGGCCTGAAAACGTTGAAGGCCCCTGCCCTACTGTAAATCATACAATCTTGTTTTCTCGAGGCTAATTGGCAACTATGGCCAAATGTCCTACCGGTAGCTAACTAGATTAGGCCGGATGCAGCTTTTACCCAGCCACATACCCAGCACCGATCGCAGTACTTGCGCGCTCTGCTGGCGCACAAGTAGGCCATATATGGCCACGAGTGCACAAAGCACAAGTTGGCCCTTTGACAGAGTGCAGTCTAGTTAACCATGCGCTAGATATACTTGACAAGCTCAGAACATGTCAGGAGATTTGCTATTAAAATAAATAAATATAAAGGTTCCTGCCCACCACATAGAGAGGTGGCTCCTTACTGGCAGGTGAGTCAGTAGGATACAACATAGAAATGTGTGCGGGAATTAATTGGTATGACGACTAAATTGGGGAGAAAAGTCTAAATGACATGCCCAAAATATCAACGCCAGGTTGAAATTGGTTAATTCATTGTATCCGATAATTATCTTCAAAGCGAATAATTTCACATTGTCCAGCGTGAGAATACACCTGGACATTTTGTTCTCAAACACACAGACAAATGGGTGAGAATGTGACCTCCGTGGTCGAGGTAATAAAGTCGGCTAGATGGTGTATCTAATGCATTAAGTCCTACGTACATTATTTCAGGCCTTATAGTTCAATGCAGATACAGTCTGGCAATATAGCATATCTAAACTGTCACGCTCTCCATAGAGAACTGTACCCACTACTTACCACTGTAATGGAGCGGAAACAATGGGAATTTCTCTCCATGTCAGAAGACCAGAGGCGTCAATTGGGTATGGCAAGCTATGGCAGCTGCCATACCTTGGCTAGAGGGGGAAATAATAAAATGTACTTTTCATCGTGCCTGTTGCTAAGGTATGGCAACATGACTGGTGTCTTGCACGCGCGCCCTCGCGCGCGTGCAAGTCATGTTGTCATACCTTCGCTTTTTCTGAACTGACGCCACTGCAGAAGACACGCACACGCATACGCACAGCACAGTCACACACTCTCTCTCTCTCTTCCTCACACGCACGCACACACACACACACACACAAGGTTGTATTACTATGCTTGTGAGTACATCAACGTTTATGAATGCAATCTTATTTAATTTGTTTGACATTTTTAACCCGAAGCCGAAGCCGAAAACAATGTGAAGACCAGGAAAATGGTCCTCAATGCCTATCCCTCAAAATCGCCCTTACCGGTGGGCACATTTGGCGCTCACACATATACAGGCAATCTCCTTGTGACACAATGACCTCTATTTCTCTCCATTCCAGTGTGGATGAGAGCCATCATCGTCCAGTGTGGCACTGGAAGCTGTGGCTCACCCTGCTGTCTCCCTTATGTGGGGGGAAGGGTCCCGTCTCATTGCCCCCAGGGGTTACTTTGGGGTCAGACTTAACCGGTGACAGCTCCATTACTCCGGAGGATAGAGTCGATTCCCTTAACAGTGTTTCAGATTTATCTCCCGGTGTGACAAAGTCACATTGGTCCTAGTGAGACTCCTCCGAGGTTACGCAGTTCCACAGAGTAGCAGAACACGGCAGTTGTCTATATCAGTGGTTCTCAAACTTTTCTGACTGCAACCCCCAAAATAATCATATTTTAACTGGGGGACCCCCCCCCCCCCCCCTGACGAGCACTAAGAGTTGCGGCATTACATTTGGTATAACACAGTTCTAGATTGAAACTGAAATCTACATGCTCACAACGCCTCGTGAGATCGGCTATTTTCACAATTTCTGCCTCTAATATTTGACAATTTGGCATTTTAAAGGTATTAAAAAGACTTTCAATTGTCACTTTAGAAACTTACTTCAAACACATCTTGTGCTCTTATCAGTCGGGTGCTCAAAACAAAAGCGAAAACCTTTCATTCATAGGAACATTTAAACACTTCACCTTGCCAGCCTGTCTCAAATACCCTTCCCGTAAAGACGCTTCCATGACAATTACCCATGTAGAACATACTACTTCCTCTTTTCTTAATATCAAAATCTAAGCCTGTGCACTATAAAGGACTGGCACTAATAAGTTACCATAGCCTAATGAACATACCTGTCCATTGTTTTGTCTTATCGGACATATAGCAAACCACAAACGGTCACAAGCGGTGAATATTTTTGTTAATTTCCCCGACTTCAATTGATTTTACAATTGTGGCCCACTGCCTAATCTAGTTGAATACCCCTGCTCTATAGTAAGCAAACCAAAATAAAGTGTATAGAGTCTATACACTTTAACTTTACGTTGGTTTGTTTACTCTTGAGTGAGAAAAACAATGTTGCACATAGTTGTTGCAGTTTTGATATTTTCCTCCACATCTCAGCTTTCATCAGAAATTCCACTGCCGGGCACACTTGATTAGCTGCCAAAGCAACACATGAACCCCAGTGCCCCACATCTGAGGAGAATTTGTTGTTCCAATAGGGCTCTCAAACTTTCCTGCCCTTCCGTGACCCTTATTTCAACCTTTGCAGCAGCACAAGTAAACATTACCAAAACAAAGGCGGGCTGGAATAGTCCCACAGAGAGGAACTGGAACACCGGCCGGCATCCAAACCGACATAGATCTGGGCAGGGACATGCTGGGCCCCTGATTCAGCCCGGGAAAAAGAGTTGGAGAGGCCCTCATTGCGCGCTATAGAGAGAGATCTCTCTCTTTAGCGCTGCTGCTACTCAATGATTTGCCATTTCAGATCATGACAAGTGACAAGCCAGTGGGCCAATTACTGTACATGAGTTATATTTTGTCGTTGTCGGGTGGAAACCTTGTACTCTATGTCCAAAACCGTTTGTTTTGTATTTATCATTTAAAAAATGATTTAAACTACCGGTAGTGAAAACAGGGCGTTGTGTGCTTGTAGATCTGCTGTTTTCACTACTTTTGTGCAACAGCCTTGTATGATGAAGCAGGGCTTTGCTTTACGAAAAAATGTATACATTTGAAACTTGGAGATACGAGGTTTCTGCCCGACAGTGACAATTTACTTTGTTGGCCGCCCAGCCCCCAAAATGGAACAAAGAAGCCGACATTTTATTTGTAATTTTTTCCTAATTGCCGGCCTGGACCGGCCGGGAATGAACCGGCCGTTCGGGAATTGTCCCGCTTTTCCCAATGGCCAGCACGTCCCTGGATCTGGGGCAATGTATTATATAGTCTTGATACGGAGCTGCAGAAGATTCACTGCCAAAGGTGTCCCGTACCAGCACACACAAAGGAGGACGAGCTGCCAAGAATACTCAGTGAGTGATGTACAAGTGTCCTGCCCTCTATTCTTCTCTTTGGTACCCACTATCCCTGCCTACTCACTGCACTGACCCTCCTCACCTCCACACAGCCTGACACCCCCACCACATCGCCCACAACACTAGTCTCACGTTGCCAGACGATCTGAGATCTCTGCCCACCGACCGTCTAAAATGCATTTTGTGTGGAGCATATCAGAAAACATGGCTTGCCCTTGAATTCATTGAAGAAATAGCAATCTCTCCAAGTAGAGCTGAATGCCCGTTTTTCCTGGACAAGTGTTCTTTTCTTCTTTTTTTTAAAGATTTGTTTTGGGGCTTTTATGCCTTTATTGATAGGACAGCAGACTGACAGGAAATGAGACAGAGAGCAACATGTGGCAAAGGTCGTCTGGATCGGGAATCGAACCGGCGCTGCCGCCAGGCATCCACACTAGGGCATACACGAATAGCGATTTTTAGTATTCGAATTATTCGACCTCAAAGTATTTGAATAGTCGAATATTCGACAGGACTGGCCAAACTGTCAAATATTAAGTACAAGAGGCGAACATTGTGAAAATAGCAGATCTACATGCTCACAACGCCTCGCAATATTTATCTGCAGAACCGAGCCACATATGTAATACCTACAGTTCCAAGTGCTTGTCAGGGTGAGGGTCCCCGGTTCAAATATGTTTATTTTGGGGGTCACTGCCTAAAAAGTTTTGAGAACCCCTGGTATAAAGCATTAAAAAAATCATCCACCAGGGGTATTGACTTTGACAACTCATTCTTATGACTTCCTATCTAGCCAAGCTTTATAAAATATAATATATTTTAAAGAGGAAACAATAAAAAAATAAAAATAAGTTAATATTCGACTTCTGTGAACAACGTTGAATAGTGACTTTGATATTCAAATATTCGAATATTTGGTGAATCCCTTAATCCACGCCCATGTGGCAATACCCAAGTGGCATGCGCCCGGACCAGCAGGCCAGCGGACGCCCCCAACAAGCGTTCTTTTCTAGGACAGCATTTTGAATCAAAGCAGTGGCGTCTCTGGTTCATAGTCCTCGGTTTTCAGGTGAATGGTGAAACATGGGTACATGAGCCCTGTGTTCGTGCTGTGGATGATGAAACCATGTTGAGACTAATGCAAATTACGAGTGGCCCAGGGCTGGCTATTGTTCTCTCGCCGCTATGGTGAAACTAAGTACCGGTATGCTAATTCTGAGCATCAAGGCCACGGTCATGACTGTCTATTGTTCTCTCTCCCCATAGACTTACTCAGGTAGGCTGCAGTCAGAGGTGAGAGAGAGCAGTGAGCAGCTTGTGAGGGTGAGGGGGTTTACGGCGGCGTTAAGCCTCATTCATACTTCAGGTGAAGTGATAGCTCTTCACTTTTTTGGATGATAAGCTATCACCTTTTTAGGTGATAAGCTATCACCTTTTTAGTTGACAACAAGTGGAGGCCATCATACTTCACGGTGAAGTCCTATCACCCTGACCCCGCCTCCCTCTGGTCAGTGGTGGAAAAAGTACTACATCTTTTACAGTACTACTACAGTACTACAGTACTTTTACATTTTACAAGTAAAAGTATCAATACTGCAATGCAGAAATACTATGTTACAAGTAAAAGTCCGGAATTCAAAATGTACTTGAGTAATAGCTTGTGAGTTTGTAGATCTGCTATTTTCAAATGGACTAAACAGGGTGGAAGTGGTTAATGTATGTTTTGTAATAATAATCCAAATCTACAAAGTAACTAACTAGTAACTAAAGTTTTCAAATAAATGTAGTGGAGTAAAACATTTGGATCCGAGATGTAGTGGAGTAGGCCTATAAGTAAAAGTATTGGAAATTGGAAATACTCAATAACGTACAAATACCTAATTGTACTTGATACAGACTACAGTACTCAAGTGAATGTACTTAGTTACTTTACACCACTGCCTCTGGTTCATATGCGCGACCCCCTCCCACTCTGACTTCCTGAAGCACGGACTGGCCGTATTTAATATAATGGTAAAACAATATAACGCATGGTGGACATGGCAGTCGTTGTTATGTTGTGCTTCAAGTGACATTCAAGCCACTTCATGTACTATTTTATTTCACCAGCTTTTTCTTCCGTTCCGTCTTCCGTGTCTCTTCTTCCAGAGCCTTGCTCTGTCTTGTGTCTTATTTCGCTCCCCGCTGTTTGTGGAAAGCAAGAGGACCGCCCACCCAACCTCTAGACCAATCACTGAACGGGGTGAAAGCAGAGAGGGGATGTGGTGATGTCGAAAAGTAAAAGCAGAGGCGATGTGTCAGGGTTTGTGGTGAAGCCTCTTCACCGTGGCTAATGGCGTAATGTTGTAGTTTTCGGACTTGAAAACTACATTGCGTGATAGCTGCTCACTCCACCCTGGATTATGAATGAGCCTTTAGAGGTAGTATCATTTGATTTTGTTTTTAATGTAACGTTGCTAGAACAGCGGTGAAAATGGCTAATAACAAACCAAGTCCTACTGCTTAGTCATGGAGAACCAATTCCACCATTCCAATATGAAGGGGATAATCTCGATAGTCTGAGGTCCCATTATTCCGTGTAAGGTTAGGGTTAGGGTTAGCATGCACCATCGTCGGCAGGTTAGCATTCATCAGCCTCCAGTCGGAACAACGCTACGCGCCCATATAAAGGACCATCCTAAAGTCTTTGCATTGGTTCTGCGAAGCAGTTTTTTGTCTCCGCCAGGCCGTCCGCCCATGTGTCTGTGTGTGTGTCCGTCTGTGTACAATTAATCTCCGGCACCGTTGGACCGATCGGCACTAACCTGTGCACGTCCTACACTCCTTGAAGGCCAGAGCAGAACCTCTGACCCAAATTTTCGGCCACCAGGCACCTACAGATTTTCTCCAAACATCACACAAATTGGTACACATGATCTTTAATAGTCATGTGATCAAGATGGATCCTTCCATCCCAATTGGCTAAGATTGGCATCTAAAGTTTGCAGGAGGGGCTTGTTTTGATCAAAATGCCTCAAATCATGAATGCAGCGTCCGATTGCCATGAAACTTTGCACGCAGATTCCCACACTAATCAGAGGAAGAAATGCCACCCGTTTCATATTGGCCCATTATAGCGCCACCACCAGCAGGCTGATTTTAACATCTTTTTGGATATTACTCCTATAGATTTTGCCCAAACATCACGCAAATTGTTAATTTGCTCTAGTCATGTGATCAAGACGGATCTGTCCAATTTGTCATATTCCATCTTGATTGGCTATTATATGGCATCTAAAGTTTGCAGGAATGGTCCTTTTCGAACAAAATAACGCAAGTCCAATTGCTGTAAAACTTCGCATTGGCCTGTTATAGCGCCACCAGGGGGTTAGCACACAAAAGAATGTGCTATTACTCCTACATATTTTGTTTCATCCTGATTGGCTAAGATTGAGACTGCCTGGCCTGGTAGAGACCTGTGCTCCGAGAAGCATATTGTTCTATTCTATTCTATTTTTCATTATCTAATTGTTTCCACTGGCTTCAACTACAGTATATCACACTGACCCTCACCTCCATGCATCCTGACACCCCCACAACTGACCATGCAGCCTGCCTGACACCTCTGCAATGTTTTAGTGAGGCCTGAATTTGCCAATTAAAAAAGTTGGGTTTTATTCTGTGTGAAGTGAATCCTATTATATATACAGTAATTATACACACAGTTGATCCCACCACCACCGCCACTGTGCACGAGCATGCGTAATCGCGCATGCATGCGTTGACCTCCCTGTCATACAACACACAATGAATTGCATGCCTCCTTTCATACTTCTCTCCCAGAACAATCAGGATCTAATCCCATGTCCTACCAATCTCTCTGTTCCACCCCTTATCTGATCTTTGACACAACAGCAATCTTTCATCTTTCATTGTGTGCATAGAAGTGCTGCGCTGAAATCTCTCAATTTTTCTGAAAAGCCCAACCTTGCATCATTAGCTCGTAGGCTGCATTTCTCTATATATGTGGGCTTGCTTGGCAACTTCACCCTCACCCTCACCCTTTCTTTGCGATGTGATCCATCAGGCACATTATCTGTCAATCCGACTGTGCAAAAAGGAAAGAGTATCTCAATTGGCCTATCTAAAGTAGGAATTTCATCTGCAAGGTGAAGTTGGTTTTCTCTGTACGCTCCATCTCATTCAACTGAGTGAAAAGCTGTCCTGTGCTTGCTTGGAACCCGTACTTGCAATGATGCAATAAGCAGGTGAAAAGAAATCTCATTTTTATCCGGTAGCATATGCCAACAGAGACAGCTACATTTAATTCAGCAAACAACAAGCACAGGCCGGGGCACAACAGGCAAACCTCCTCTATTCCTCGCTGGTATTTCACTCGTGACCTATAGGAATTCCTCCAAAAGTATTTGGTGTTTGCTTAGAAACGACACAATGCCAATAACACCATCAGGATTACTATTATCAAGGCTAGGCCAGACATTTATTTGTATAGCACATTTCATACACAAAGACCATTCAGTCAATTCAGAGAATACATTTAAAGACATAAAAGACATTTCAAAGCATACAAATACAGAAATACAAAATAGCAATAAAGAAGGGATAACAAAATAATGTTATGGTATAAGAGAATTTTATATTGCACATTTTCAGCTTTGGTGGTTTGAGTCTCTATCCTGCAGTGACTATGGTTCCTTTTAATAATTGTAATCATATACTTGTATGGGCTATATCGTCACTGTCGGGCCAAAAGAAGCCTGGGTTTCCGAGGCTACTGTCGGGCAGAAACCTCGTATCTCCAAGTTTCAAATGTGTGTGTTAAAGCACTGCTTCATCATACAAGGCCGTCACACAAAAGTAGTGAAAACAGCCGATCTACAAGCACACAACGCCTCGCGGTTAAATGACAAATACAAAACAAACGGTTTTGGACATACAAGTTTTCCACCCGACAACGACGATATACTATATTTCATGCATAGATCTTTTTTCTATTGGCCTAAATCCTCATTGACCGTACTCTAGGAAGGCTTATACTTGTCACCAGCCCTCTGCCCGTCAACATGGCAGTTTAAGCCTAATCTTCTCTAGGCCATTCATAGGAGGGCATGGCTGAATGGAACAATACTGACCCCAATCAGTCCACAGGCTCTAACACAGTTTTTGAATCTGCTTGATTGCCTGTTATCTGGATGAGAGAGCCTCCAACCCAGCTCGTCTCATTTGTCCTCCTGTTGGCCATTTACTGTAGGATCATCTGGAATGAATATATCTAACCTCCTGCAATGATCCCATCACCAGCTGTTATCCATGGAACACTCCAAATAATAATGGAGGACAGCGACTTTAAAGCCAGTCTGCCATCATCTGATACCCAACGAATAGCGGTCTGCGCTCTGATAACATCTTCATTATAGAGCCAGGCCGACATATCTGCCATTGTTTGACCTTTTTCGACGTCATTGGTATCAACAGTTACGCAAACTACTGTATGTGTCCCAGGTCTTACCACTGTCAATCTGGCCTCCCTATTTTGGACATGTCATTACAATACGTGATATTTTTCAAAAAAAGAATTCTCCAAAATGTTCAGAAGTAGCAGATCTACAAGTGCAAAACTTTTCAAATTGGTTTCAAGATCACATTTTTAATACAAAATGTTGTTCAAGACATCTGTTTCCGGCACTCTCCAAAATGAACAGCGTCGGACCCAAAATTCTGGCAGCAGGGGCTCTTTTCTTCATCTATTAATACGATGCTGGACTGGTTGCAGCTGAGGCACAGAAAGGAAGGTGACATCAGAGAGATGCGCAGGGAGAAGGCAGGGAAAGAGATGAAAGAAGAACGAGAGGCAGAGAGAGAGAGAGTGTGTGTGTGTGTGTGTGTGTGTGTGTGTGTGTGTGTGTGTGTGTGTGTGTGTGTGTGTGTGTGTGTGTGTGTGTGTGTGTGTGTGTGTGTGCGTGAGTACTTTACTTAAAGGTCCTACACCATGCATTTAAAAATAATTTATATAACACTGTTTGTGTCCCAAAAACGTTTTTGAAAAGGTTTGAGGCTAAATTACCACTCCTGAATACAGAGCCCCTGTCATTTCTGCCTGGCTTTCAGAGCATTTTCAGCTGCAGTACCACCTTGTCCTGAGTGGGAGGACTGAGCTATTGAGCCAGTTTTGGCCCCACACTCCTCCCCACCTCCTGCTCAGCAGGCCTGCCCACCCCTCCCCAACCCTCTCCCAGCTCCTCCTGCCTCCTTCTCAGGCCTGCCCACCCCTCCCCAACCCTCTCCCAGCTCCTCCTGCCTCCTTCTCAGGCCTTGTGACATCACAAATCTGACATTTCACAATCAGGACCGTTCTGAGACATGCTAACATAGATCTGCCCATAAACTGAGAAAGACACAATGGTCAGAAATAGGAATTTGTGAGGATAGAAGTTGCTGGTGGGACACCAAGAAAATACATAAAAATTGGAAAAATGAAAATTCATGGTGTAGTCCCTTTAAAGAGGTGGTGCCATGATTTTACCCCCCTCTAAAACATGATTATTAGGTATTACTAGGAGGAAGATTTTTTCCAAAAAAGTATACAGAAAGAGTTAAAATTGGGTTTTTATGTGGCCCCAGTTCATTAAGTATGTATGAATGTCATGGTGGGTGGTGACCCAGCTGATATAGCCACACCCCACAGTGTTGGGTGAATGGTAATTGGGGAGGAGTTGATACTGTGACATACTTAGTATCTGTGTTTTTTAACTGACACTTTTGACCACAAGGTGGCAGCCTCCAAGAGAAAACAAACAAATACTAAGAGAATACATCATTTTTCAAAAAGAAACACACCAGGGGGTCTAATGAAGTACTTTCAACCTCCGACCTAGACACATGAAAAACAGAAAAAGTACAACAAAACTATGGCACCACCTCTTTAAATAAAAGAAGCAATACCACAATATTAACGTAGTACGTTACATGTACAAGTCATGTATTCAACATTTTAAATACTGTAAGTTAGAGTCCAAAAGTAGTGACATCAAAATATACTTGTACTTGTATAAAGCAAGGAGAAGGCAGGGGAAAAAGATGAAAGAGGAATGCAAGGCAGGGAGGGAGAGTGATAGAGAGTGTGTGCGCGTGTGAGGTGGGGAAAAGACTCAGGGAGGAGAGAATTAGATTTGACAGGGGAGGCAGGACGAGAGCGTGAGTTTACACAGACATACGCCATCTGTGCATCCAAGGTGTGGCTGGTATTTGCTTGTGTGCACCGTGCATGTCTCTGTGTGATTGTTTTTGAACGAGAGGTCCCTTGAATATAGATGCTCTTATTTATACTCCCCCGTCTGCGGAGATCCCTTTCCACCCCGATTTTCTGCTTTAATTTAACTGCATCCTCACATGAATGAACACGTCTGTCGTTTTTGTTGTTGGACCCTACTGTGTTCAAAAAGCCAGCTTCGGAGCAAAGAGCATAAATTATCTGCTGTGTCTGTGCGGGTGCCACGGAGTGAGATCACAACTTTTCCCCTCCTTTCTTTGTTTTTTCATTTCTCACAGAAAAGATCACTGAGACCTGGCACCTCACAAAGTCATTTATTGGAGGTTTCGCGTGTGTGGGCGTCTGTGATGCCCCGCTCGTTGAGTGACGGTTAGACAGAAGATTCCCCTCGCCCAACCGGTCCCTAACCAATCTTTGTTCACTTCCAGGAAGGTTTTCAACAAGCATTCCACAATGACACATTGAGCGCACGCTCACGCACACGCACACACACACACACACACAAACACACACACACACACACACACACACACACACACACACACACACACACACAGAAGAATAGGCAAACAAAACGCTTGGCATAGCTTTCTCCTGAAACTTAAAAACAACATGACGGCACAGGGTTCTGAAGAAAATTATTACTTATTATGACATGTCATCACCAACCCCCTGATTCATACTTTCTTGCATGCCAGTGTGGCAAAGCGAAAATCGGAGATCTACAATCTCAGGCACGTTGCACTGTATGCAGCTGCCATATTATGATTATATTCTCCAGACTTGTATTCTTCCCAGCTTGACAAAATGGTATATTCCCAGGTTCAGCAGGTCAGCTGCACAGGTGCAATGCATTATTGTTAATTGTGGCACGTTTACTAAGATGCTAAGTTTAGCTGCACTTGTCTTGAACAACCATTCCAGGCTGCCATATGCAGCCCAAGAAACCATATAAACCTGTGTAAAAAACTGGAAAAAAAAAGTTTTTTTCAGACGTGAAAATAGCCGATCTGCGAGGCGTTGTGAACAAAATGTAATGCCTTTTTTCCATTAGGACTCCCATCTTTGCCATGCCCTAGCTTTTGCTGAACTGACGCCACTGGTCGCAAGCTTGTTTGGTTCGGCTATTCTTCCGGAGCTCGGCACGGCGCGGTACATCGTATAAATCAGGCATTAATTGTTTCATCACTGGGGGAGTTAATGTTCTACAGTCTTGACAGCAAACCATTCTCCCGGAATCTCGGCCTCTTTCCTGCCACAGGCCATTTCTTTAAGCTCACGGACTTGATAGAATCAAAAGGTACTGAAGGCCGATAAGGCTTTCGGAGGGAAGCGAGTTTATTGAGAGTCCTGATAGGTAGTGGTTCTCGGCTCTTATTGCCCCCCGGGAAAACAACAGACATAAATCCCCTTGCGCGGGCCGCGGGGATAACCAGACACCTCCACGTCTAGGCTAGGCCACCGTTTGGGATGGACGGCCGCCTCAAGTGCTTCTGCTCGTCCCTGTTTGACTTATTTTTGGTCTCTCGCCCTGCAGCGTATCAGCAAGAGAGGAGCTCCATCAGTGGGGTTCTCTGGTGCATAATTGGGGCCATTAGCAAAGAGCAGCACACACTCTCCAGGCAGTAACTCCCGGCAGGGGCGGCAGTGCGAACAACCTTATCTCTCTACCTCTCTCTCTCTCTCTCTCTCGCTCCCTCTCCCCAGGGGTGTCACACCAATGTCTGGGCCCTGGGTAGAAGGATTCACTGTGGGCCCCCCATGAATGTTCTTCATAGGGGGAGGGGGTTTAACCCATTTAGACTTGGAACGCACTATTTTGTGCTTTAACTCTTGAAAAATAGCAGATATACAAGCTCGCAGCGCGGCATTCGATCTGCTATTTTTGAGAAATCGTGAGTCTTTGAATATTTCAAAAATCCTTCTAAGGTTTTTTTTTTAAAACCTATGTTTCTATGTCAGTGGTGCTCAAACCTTTTCATGTGAAGGACTCCCAAGATTATATGTATTTGGCCACGGACCCCCATCTCAAAATATTTACTTCCAGGGACCCCCCAGAAGAAAGATTTGAGTTACAAATGTTCACGCTGTGAGCTTGTATATCTGCTATTTTTCAATAGCTAAAATATAAAATAATTAAGGCCTTTCCACCATGGGCCTTTCCACCTTGGGCCCTGGTAACTCAGTCCCACTTTTCCCCCCCTTGTGACACCCCTGCCTCTCCCTCCCTCTCTCTCTCCCTCCCTCCCTCTCTCCCTCCCTCCCTCTCTCTCTCTCTCCCTCTCCCCCTCCCCCTCCCCTCCTCGTATCCCTCCAACTGTTTCCCTCTCACACGGCTCACAGCATTACATTTTGCCGGAGTAATGGGCCAAATTACGGCAGATCGGACCACAGCATGCAGGCCCAGCTACCGCCAGGGATCACAGCGCTGACATGCTGATTCCACAGTATACACGCACGCTCCCCTGATCATAGAGGGAGAGCCGCCTCGGAGGAGGGAGGCCATTACATCTGTTGATGCTTTGTCGTAGATTAGTGGGAAATGTGTCTTCTTCCTCGTGCTTTGGTCGTGTTCTCCCTGTTTTAATACTAAGCGCCAGCTATCCAAATAAAGACTTGTGAGTCATGGACAATAAACGTAGCAGAGAGTGTGCGACGATCAATACGATGTTGATTGTAATGGCAACAGGGATAGGGACCCCTGCGTGCGTGCGTGTGTCCACATCGTGTCAGAGATGTTGGCTAATATGTAGATTGGAATTCTGGTCATGTGCCAGATGTGGCTCCGTGAACAAAAGGGGGCCTTTGAGTAAACACTTGAGCTGGCATAATTCCCCACATGATTTCATTGATTAGTGTTGAATATTCATTTACACTGTTGATTGAGCTTCTAATCACTGTCTCTGTGCGTGCTGCTCTGTTATAGTGCCGTAACAGCTCAGGTTGGACGTGTTGATCCGTTTATACTCACTCTACATAGCAACAGGAAGGATGGCTGACAGGGGCGTCAATTGGGTATGGCAGGGGTATGCAGCTGCCATACCCTGGGTCCAGGGGGGAAAATAAAAGTTACTTTTAAATATAAATCCATTAATGTCTCTTTGTCTATCTGTGCTGGTTATTATGTTGTTAAATTTCAGTAAAACTACAACATTTTACAAAATGGTCACTTAAGCAAGTTATATATATATTCTCCACACTTTTATTCTCCCCATCTTGACAACATGGTATATCCCAGGTTCTGCAGGTCAGCTGCACAGGTGCAATGCATTATTGTTAATTGTAGCATGTTTACTAACATGCCAAGTTTAGCTGCACTTGAACAACAGTTCCAGGCTGCCATATTACAGCCCAAGAAACAGTAGAAACGGGGGGGAAAATAAAATGTACTTCTTAAAATAAATGTATCATGCCTGTTGCTAAGGTATGGCAACATGAAGGCGTGCGTGCAAGACACCAGTCATGTTGCCATACCTTAGCTTTTTCTGAACTGACGCCACTGGAAGGATGGCTGATATACTGGATGTCCTAGATCTCTGAGGTATACTACTTAATCTGTGCTACACTGTTCTGTTAGGCCTCTCTGGCCCATTCTGTGTGACTGAGCCCATTCTTAATTAGGCATGAGAACACAGAGCAGCTGCTACTCTCCCACATCTGTGCACCCATCAATCTATATTTATGATAGCGGCGTTGCACTCGGTGGCGTGATGTATGTAAAGTAGACAGGGAACCCTGTAATCTCTGTCTGTCTGTCTGTCGGTCGGCCGGTCGGTCCCCCGGTCAGTCTACATCACTGGTTCCCAAACTGTGGGTCGGGGCCCATTTGTGGGTCGCGGACAGATTTGTATGGGTCCTTTTGTTATTTGTTTCCTATTTTCTTTTCTTTTTTTATATTATTATTCAAAATATTAAAAAAAAACATTTCCAAAAAAGCAATTTTTTCATGAATTAAAAACAAAATTCAATGATTTGTTTCGGTAATTTCATGAAGAAATCAAAGAAATACCATAAATTAGAACACAAATCATTAAGAAATAGTGAAAATAGCCGATCTACAAAATCACAACGCGGCGCTAAGCGACGGGTTGTGAGCTTGTAGATCTGCTGTTTTCACTAGTTTGGGTCCCGGGCAAATGTCTAATTTCTCTTTTGAGTCTCAAGATAAAAAATTTGGGAACCACTGGTTTACATTACCCATGCACCTTCCTGGTGTGACATGCGTTTTCAGGCTTGTTTTATGGACAGTGATAAGTCCTGACAATGTGCTAAAACTAGCATGTGGACAGAGATGGTTTTCAAAGAAAATATCTTAGTGTATTATCTTTCTTTCTTTCTCTTTCTGCCTCCCTCCTCCCCTCCCCCCTTCCCATCTGGCTCTTGTTCACTCTCATCTATCTCCTGTGATTTCCCTCATAAATAAAAAAAGAGAGACAGGTGACGTAGAGAGAGCTGCAACAACAGAAACTCTTTATCAACCATGTAAGTGTCCTAAAGAGATTCATTTTTAATTCCATTCTCAAAGAGTATGTTATATGAACACGCTAGGGCATTAACGAAAAAGTCGACAAGTCAACTGAGTCGACTTCATTACACAAGTCGACTCCCACCAGAGAAAGTCGAAAGTTGAACAAAAAAATCCTTTGTATTTTTTTATATAATTATTTTTGCTCCATGTGTGCGTCTGTACAGCATTCAAACAGTAGGATTGCTTATTGTCAAGAACGGAATGATCCAATATTACAGTGCTAACATTACATTTGGTATAACATGGTTCTATTGTGAAAATAGCAGATCTACATGCTCACTGAGCATGTAGATCGGCTATTTTCACTGCCTCTATATATTTGACAATTTGGACAATGTTAGAGGTATTAAAACGTCCTTAAATTGGCACTTTAGAAATGTGAAGATACCCTCCATACACTTAAATTTTATGTTGGTTTGTTTACTGTTGAGTGAGAAAACAATGTTTCACATTAGGTTTATCATTTGGGGACCCCCCAAAATAATTGGGCGTGATGACGTCATCAAACGATAAAGTCGACTTCAACTCAACTTTTTACTGAGTCGAGTCGACTTGCAAAAATCACGTTAATGCCCTAGAACACTCTGACAGGAGTGGCAGTGACTCAGAAGGTACCACATAGGCATTGATGCCTGACGGCGTCCCCGGTTCGATTCCCGATCAGGACGACCTTTGTCGCATGTCACTCCCCATCTCTCTCCCCATTTCCTGTCAGTCTACTGTCCTATCGAATAAAGACATAAAAGCCCAGGAAACAAAATCCCAGACTCGCTGCGTGTCAAAGTGCCCTTGAGTAAGACACTGAACCCCTAAGTGCTCCTGATGATCAGGTTGATGCCTTGCATGACGGTGTGTGAATGTGTGTGTGATTGGTGAATGTAATGCGCACATTGTAAAGCACTTTGGATAAAGGTGCTGTATACTGCAATTTCACCATTTACCATTTAAATGCAGCATTTCCTGTGTACTGTTCCAGGCAGGCCGCTGTATCAAGCTGTGAATTATTTCGCACAAATGTATCTACGTATATAACATGCATCTGAAAATGGCTCCTGAGCAATGTTTATGTCCTCTTGGAATGGCTTCACCCTTGAGTTTATTATCATGTGATCTGTCTTTTATGCGTAGTTGACCATTGCACACATTAATGAAGTTATATTATCTTATCACATACCTATTATGACATATTATATAATATATTCATTTCTCTAAAGTCTAAAGGAATGGGATGATGGAAATGATGTGAATTGCCAACCATTAATCGAGCCGTAGTCTCTCGCAATATTATTTCATCCTATTTTCAAGGTCACGCTATTTTTCTTTCTCAATGTTGCTCCTCTATTCAGTCACCGCCAAATTTCCCCATGTGTACTGCGGTCCCTGTCGCTGCCAACCCCCACTGTTGGTCTGGCGAGGGTGTAGAGTGTAGACAACCACATGTCTCCTCTGATACACACGCAGTGGCGTCAGTTCAGAAAAAGCTAAGGTATGGCAACATGACTGGTGTCTTGCACGCGCACGAAGGCGCGCGTGCAAGACACCAGTCATGTTGCCATACCTTAGCAACAGGCATGATTTATTTTAAGAAGTACCTTTTATTTTCCCTCCTGTTTCTACGGTTTCTTGGGCTGTATATGGCAGCCGGAATAGTTGTTCAAGTGCAGCTAAATTTGGCATGTTAGTAAACGTGCCACACAATTAACAATAATGCATTGCACCTGTGCAGCTGACCTGCGGAACCTGGGAATATACCATTTTGTCAAGATGGGGAGATTTATATTTAAAAGTAACTTTTATTTCCCATCCTGGACCCCAGGGTATGGCAGCTGCATACCCCTGCCATACCCAATTGACACCCATGTACACACGGAGTCACCAGCCTCTTCTTTTCTCCTGACAGTGAGTGGTTTCACCAGGAGAACATAGCGTGTGTGAGGAGGTTCACAACCCCCACGCACGCACGATCCCCTGATGGCTGCCAACCCATGATACACTGCAGTGCCAAAGTTGTATGAAGACTAATGCCATGTCCACACTAATACATTTACATTTTGAAATGGCGTTTTAAAATGAAGACAATCTCTGTCCATACCAGAATTTTAGCACTGTTTCAGAAATATCCAAAATATCGGTCCATACCAGTAAGACGCCCTAAGGGCGAGAAGCGACCTCTCCCTAAAGGAAGAGGGTCGAGCTGAAAATCAGAGATTGACTCAATATGTCCATGAAGGGGCATTCCCAGATATGGGCTTAATATTGATAACATCAGGGATCGCCATATATGGGCAAAGTGTCACCTTTTCGTTGAGGTATAGTCTGGAGTTTTATCTAGGAGTTGCTTTACTTCTGCAAGTGTTGATTTCGTCGACTAAAAACTATGACGAAAAATGTTCGTCGACTACCTTTTTTTGCAGACAAAAACGTAATAAAATATTATGATATTTAATCGAATAAAACTAGACTAAAACTACCATTTTTAAGGTGACTAAAATGTGACTTGGAATTTTAATTTTATTCAAAAGACCATGACTAAAACTAAATCAAAATTTGCTGTCAAAATCAACACGGCTGTGTGTGGTGAATTGTGGCGTATACCGTGTGTTTGGTTGATGAGTTGATGACACGATCCTTCACCTCAGGCTCTGTACGCAATGTTTTGATGTAGTCTGGACCCAGGAAGATGGTGATGGCCTCACAGACTTGTCGGATGATGACTAAAACACTATTTGTTTGGATAGTCCAAATGCATTTGCTGTTTTCCGGAGTCTTCCCTCATCGCTCAGGTAATACAATGTGCACTGTGTGCTACCTTTATAAGTACATGTACAGGGTCGGGCGCAGGGGCGTCAATTGGGTATGGCAGGGGTATGCAGCTGCCATACCCTGGGTCCAGGAGGGGAAATAAAAGTTACTTTTAAATATAAATCTATGAAAGCCTCTTTGTCAATCTGTTCTGGTTATTATGTTGTTAAATTACAGTAAAATAACTACAAATGCAAAATGTAACAAAATGGTCACTTTAACAAGGTATTACAATTATATTCTCCACACTTGTATTCCCCCTATCTTGACAAAATGGTATATGCCCAGGTTCCGCAGGTCAGGTCAGGGGGGGGGGGGGGAATAAAATGTACTTAAAATAAATGTATCATGCCTGTTGCTAAGGTATGGCAATATGACTGGTGTTTCGCGCGCGTGCAAGATACCAGTCATGTTGCCATACCTTAGCTTTTTCTGAACTGACGCCACTGGTCAGGCGCTCTCATTTTTGTTGTTGCTCTTTCCACATGAGGACATGGTCTTTCGCTGAGGTTGGTGAGAGCTGATCGGGACATCCGAAGGTTTCTCACCATTCATCAGGAAGTGGAATGACGACTTATTAATAAAATTATACTACAAGGTACCGGTTTTCCCGGCCTCACCCAAAAAAAGTCTGGCACTCTATGCAGGGCTGGCTGTTGTCGTAAATAATAGCTTCCCTCTTGCACCGATAGCGTTATAAATGCAGAATTCAACAGTGATGTCATTACGTGCGCATCCCGCATCAAAAACTCATTCAAGTCGCCCAGGGACTCATTCATGTCATGGTCCTGGGGTCCCAGGGATGCGCCTCCATTGGAGTCAATGTTTTGATTCCACCGACGTCCAACGCCATTTTGCATGCCCGAATTCATTAGGGGCACATGTTTTAGTAGTTTTAGTAGTTCTAAGTTCAAACATTAGCCAAATTGTAAAATAAATATAAGAAGTAGGCAAACATTTTGAAAATAGCCGATCTACAAGCTCACAGCGCTTTTCTGGGACCCATTTGAATGACTACCTGTGGGTCCCGGGACCCATTACATTGAAAACCTAGTAACATCACTGATTCAACTGCAGAAAATGTTTTCCATGTTAAATTAACCACTGGTGGACCAAAGTTTGGCACAAGAGGAAAGGCCAAGGGCTCACCAAGATGTGTTAATTCTATAATCTGTATTATTATATATCTTGTGTGTGGCAGGCACTACAGAAAAGATCATGGGGTCACTCAGATCGTTAGGGTTCATCCTCCGGCGAGCATGAACGCGGTCAGCAAATATATTGGAATAAGGTTGCATTGACACTAGAGAAAAGTGAACGACCTACACTGTACCAGACTGGCCTATATTGAAATGAAGGCACATGTGAATATAAAGTATGGGAGTATGCCTATACTACAGTATTAGTCAAGTCATATTTATTTATAGCACATTTAAAAACAACAGGAGTTGACCCAGTAGCTTTTGAGATATGTTGTTTGTGACCAAAGTTGTGGGTAGTATACTAACCTTAGCATCCTTATTCTGGGGCAAAGTGATTTAGTGTAAACTAAGTCGGGTTTAAATGGTTAGGTGTACAATCTCTAGAGGTGATTGGAGTGGACCTGTTGTGATACTAAAATGCTATTAGTCAATTGGGCTGTGACAGGGCCTGTCACAAGATCATGATACGGATGTCATCTCTCAGTATCATGTCAGCATCATGGTCAGTATCATGTCATGGTATCATGGTTAGTATCATGGTCAGTATCATGGTCAGTATCATGTCAGTATCATGGTCAGTATCATGTCATGGTACCATGGTTAGTATCATGGTCAGTGTCATGTCAGCATCATGGTCAATATCATGTCATGGTATCATGGTTAGTATCATGGTCAGTATCATGTCAGTATCATGGTCATTATCATGTCATGGTATCATGGTTAGTATCATTTCAGTACCAGTAAGACTCCTTAATTGGGAGATAAGCGACCGTCAGGTCGCATACACAAACTTTAGAAGGCAATCGTGGCCAATCAGGAGGGAATATGGGAAATGGGACATTTTTGGGCAAAATCTGTTGGAGCAGTGTCCACAAATGTGTTTTGCACAAATCTGGAGGTTGTAGTTTTCCAGCCAAGGAGTGTGTGTGTGCAAAGTTTGGCATGGATAGGGGCAATGGTGCCGGAGATAAGAGTAGGGCCAAAAGTGTGACATGCGTGACAGACGGACAGACGGACAGCCGGTGGAGCTTTTCATAGTAACTTGCAACATGACGGTCGCAATCATGGTCAGTATCATTAGTCAGTATCTTAGTCAGTAACATGTGACCTGATACTGACCATGGTACTGACATGATACCGACCATTCAACAAATCTGGCTTCAATCAATCTTCCATCTTCATCCCAATAAAATAAAATAAAACATACAACTAGGCTATAGTTAATGAAAAAAGTCTAGGATGAAATGAAGAAAGAAAATGTGCACCTGAATATATTAAACTGCCCCCCAAGAGCACCTCTGCACCTCCCTTTAAAAAACAATGATTCCAGGCAGCGCCTCCCCCCCCAACTCATGCCAACTCATACAGCGGGGCTGTACCGTCCCTGTTGAGAAACACTAATTATAGCTGTCTATCAGTACATCTAGATATTTTCATCTATTGGAGTGACACTTTTTTGGGTGTTTTTTATACTAAGTAAGACCATATCTGAGCACCCGCTGCTGCCTAGGATGCAGTCTGAGGAAATGCATCTGTTCTACCCCAGTCGTTCTCAACCTTTTCAGGCCGCGACCCCCCCAAAATAATCATATTTGAACTGAGGACCCCCTCACCCTAACGAGCACTAAGAATTGAGGCATTACATTTTGTGTATCACGGTTCTATTGTTATTGTGAAAATAGCAGATCTACATGCTAGGCGGTGTGAGCATGTAGATCAGCTATTTTCACAATTTCTGCCTCTAACATTGGCCAGTGTTTAATTTGTAATTTCAAAGGTATTTAAAAGTCCTTAAATTGTCACTTTAGAAATGTGCTATACACTTTCATGTTGTTTTGTTTACTGTTGAGTGAGAAAACAATGTTGCACATTAAGTTAATCATCTGGGGACCTCCCAAAATAATTTGGGGACCCCCTTGGGCCCGACCCACAGGTTGAGAACCACTGTTCTACTATACTGTACCTCCACTTTGTTTTGTGTGTAACAGGTCAAACACCACGCTCCTGTATAAAATTCTGTGAAACTGTAACTAGAGTATAGTAAGGATATCTCAGAATAAGCAACTGAAATACATTGATTTTGAGCAGGTCCTTTCTCATTTCACGCACAAGTTAGAATCATTTCCTGCACCCCTAGCGTGTTCCACATATACTGTTTTGAGCGCTAGATGTATAGAAGGCGTTCCCCAAGGGAATAGCTGGGGTGTATCATCAATTATTTATTGGATTATGTGTGGTGAATACACACTAACAACCATGGTTTGGAGGCGACAGATAAACTGAAGCCCTGTTCAGGATGATACTGTTTTACTTCATGAGCAGGGGTTCCCAAACTTTTTTGTCTCAGGGCACCCCATATTATTTTAATTCGAGGCACCCCTACATTATAATTTTCACTCCCAGCACCTTATATTTATAGCATATCGTTGTTGTCGGGTGGAAACCTTGTATGTCCAAAACCGTTTTGTATTTATTGTCTATAAAATGTACTAAAACTAGTGAAAAAAGCAGATCTACAAGCACACAACGCCTCGCGACACAAGGCCTTGTGTGCTTGTAGATCGGCTGTTTTCACTAGTTTTTTGCGAGGGCTTTGCTTTACCAAAAGACGTACACATTTGAAACTTGGAGATACGAGGTTTCTGCCCGACAGTGACGATATTTTAATGATTATGTTGCGAGGAAAATGTTGAGATAATAGCTATTTTGGTTAGAACTGACTGATAATAACTTTGTACTTCAAGTTGATACTAAATATTTTTTCAAGTGTCCTAATAAATTCCAAATATTATCAAATGATCTCGCGGCACCCCTGGACTGCCGTCACGGCACCCCAGGGTGCCCCGTCAACCACTTTGAAAACCCCTGGCTTAGAGTGTGGAACAGTTGAGGATTTCACTTAGGCCTACAGTAGGCCTATAATAAGCCATTAATCATCGACAACTTGCTTCACAAATTTTACTTTCAACCCATGCATTGAATCCAAACAGATGATTATTATCCACTTGAGATTTAATAACTAGCAATTATCTGCGCTGTTTTACTCAGTTGATTGCATAAGCCATGTGGTCTGACCCAAACTGTCACTCCAGCAGTAATTGCAGTTTGTTAACCAGTAGTTTCCTAGTGACGTGAGGCATTTCATGAGGCCTAGACGATTTGAAGCACTATTGTTTGGACTTTAAACAATAGAGAATGATCTAAACTTTGGAACAAGAAAGGGTTTGGGGTGAGTATAGCTATTTACAGTGTGAGCAGGGGCGTCACACCAAATTCTGGGCCCTGGGTACAGGGATTCACTGCGGGCCCCCCATGAATGTTAACTATTGAAAAATAGCAGATATAAAAGCTCGCAGCGCGGCACCGACTGCGAGCTTGTAGATCTGCTATTTTTGAAAAATCGTGAAAATGTGTGCAAGAAACCTATGTTTCCATGTCAGTGGGGCTCCAACTTTTTCATGTCAAGGACCCCCAAGATGATATGTATTTGGCCCACGGACCCCCATCTCAAAATATTTAGTTCCAGGGACCCCCCCAGAAGCAAAATTTGAGTTAAAATGTCCGCTTAAAAAATACATATATTCAAAGATTTGCACACATTTTCACAACTTTTCAAAAATAGCAGATATACAAGCTCGCAGCGGGGCACCAGGTGCCGCGCTGTGAGCTTGTATATCTGCTATTTTTCATTAGCTAAAGTTACTAGGGCCCCTCCACCTTTGGCCCTAGTAACTCAGTCCCATTATCTGTAGTCTGTGAGGTCAGATGTAGAGGTATTGGCCAGCTCCATATATGGAGATGTCTCGGCCATAATATATGGAGCGTGACGCATGGACGGACAGACATGTTTTAAAATTAGTTTGAAGAGAGACAGCGTGAGACCAAAGACGTACAATGTACAATGTCCATGCGGAATGGGAAGGCAATTATCTCTTCGCCATGGTGAATGGAAAATTTACTTTACAGCCATAGCGAAGAAAGGGAACTTGTAAAGACACTTTCTGACAAACCACAAATCAGTTGACGAGACTTCTCCAGCCAAGATAAATAAAGAAGGAACTGAAATGTAATTGTGTATGATAGCTGAAACTGGATCAAGTGCTGTCATCAGTATTTTAAGTATATATTTGTTTGATCAGACAGCAACCAACTGTGCAGTTGTGGCAAAGAAAAAAAAACGTGGAAAGGCACTTTTTGACAAACCGCAAATCATTTCACAAGAATGTAGACCTTAGAAAAAGGAACTGAAATGTGCTGTACAGTACAGTTCATGAAACTTGATCAAGTGCTTTCATCAGCATTTAAAAAATCTCATGAACTATATTTGCTTTTCAGTTATTGTTTGTATTTTAAAATGTATTCACTTATTGACTATATGTTTGCACTATTTTAATTAGCAGTCCATAACATGTAAAAGCGGTCTTGTGATGGTCTGGTGCGACGTATCTCACCAGTAAATAGCTAAGCATATCTCATGCATGAAAAGTTACGTTGCCTGTCTCTGTACTAGAGTGGTTTTGCAAAATCTTCACACCGAGACTGAAAATTACCCTAGCTGTCAAACATTTTGCCTCCATTTTTGCGAGGGACATGGGAGCTCAATTTGTTATTTAACCTGACAAAACCACTGAGAAACTGACTTTTTCTCTCGTGGTCACGGAAGTATCGGATTCGCCCCAAATAATCCCATGGCACTGTTGGCACACCTGTAGTCATAGCTAAAATAGCTGATCTACAAGCCCTCAATGCATCATGATACATTGTGAGCTAGTAGATTATGATTCTGTGCTATATCCACTATTAATGAAAGGCATTATGGGCATACTTTAAAAAAGAAAAAGAATAAGGTATATGCATGTTGTGGCATGCCCAAAACAGAGACACGCGGACACCAACCAGGTTATAGCATTTGCCTCTTATTTAGTAAATAAAATAATAACTAAGTTATAACTTTTTGTATACAGTAGTTGCAATAATAATGTGTATCACAAAATCTCACAGCACACCACTGTAAAACAGTGAAATTAGCGCTTCAGTGTCAAAACAGTTGATAGTAATTTAACGTCACATTGAACCAGTATATTGATATTGCACTTTGGGCCCTATTTTGGTTCATGCCTTCGTCCATGTCCATCCCTAGACTTTGTTTTGCCATTTTTTACCATTTTGAAAACCATTTTCATATAGTTCAAATAGCTGATCTACAAGCTTACCACGTGTCGATGTACAGTATATCAGCTATTTGAAGTATTTTAAAATGTTTTTCAAAGGATTAGGGATAAGGGGTAAGGCATGGACAAAAATATAGCTCTATATCTTATCCACTGTGTACAGACTTGCTGTATGATATAAAGCAAACATCTGGTCTAGTGTTTATTTTCCCTCTTTGCTTTGCATAGAAAACAGTTTTTTAGTCACATTACATACCATAACACAGTGGTTCTCAACCTTTTTCAGGCAGCTCATCCAAAACTTTAAATCAGTGGAGATCAAAGTACTCACATTTCCTTTTTTATTGGCACACACCAAAAAAGAACGCTTACGCGTTTATATGAGCCTTCATCAGAGCATTATGAAGTTGAGGCATTACATCTTGTATACCATGGTTCTATTGTGAAAATAGCAGAACTACATGGTCACAACGCCTCGCGTTGTGAGGCGTTGTGAGCATGTAGATCTAGCCTGACACTCAGCCTGAATTGACATTTCGTTGCACTCCATTATTCAAATGTTTAAAGCTAGCGATTCAGGGTCTGGAACCATGCTAGTAGATCGGCTATTTTCACAATTTCTGCCTCTATTAATATTTGACAATATGGCCAATGTTTCATTCGTCATTTTAGAGGTATTAAAAAGCCATTAAATTGTCACTTGAGAAGTGTGCAGAACCCTCTATACACTTAAACTTTATGTTGGTTTGTTTACTGTTGAGTGAGAAAACAATGTTGCACATTAAGTTAATTATATGGGGACCCCCTAAAATTATTTGGGGACCCCCCTGGGGGTACTGACCCACAGGTTGAGAACCACTGCCATAACACACTTGTGTTACCACACCTAAGACGATCTCTAACGTTCTGTGTGCGTCAATAGGTGTAAAACTTGAAGTCATCCTGTTCGTCAACACTGGCTTGGAACCACTTGCCCCAGATATTTGGTGAAAGGAATAACCTCGGCCATCAATCAACTGTGCACTGAATCCTGTGTAAGGACGCTTTTCATATGAAACCAAAGAATGTTGTTTATGACTGCTGCAATGTCCAAGAAGGTGACCAAAGTAAATCTTCTTTTAATTACCTGTGCACAAGACATAATAATAAAGAGACTGTGAACCTTGAAAGCTGAAAGGCACCGTTGTTTGTTATTGATTTATTTATATTGATTTATTTTATTTTGCAGTGATTCTTTTCCAGGACGTGGACAGTGATTATGGATTTCCAAAAGATACAGACAGCGACAGAACACATTCTGTGAGAAGAATTGGAGACGTTTGTTATTATTTACCGGTACATGGATAGTACACAAAGAAATAATCTTGACATATGCCGTATATAAAGGTGTAAATGAAAAACCTCTAGTTAAGATCCCATACATATTGATAAAACCGATTTGATTAGTTCAATATGGGTTTTCTCACAGCCAACTCGCGAAAGATGTCAGTCTCCGGGAGTTAGACTGTTTTTGGGATCCAAATTCACTCCAGTGTCCTTATCCGCATTGAATGCACTTCGATCCTTCTTCTTCTTTATTGCAATCGCTCCTGCGATCCCCCCAATGACCAGAAATGCGGTCAAGGCCACGCCCAAGGCATATGCAGTTGTGTTGGATGTTGCAGATGGGTCAGGAGTCGGGCCGTTTGTGATCCCACCCGGCGCGCTGTCCGTGTTCAAGTCCCCGCCTGAATTGGGTACAGGAACTGATTCTGATTCAACAGTCAGAATTGTCTCCTGCTTGGAGAGGCATTTGTCCATTTGAGACCAGCCGTCATCACCGTAGTCATCTTCATCATCCTTATCCTCCTCCTCATCATGAACATACTCATCATTATCCACGTCTTCGAGGCCTCCCAGGACAACGCAGAAGTACGCCCCGGCATCATTCTTCGTCAGCCCAGTGAGGTTGAGGAAGGAGCCCTGCTCAGAGAGAATCACACGACCCCTCAGTTCCTCTGGGGCGAGTACAGACTTGTCCTTTGAATTGTGAATGAGGATGTCTTCCCCTGAGGATCCTCTCCGGTGCCACTGCACACTGTGGGGTTTCTCTTGGGGTATCTCACATTCCAGAGAGACTTTCCCACCCTCTGAAACTGATTTTGCTCTGGGTTTCACACTGGGGCAAACAACTACAGAGTATTCAACTATGAGAGAGGGGGAGTAACATGAATAAAACCCAGTGTGTTGTTCAGACACCCTAGCAATTACCAGTGAATACGTTCCTGATTTATCATCAAAGGTTACATTGCCATTAACGGATGTCTGTGTCTTAGTGGTTGTAGTAAAGTTACCAACTGGTGTCTCCCATCTCTGGTTCGTTTGATCTGACTGGCACGGTAGCACCACTCTGTCCTCCTGGGAGGCAAAAATGACTTGAATATCATCACTCTCTGGCAGGTTCATGGCTTGGAAACTGAGGCAAGTAACATCCTTCATCACAAGACAATTAAAGTTGTGGCTGACCTTTAGCACTTGGCTGGTGACACGGAGCAACGCACCACCATCTCTTACCTCCATGCCCCCCTGTAGTTCCTCCACAAGAGGTTCCAGCGACACACTGCTATCCAGGAAGAGGGTAGCCATATAGGATGGGAACGGCTCGTGGTACCAGCGTATAGTGACTCCATCCAGACCTATGGAACTACTGTTGCACAGCAGCTCTGCCCCTCCGTCCTGCATCATGGTGATCTCCTCCGTCTCGACCTCGTCGCTGCACACAGAGAGCTGTTGCCGGTGCTGTTTGACCAGCGTTGCATTCTGCCAACACTCCCTCCTGTATATGCCCGAGTCGGAGTGCTTAAGTTGCTTGATCTTGAGCCCGAGTAGCTGCTGCTCGTTAGTGATGCTGACACGACCCTGGAGGTCGGCGGGGGGCGAGGGTGGCGTTGCACCAGCTGAGGAGTTTCCCAGTATCTGGTCTCCGTCTGCAGCAGATCTGTAGATGACGATGTAGTCCACTCCAAAGCAATACCCCATTTCAACCTCACCTCCCTCTGGCCGGAATACAGGCTCTGGCTCTTCACTGCAGACCGTGTTGAGGAGAAGGAAGAACAGAAATCTTATTTCCCTGATGGAAGCCATTCCGTAAGTCTGTCTGGCCGTGTGCCTGTCACAGTCTGAAGCGTGTTGTGAAATATACTCATTTTGAGGAACCTGATCGATGTTGTCATTTGCAATTGCGTGCCACCTCCAAATTGTATACTGCAGTGTAGACACACTTCCAAATTGACATGCAATAAACATACTGGCAGACCTTAACTGAAAAACCACACACACACATACTGCGTATGCATGCACGAGTGCAAACATACACACACACACACACAAAAACAAACACACGCACCCACCCACCCACACACACACGCACGCACGCACGCACGCACGCACACACACAAACACACAAACAAACACGCACGCACGCATGCACGCACACACACACACACACACACACACACACACACACACACACACACACACACACACACACACACACACACACAGCCTCTAGGCAACTTAGATCCTCTGACCAGATGCTTCTTGTGGTCCTTTGAACCCATTTGAAGCAAAATAAAGGGTAATAAAGTTTTTTTTTTTTTTTTTTGCCCAAAAACAGCCTACCCTTCCCATTTAGGTCTGCCCAAACAAGCCTCATAAAACACACCTTTTCTCCTTACCCATTGAACCATTTTGAACTGTTCTCCATGTCATGCGTGCAGGGGCGTCACAAGGTGGGGAAAAGTGGGACTGAGTTACTATGGGGCCCAAGGTGGGGGGGCCTTAATTATTTAGCTATTGAAAAATAGCAGATATACAAGCTCACAGCGCGGCACCGAGTGTCGCGCTATGAGCTTGTAGATCTGCTATTTTTGAAAAGTCGTGAAAATGTGTGCAAATCTTTGAATATAGGTATTTTTTGCTTCTGGGGGGTCCCTGGAACTAAATATCTTGAGATGGGGGTCTGTGACCAAATACATATCATTTTGGGGGTCCTACCGTCCTTCACATGAAAAAGTTTGAGCAGCGCTGACATAGAAACATGAATCTTTCAAAAAACCTCAGATGGATTTGAAATATCAAAGACTTGCACAAGCTTTTCACGATTTTTCAAAAATAGCAGATCTACAAGCTCGCAGCGGTGAGCTTGTATATCTGCTATTTTTCAATAGGTAAAGTACCCAGGGCCCGGAAATTTGGTGCGACACCCCTGCATGCATGCTCCCGTTTTTAGCATCGGCATGCTTTCATTATCTCCAGTGATGTTCTTTCTGTTATCGTATCGGCCTCATTCAATGCTGTTTCAACTCTCATGTCTTAATGCTATTGTACCAGACATTATTATGCTCATTTATTCTCATGTTGCACAGCACCTCGGTCAACTATGGTTGTTTTTGAATGTGCTTCATAATTAAAATGTACTTGACAAAGATAATAAAGTCATTAATCCACAGGTGCATTTAGAAAAGACAATATTTGTGGTCAGGTACACAGTGGTGTAAAGTAATGACGTACATTTACTTAAACACTGTTCTTAAGTACAATTTTGAGGTATTTGTACTTGAGTATTCCCCATTTCCAATACTTTTACTTTTACTCCACTACATCTCAGAGGCAAATATTGTACATTTACTGCAATTATTTGACAACTTTAGTCACTATTTACTTTGTAGATTTTGATTATTATTATTATTACAAAACATACATTAACCATTTCAGCTCTGTATACATCGGCCATTTGAAAATAGCCGATCTACAAGCTCACAATGGGTCACGAGGCAACGTATTGTGAGCTTGTAAATCTGTTGTAGGTTCAAAATATTTTTTATACATTTGAAATATGACATTCTGTCTAATGAGTACTTTTAGTTACTCATTTTCACATTTTGATACCAATACTTTTGTACTTTTACTCAAGTAAATGTAGAATTCCAGACTTTTTCTTGTAACAGAGCATTTCTATTGCAGTATTGATACTTTTACTTAAGTCAAAAGAATGTGAGTACTTTTTCCCCCGCTGGAAACCATCAACATCATACTTATAGAACGCACCTCGGTCAACTATGGTTGTTTTTGAATGTGCTTCATAATTAAAATGTACTTGACAAAGATAATAAAGTCATAGAATCCACAGGTGCATTTAGGAAAGACAATATTTGTGGTCAGGTACACAGTGGTGTAAAGTAATGACGTACATTTACTTAAACACTGTTCTTAAGTACAATTTTGAGGTATTTGTACTTGAGTATTCCCCATTTCCAATACTTTTACTTTTACTCCACTACATCTCAGAGGCAAATATTGTACATTTACTGCAATTATTTGACAACTTTAGTCACTATTTACTTTGTAGATTTTGATTATTATTATTATTACAAAACATACATTAACCATTTCAGCTCTGTATACATCGGCCATTTGAAAATAGCCGATCTACAAGCTCACAATGGGTCACGAGGCAACGTATTGTGAGCTTGTAAATCTGTTGTAGGTTCAAAATATTTTTTATACATTTGAAATATGACATTCTGTCTAATGAGTACTTTTAGTTACTCATTTTCACATTTTGATACCAATACTTTTGTACTTTTACTCAAGTAAATGTAGAATTCCAGACTTTTTCTTGTAACAGAGCATTTCTATTGCAGTATTGATACTTTTACTTAAGTCAAAAGAATGTGAGTACTTTTTCCCCCGCTGGAAACCATCAACATCATACTTAAAGAACGCCGTAATGATTGATCCCTTTGACTCTCAAACAATCCATCCTTGCCAATAGAGCTGGCAGTTAATGGACGTTGTTGACAGGAGAGCAACCTGACTGGTTTTGAGTCATCACTTAATGTCACATACAACCATACCGCAATTGTGTCACCACCATCACCTGAGGTGATCTCAAGCCTGATCTAATCTATACTTCGTCGTACAATAACGTCGCACACACCGGCAAAGCGGATCTACAAGCGCTCTGCGTGTTGCATGCGTGGCGCGTGGAGAGCTTGTAGATCAGCTATTTTCCTTGGGCAACACTGTGCGTGTGACAGAGCATAAAATGGGCATAACTCTCTCTAAGTATGTGCAAGACGTAAAGTCATCCTGTTTGTCAGCACTGGCTTGGAACCACTTGCCCCAGATATTTGGTGAAAGGGATAACCTCGGCCATCAATCAACTGTTCATGCACTGAATGCTGGGGAAGCACGCCGTTCATATGAGACCAAAGATAAACATAGAAAATATGTTTGTTATCGATTTCTTTATATATATTTTATTTTTATTTCATTGTTTTGTTCTGATTATTCTCCAGGACGAGCCATTGATTATGTATTTTCCAAAGATACAGAGAGCACCAAAACAAATTCTATGAGATCATATTTAAACATTTGACATTATATACATGGCGGGGAGGGGGGGGGACTAAAATAAAATCTTGAAATCAAATGAAACTGTCAGTGTGAAAATGTTCATTAAGATCCCACAATGGTGAAAACTGAGGAATGATGAGTTCATGAATGTACAGTTACAGCATGTGCTGATTTTCATCGATCTGTGGAATTTCTCACTCGCGAAAGATGTCAGTCTCCAGGAGTCAGCCTGTCGGTGCAACTGGGATCCAAATTGATTTCTGCGTCCCTGTCCACCTTCGATGTATCCTGCTGCTTCTGAGAGGCCTTCGTCCTCTTCCTCATTATCGCAATTGCTCCCGCGATCCCCCCAATGACAATCAACACCGCCACGCACACCCCCAAAGCATAAGCAGTTGTGTTGGAGGCTACAGATGGGGCAGGTGTCTCACCCGGGGCGCTGTCCGTGCTCCCGTCCCTGGTCACGCTCCTGGTCCCGCCCCTGCCTGATTTGGGCTCAACAGTCAGAATAGACTCCTGCTTGGAGAGGCATTTGTCCATTTGAGACCAGCCGTCATCATCACCGTAGTCATCTTCATCATACTTATCCTCCTCCTCATCATGAACATACTCATCATTATCCACGTATTCGAGGCCTCCCAGGACAACGCAGAAGTACGCCCCGGCATCATTCTTCGTCAGCCCAGTGAGGTTGAGGAAGGAGCCCTGCTCAGAGAGAATCACTCGACCCCTCAGTTCCTCTGGGACGAGTACAGACTTGTCCTTTGAATTGTGAATGAGGATGTCTTCCCCTGAGGATCCTTTCCGGTGCCACTGCACACTGTGGGGTTTCTCTTGGGGTATCTCACATTCCAGAGAGACTTTCCCACCCTCTGAAACTGATTTTGCTCTGGGTTTCACACTGGGACAAACAACTACAGAGTATTCAACTATGAGTGAGGGGGAGTAACATGAATAAAACCCAGTGTGTTGTTCAGATGCCCTAGCAATTACCAGTGAATACGTTCCTGATTTATCATCAAAAGTTATTTGATCACTCTTCACATTGCCATTAACGGATGTCTGTGTCTTAGTGGTTGCATTAAAGTTACCAACTGGTGTCTCCCATCTCTGGTTCGTTTGATCTGACTGGCACGGTAGCACCACTCTGTCCTCCTGGGAGGCAAAAATGGCTGGAATATCATCACTCTCTGGCAAGTCCATGGCTTGGAAACTGAGGCAAGTATCATCCTTCATCACAAGACAATTAAAGTTGTGGCTGACCTTTAGCACTTGGCTTGGGACACGGAGCAACGCACCTCCGTCCCCTACCTCCATGACCCCCTGTAGTTCCTCCACAAGAGGTTCCAGTGACACACTGCTATCCAGGAAGAGGGTAGCCTTATAGGATGGGAACGGCTCGTGGTACCAGCGTATAGTGACTCCATCCAGACCTATGGAACTACTGTTGCACAGCAGCTCTGCCCCTCCGTCCTGCATCACGGTGATCTCCTCCGTCTCGACCTCGTCGCTGCACACAGAGAGCTGTTGCCGGTGCTGTTTGACCAGCGTTGCATTCTGCCAACACTCCCTCCTGTATATCCCCGAGTCGGAGTGCTTAAGTTGCTCGATCTTGAGCCCCAGTAGCTGCACGTCGGCCGTGATGCTGACACGACCCTGGAGGTCGGCGGGGGGCGAGGGTGACACTGCACCAGCTGAGGAGTTTCCCAGTATCTGGTCTCCGTCTGCAGCAGATCTGTAGATGACGATGTAGTCCACTCCAAAGCAATACCCCATTTCAACCTCACCTCCCTCTGGCCGGAATACAGGCTCTGGCTCTTCACTGCAGGCCGTGTTGAGGAGAAGGAAGAACAGAAATCCTGTTTCCCTGATGGAAGCCATAAAGTATTGTGTCTCTCTGGCCATGTGCCTGTCACACACTGAGGCGTGTGTTGAAAGTGTACTCATTTTGAGCAATCCGATCTGTGTTGTTGTGTGGGTGCCGCCTCCAAATTGCATCCTAGACTTTAGCTACCTCCTCTCCTAGACACCTTGCTCAGACCTACATAAACATACCGGCAGACTTCGACTGACAGTCATTGACAGCTATACACGTGTGCGTGCATACATATAATTTATTAACTTTTACACTTGTCAGTCCGTGAACGGTGGCAGGAGAGGGTGGAAAGTCGTCAAAGCCATTAAAATAATCAGCTGCATTAATTTTGTTTTGACAGATCTGAAGGCAGCATTAGGGCCCCAAACAAAAGCTGCAGAGTGATAAAAGAAAAATAAAAGCTTCTGCTTTTGGCTGTCACGTAGCGATGTTGCTGTTGGACTGGTTTGACCCAGAGATGGGTGCAGTCTACCACCATGCCAAGAGCCTCTGAGGACGGTTAGAAGGTGTGTGTGTGTACGTGCATGCATGTGGCGTGCAATCGCGTGTATACAGGCATGAATGCAGGTCTGACAATGCATGCAGTGTGCGTTGTGTGCAAGACTTGTCGCTCTTATCCGATGTGAAATCTTAGCACAAATACATCTGAAAGTGCATGTGATCTAATCTGTCAAATCTGTTGCCACTTGTAAAGGTTATTTGTTTTTGTAATGGCATATGGAAACTGTATCCTCTTCTAAAACAATGACTGGATTCTGGGAACCAGGAAATGACAAATGTTAACAACTGTAACCCTGGTGACTCTGTTTTGGGCCTTTTTTTATTTTCTGAATTTTCCAGAAATGTAAAAAAAAGAAAAAAGAAAAGAAAAATAAATAAAATAATAAAATACATATCTTCACACACTTCATAGCTGTTCATTGTTTTTGAAATGTGGTTTAAGTAGGAAGGTGGAATTTATTCATTCATTGCTTTCAACGGCATCTTAATAATGTAACAATCAGGTTTCGTTACATTATATTTCATGTGATTATCTTGGCTAATCATTTTACTTCTCAGAGCCAAATTAGGAATTTTCGCCTCTTCGCCTTGGCACCCTTGTTTCTTATCCCATGTTATTCCAAAGTTTCATTTCATGACACTCTTTGTTTTAGCTCTATGCACTATTATTTTATTATGAAACAAGTTAACAACATACCTTTAGCCTCATAGCATAATAACTAACTCATATCAGAAAAATGCCTGAGTCACCTATAGATGACTTAGGCAGAAGGTGAATGTTTAACTCTACTCTATTAACACTGTTGATCTATCCTGCCTTATTGCCAATGCTCTCAGCCTATCGCAATGCATGTTGCACTGAGGAATCTTTGCATACCTCTTTACACAGATTTTTATGAATATTAGACACAAATTAAAGTCATATAACTTTACACTGAAACCGACTAGTTTAGAGGCTTAGGTTCGCTTAGACCTGTATAGCTACAGGCTATTCTGTAAGTGGCTGTCTCCTTTTCCTTTTCTCTTTTCTGAGCTAAGCTGTCCAGTTGGACTGGTTTCGGGTCTCACTAGTTACCCTAGGGCAGGGGTATTCAACTAGATTAGGCAGGGGCCAGGGGGCCACAAGACTGTGACAACAGAAATGAACAAAATGTGCTTGGTACACTGTTTGACCGATAAGACACAACGATGGACATGTATGTCCAATATGGTAATTTATTAGGCCCTGCTTCATACTGCATTCTTGCATTTTCATGTTTTCTGTGCCAGTCCTTTATAGTGCACAGGCTTCGATTTTAATATTAAGAAAATAAAATATATTTCTGTATGTTCTGCATGGGTCATTGGCATTCAAGTGTCTTTGGAGGAAGAGTATTTGAGGCAGGCTGGCAAGGTGAAGTGTTTACATGTTCGTATGAATGAAAGGTTTTTGCTTTTGTTTTGAGCGCCCGACTACAAAGATGTGTTTGAAGTGAATGATGATGGACACAATCCAGGTGAATTATTTCTTTGGGGTAAATGGACAACATCCACTCAAGACCCAGAAATGGTTTCAAATGGATGGATGAACTGCACTCAGAACTCAACTGTTGAGCTCTTGTATGTTGCCACGCTACCTAGCTCCATGGTGAAAAAAGAAATTGCTTAACATTCAAAATGGTCATCCTGTACAACCAACCATCCAATAATACTTTTACATTTATTTTTACATTGGAATATGGAATGTTCTCCAGGAGCCACACGAGAGCTCCGCTGGGGCCCAATTTGGCCCGCGGGCCGCCAGTTGAATATCACTGCCCTTGGGCTAGGTTAAAGTCAGAGAGAGGACACACACATTAATACAAATACACATGCAACAATGGGTTCAAAATACTGTACGTCTGCACGTTCATAACTGTATATGCCTATCTACCCAGACTACCACAGATTTATACTTGTGTTTTCTACATATATGTACATTTGTTCATAACACATTTCATTCCCAAATACATTTATTAAGACTTGCATAAGCACATACACTAAGTCAGAGGAGGCATTTAACAATGAGTATGCTGTTCAGCTGTGGAATGCTCTCACACACTTAGAAGAGCTTACCGGTACATCCATAGTCCATTATTAATTTCTTTCATGTTATTATATATAAACAATACACATACATACAGACAGACACGTACAGTACATACATTACCTTCTAATAATTGTAAACACACACTTCACACAGACACGTTTGGGATTTCAACGGAAGTTCATAGTTCAGCATTCTAACAACAATGGTGGTGCTCTGGTCATGTTATAACTTATCGCTCGGATGGGATACTAATAGTATTTGAGGTATTTGTCCGTTGTTTAGGGGAGGAAATAAGTACTTTTAAAGGTAAGAAACCCTTCTGGGCTGAAATTCTCCTTCAAGTTGTTAATTATAGGCTTGTGGCATTCTTCACCTTGTGACCTATACGTTTCCTGTGGGATCACCTGGAGATCTTATCTATGGACATGCATTAAAGGACCAGGTCACCTCTGGGACAACCAGATCTTATTTTATTGTTGTGTGGGACACGATCAACACAATCCTGAATCATTTTTTGTGTTCAATCTGTGTTTTTAGATATGTTAGTATTTCAGCATGCTACAACTGGTCATATGATGCATTTTGCATCATATGACCAGTTGTAGCATGCTGAAATCGGCTGAAATACTAAAATATCTAAAAACACTGATTGAACACAAAAAAGAACTCAGGATTGTGTTGATCGTGTTCCACACAACAATAAAATAAGATCTGGTTGTCCCAGAGGTGACCTGGTCCTTTAACACCAAACAGCCCAGATGGAGCGGGCAGTTTTTTTTTTTTTTCTTTGTTTTTTTTTTTGGGGTGGTTACCCCCAAGGTATATGGCTTCTTTCTACTGGTCTTTGAGAACATCTAAATGTGTCTTAGACCCCCTCAGTCCTGAGGCTCGTTATTTAAAGTCAACTTTTAAGAAATAACAGCTATTGAAGCCTATATGGTTTTGACACAATTTATATTACCAATGTTATTAATATCATTACAAAATAAGGTCATCTTGGAAAGAACAAACACTAAAGACATTTGTGGGTATGTGTCCCTGGCTTGGTCAGCAGCAACTCCGCTGCCGGCATCTGTTAAAGGACCAGGTCACCTCTGGGACAACCAGATCTTATTTTATTGTTGTGTGGAACACGATCAACACAATCCTGAGTTCTTTTTTGTGTTCAATCAGTGTTTTTAGATATTTTAGTATTTCAGCCGATTTCAGCATGCTGCAACTGGTCATATGATGCAAAATGCATCATATGACCAGTTGTAGCATGCTGAAATACTAACATATCTAAAAACACAGATTGAACACAAAAAATGATTCAGGATTGTGTTGATCGTGTCCCACACAACAATAAAATAAGATCTGGTTGTCCCAGAGGTGACCTGGTCCTTTAAGCACATCTTGAAATTCTACAGGAACCCTTGGGGTATGCAAAGACAACTTTAAACTTGCCACCGTGACAACTGATGAAGTGTTTAAAAAACTGTGCACCCTACCTCAATACAAAGCCGCTGGCCATGACAAAATCTCCCCCCAAATTTCTCATAGACTCAGCCGCCTCCATTGCCCCAATCATTACCCACATAATTAATCTACCGGTATCTATGAAGCAGGGATATGTCCCCCAGGACTTCAAATTAGCCAAAGTAACCCCCCTGCACAAAAAAGGCAGTAAACCTGGCAACTACGGGCCAATCTCAATCCTTAGTTAAAACTTCCATCTCTAAGGTAATGGAAAAAATTGTCTACGAACAGGTGGATAAATATCTTGAAGAGAGAAAATTGATCTACGAGTTCCAATCTGGCTTCAGAGAGTCCCATTCCACAGATACATTCCTCATCTATTTGAATGATTACATCAAACGTGCATGAAATGACTATTTTGTGTATTTTATTTTGAAGTTTCAGTTTGAAAAGGAAGCCTGTGTGTTTCTGAACCAATCCGAGGGGACCAGCCCTTCAGGCGATGGGATTTAAAATCTGAGTAATGGGAGTAATGGGAGCCAGCAATGGGAAATAAACAGGTGAATGTAATCAAAGGTTATTTATATTCAAAAAGTCTATCTATGTCATCACTTTTTGAATTTCTGTTCACAGGAAGTAATTAAGAATGGCCTATTTAGGGACCTTTGATATAAATATACACAAAAATTGTTTATTTTCTATTTTTTTGGCATCTAGTGTTAGGTATGGCCATATTATCACTACATATATGCTCTAAAAGTGTGAAAAAGATGTTTTTGATTTCACCCTGTCTTTAACTGTGAACTAAACATGATCTGCACCTGGCTCAATGACAACAGACTCTCAATTCACCTAAGTAAAACTGAATGTATCCTCTTTGGATCTAGTCAAAAACTTTGAGAACTTTGAGAATTTGAGAACTTCACAATTAAAGTAGGTGACACTGTGATAGCAAGAAAAAAACACATCTGCTACCTGGGTTGCATCCTGGAGGCTCCAGTGAAAAAAATGACTACCAAGGTAATCAATAAAGTCAACCAACGAATTCGCTTCTTGCAAAGGGTTGCCCCGTGATCAGTATTACATCTCGAAAGACCCTAGGAGGTGCTCTTATTGGGCACCTCATTGATTACGGAATCCTTGTTTGGTATCGCGATGCCTCAGCTGCCTTAAAGTTAAAGCTCCAAACTGCCCAGAACAAACTAATTAGGGTTGTGCTTGGTCTTCCTCCTCGGGCCCACCTTACCGTTCATCACCACGAAAGCGTGGGGTGGCTCAAAGTTGCTGACAGAGTAAAGCATCTTGCAATGGGCCTGGTGTACAAATACACTACACCTCCAAGATACCCATGTACCTGACAAACTACTTCCTAAAGGTCAAGGATGTTCACGATCACAACACCAGAGGCAGCTCCACTAATCATCATCAACGTAGATTTAACACTAAACAAGGCTCTAATTTGTTCTCCTGCTATACCGTCAACATGTGGAACGCCCTTCCACAAGCCTTAAAGGAGAACAAATCCCTAGCCTCTTTCAAAATTGGTATGAAAAGTCATCTTCAGGCAGCAGCTACTCGTGACTTGTAAATAGACTAAGCCCCCACGCTCCCACCCCCCTTTTCTTCTGCCATTGTATTTGATGTTATGCTTTTTCTGCTTTTGAAATTGATGTTATTCTAGATAAAGTACTATGTTCTACCCGTCTGTCTTTCAATGTTATATGAGATACATAAAGTGTGGTTTCTGTGGAAATAAGCCTTGGCTAGGATCTCCTTTTAGTAGACCTTGTACCAGTGATTTGTGCTGTCATGAAACTGTACTTTTTTCTAATGCAAACTTCTAATAAACTCTTCAATCAATCAATATTAAAAGATGAATGCAGTAGCTCTTGTAATCTGAACAGTAACTAAGCGTGCGGCTCATCTCTGTGTCACTGGATCAAAGTATGTAAGTGACTAAGATGCCTGCCATTAAATGATTGGATTTGATTGAAAACCTGCCTAGACTTCCAACTTCATCTCAGCAAAGCCAAAGAGGACTCATAGACTTCCATTGAATATCCTTTAATCCTTAAATATGCAACATACTTTGCTGCAGGCAGTGACATATTTGGGTGCCTTAACCTGTGACGCAGGATAAACTACATTACAAAAAGGTTGATTTAAAGCACAGTTTTCTGCCTAAGTCATTTAGGAATGCAACAAGCATTCTGATTGGCTTATGACATAGGCAATAAGGCACAATAGTGCAGCAGTTTCAGGAGAGTAGAGCTAGGCATGAATGTCAATTTGACCAAAAAGTGAGTTAGGCAATTATGCTATGAGGCTAACAATATTGGTTGGTTAACATGCATTGTGTTGTTTTGGATCCCTATCATGCTTTTAGCTAAAATGTCCCATTGCAGCTTGCCCCATTCTTTCCCTTTACATCCAGCCAGGTTTGGAAAAGAAAGCTGCAGCTCTCATGTCCTTCAGCAGGCTGGCTCAGCTGCCTGTCTTAATAGAAAAAAATATACTCATTTATTTCCATTCGAGGTGAAGCTGTAAGAAATAAGTTTATTGTGAAATCCAACAGCATGACAATCAAACACTCGTTCTCTTTTCTGTCCTATATGGTCCCCCGAGCCCCAGAGGGCATCAACCCTGAGCTCCCTTCTGTCCTTTTCTCCTGTTCAGACTCCAAAAGCCTCCTGACATCTCACACCTGCTTAAAGGAGTGATATAGACCAAAAAAGGACCCCCCCCCCCCTGAATGAGAATGTTTCCACAGACCTTTTTACCTGGTTAGGTTGATATGCCTCATTTCTGCCCCTGTTCCCACAGCTAAAACGGGCTTATCGTCACTATCCAAAAGCGCCCTTTTCGGCAGCTTAAAAAAAAAAAAAAACGTTTTTACGAATCGTCCAGACATGCTTCCTACAGACGCCACACACAGTGTTTTAGCGTTTGAAGGGTTAATAGCTTGTTTACTGGGCTAAGGAAACCGGAGCAGAATGCTGCCTCGAGCTCCTGCGAGATTCTCGCGAGACTTCCGCTCTAGCTTTTGGAGCCGAGGTAAACAAGCTATTAACCCTTCAAACGCTAAAACACTGTGTGTGGTTTCTGAAGGAAGCATGTCTGGACGATTCATTAAAAAACTTTTTTTTGAAGCGGACGAAATGGGCGCTTTTAATGACGATAAGCCCGTTTTAGCTGTGGGGACTAATCTACAAATCTCAGAACAGGGGCAGAAATGAGGCATATCAACCTAACCAGGTAAGAAGGTCTGTGGAAACATTCTCATTCAGGGGAGGTCCTATTTTGGTCTGTATCACTCCTTTAAGGAAGAAGAAAACAATAGGTATTCACAGAGAGAGAAGCCATGAACCTTAGATCCCTGTTACCATAATAAGAAACTAACACTCTGTCCTTCCTAACCGTGCCCTTTTATCCGTCTGTAAAAAAGTGCCCTCTCCAGATCATGAATGCCGTTTTCACTATAAAGAAATGCAAATGCTCCCTTTCCATGTCATACCTGAAGGCAGCATTCAAGAGAATGACCTTGCACTCCTGAATTTGAATGCAGCATCTTATGTTGAAATAATTGCCCTCTGTGTAGAAATCTGTGCTGTTACGCCACATCTCCAGTATTCACTTGATTATGCTTAGTTCAATGTTGTATCAAGTACTGAAAATAGCCAACCTCCAAGCTCACAACGTGTCGCTCTGCGACGCGTTGTGAGCTTGGAGGTCTGCTATTTTCAATATTTTCAGCAAAAGGCCCTTTTAGAGATTTCAGCCCCTGCCTCTCTAACATTCTCTGCATGTCCCTGAACGTAACCTTGGTAAACTATGCCTAAACGGTTAACGCTAATCTTAACCTCAGTATAAACCGTGCCATAACCTAACTCTATTCCTAATCGTAACCTCAGACAAAACTATGCCTAACCCTAAACTTATTTTTAACCGTCCTTATCCTCGGTAAAACAAATACAAATAGAACTTCACTCTGTCGAGGTGCCAACTTGCTCCTTGTGCACAAGTAGGCCATACATTACATGGCCTACTTGTGCGCCTGCAGAGTGCGCCATGAGGTGCGCTCACCACTGCCATCACCACTGGCATCACCAGGAATGCTGGTCCCTCATTGGCTGTTAATGATGACGTTGCCAGAAATGCTGGTCCCTGATTGGGCTACAGGCTTAAACACACACAGCTACCTACCTACCTACCTACCTACATACATACATACGCAGCCGAATGCAGTACTTGCACGCTCTGCTGCGCTCTGCTGTGCAAGTAACAATACTGTACAACAACCGCCCCACCGAGCGGTTGGCGGAGAAAAATGAGGGCGAGCGTGTTTTAAGGCGAGCATTCCAGTTACTGTGAGTGAGTAGTACCACCTTGCCCTGGGGCTCATCATATGGCATGGATTTGATACAAAATGATTACATATGGAATGGAATGATGAAATAACATATTAATACATATTAGCTATTTCTGTTGCACCTCCATATATGCCGGGTCCTGATACGGACCGTTCTTGTTTAACAGGCACATCACATTTCACTCATTGTTAAACCAATATTTACAAACCCCTCATGATTACAGGGAGGTTGAATGATGAATAACATAGAATGTTGACTGGAATTGTATAGCTGTAGCAAAGACATGGACTGTTACACATAGCCTACAATAAAGAAAAACAATAACACTTCAGTTATGTTGTCGGCTATTTGAAAATCCCCTTATATTGCTATGGATACGGTTCTCTCTTTTTCTCCCCCCCTCTCTCCCTCTCCCAAACGCACGCACGCACGCACGCACGCACGCACGCACGCACGCACGCACGCACGCACACACACACACACACACACACACACACACACACACACACACACACACACACACACAGTCTCTCTCTCTCTCTCTCTCTCTGTCTCTCTCTCTCTCTCTCTCCCTTTCTTTCTCTCTCCACTCTTCGCATAATGACCTTTGAGAACCTGTCATGTTACTAAGATGCTATGCCAGAAAACAAGCATCTGAAGAATCTTCTCTCCGAAATCACAGAGTAGAAGAGAGGGAGAGACGCGGAGAGAGTTCTGCACATGTCATTTATGAAGCATTTATTGTTCTATCAACAAGAAAAGGATTAGAAACAAAGACCACTATTGATCCCGCAGTGGAAAGGCAGTTGTCATGGCAGTACCGGAGTTATGAAACACAGGACAAATACAGAAAAAGAAATAAAGCTAGCTAAAAAGCAATAATAATAATAATAATAATAATAACAACAACAACAGAGTAAACAGGTATTAACGCACTGGGATTGGGAATAAAGTCCAGATGGAGATTTAGTTAATCTACTACAGTACCCTTGCTTGGCCCTCTACAATGATACAATTAACAATTTAGGCATTTAGCAGACGCTCTTAATCCTGAGCGATTTACAGTAAGCAAGGACATTACAAGGTAAAACATCAAATGCAAAGAAAAAGTAATCTAGGATCATACTGTAGGTAAACCAAGAACCTATCATCATCCTAACAAGTAGAATATTTCCAAAAATCAACTAGACTGCACTCTGTTGAGGTGCCAACTTGCGTATTGTGCACTCGTAGCCAAATACGGTAATTCGTCTCACTTTCAGAAGAAAACAACAAGTACAGTGTGACCAGCAGAGCGAGCAAGTAGAGTAATGATAGCTGTCTGTGGGTATGTACTGTATGTAGGCAAGTTGGCACTCTGTCGAGGTGCCAATATCAGGTCACACTTGTTGGTTGGTGGTGACATACTTACATACATACCAGGCCTAACTTTGTCACTGATAGGGGTGCCCTCTGGCCTACTGGTCCAGGCGCATACCACTTAGTCCAAACGATAACAGTCAAATGTTGACCAAAATAACAATTCTTCTACATTCTCTTATTCGTGTAGACTTATAAATTAAGTAATGCAGATGTTTAACAATAATTTAACTCTTGAGAGCTTAAAATGAACCATAGGGTTCCATTTGGTTTCATTTTAAGCTCTCAAGAGTTAAAGATCTATAAGGGTCCATTTGGTTACCAACTCTCCATCATTTAGCTGGGGACCATCTTGAACACCCTCAAGGACCACTGGTGGTCCCCAGACCACTGGCTGAAAACCACTGAGCTTGTAGATCTTCTATCTTAGCAAATGTTACTCACATGATTCTCCTTTTCAACATAAGAAACTGAAAATATAAAAAGGAAAGTCCTCTTCCTTTGAGCCCCATCATTTTGTTGCAGGCAGATCATCATCTATAATGAACCCTGCCTCCCACTCAACCACCACACTGAATTCTGTTGAGACTTTCTGAGCACAGTTGCCAGATTTCTCCAGATAAACAAGCGGCCAGGTCTGCAAAAACAAGCCCAAAAGGTCCCCAACAAAATGAGTTCATTTGTATCATAATCAGTTTTACCACTTGAACCATATAGGCTACAGACAAACAAGTAGCTACATTTAAAAATGTCAATAGCCTACTTTATACTTCTACTCCACTACATCTCAGTGACAAATATTGTACTTTTACTCCACTACAATTATTTGAATACTTTATTAGGCCTACTAGTTACTGTTTTTATTATTATTACAAAACATATAGTAGGCTTCATTAACCTCTTCAGCCCTATATAGTATTTGAAAATAGCTCACAACGTGTTGCATCGCATCGCATTGTGAGCTTGTTGATCTGCTATTTTCAAAAGATTTCTATACATTTTGAAAACTTGAAATGGTACATTTCTACATAATTGCGACCGTCAGGGAGCAGTTTACTATGAAAACCTCCACCGGCCGTCCGTCCGTCCGTCGGTCGGTCACACGTCACACGTCACACCTTTGCCCTGCTCATATCTCCGCATCAGTATATAGGGCTTGTTTGTTTATTGTATGACATCACGCCACATCATCAGCTGTGGACTCTGTGATGTCATCGTATCGCATCAGTATATAGGGCTTGTTTGTTTATTGTATGACATCACGCCACATCATCAGCTGTGGACTCTGTGATGTCATCGTATCTCCATATATGGCCATCTCCGTATATGGAGATATAAGTCGTCCATGCCCAAGTATGGGCTGGTGAGGTCAGACTTTGTGTGATGCGTAGGTTATCTCCATATATGGAGATTCAACATTCCAGGCAATGCTCTCTTCCCTGGTGAGAATTGCCCCTTTATATAGGGCTTGTTTGTGTATTGTATGACATCACGCCACATCATCAGCTGTGGACTCTGTGATGTCATCGTATCTCCATATATGGCCATCTCCGTATATGGAGATATAAGTCGTCCATGCCCAAGTATGGGCTGGTGAGGTCAGACTTTGTGTGATGCGTAGGTTATCTCCATATATGGAGATTCAACATTCCAGGTGTAACTATGGCTACCCGTATGACGTGAGAGGTGGAGGTTGTGATATTTGTGGAGATAAGCGACCAACGGTCGCTTATCTCCCGATTAGGGAGTCTTACTGGTGAGTAGGCCTACATTTTTGGTTATTTAAGTAGGCTACATATTGATGCCAATACTTTCTTACTTTTACTCAAGTACCTTTTGAATGTCGAACTTGTACATTTTTGGTATTTTTGCATTGTGGTTTTGATACTTACTTGTACTTGTAAAAATAGTAGTTCTTCCATCGCTGCAGGCAAACAAGCCCAAATTTGCTTGTAATAAGCAGACCTGGCATCGCTGTTGTGAGCTGAGCTGATGGAACAGCTTGCTGAGCTGGTGATCAAGCATTGTGATTAAGAGCCAACTGTGAGAAACTCAGTGTGTTCAGACACATTCAGTCTTGTACTGATTACAGCGATCAGAATCCCATATGCTGCAGGTCTGGATGCACACCAACTTCTGTGTATCATAATTTATTATATGTACCAATTTCCTAATTACTGTCTCTGCCACCAGTTACTGAACATATGGAGTGCCAAGAATTAGCCTAACTAAGAACGTTTTGAAGAAGCACACAACAACACAAGACAGGATATTGAGAGCAGTGGAAGTCTATAACGCTAATTAAAGTACACCCCACATGGACCCAAATGTAAGTGTACTTAAAGGTATATTTCACTTTCAAAAACAACTTTTGGTCTAATCAGGCTTTTGAAGAGTTTTTAATTTGCTTCATTCAATATTTAGATATTGTAAATGTTACTAGGCCCTCCTCCTCCAGTGCTTCTCCCCATACACACCCATTGTAATTTCAAACTCCATTTCAACCCTGATAGATTCATTAAAAACACCCATTATAATTTTTTTCTGGTGACTCATACTATCCTCCTAATACGTGAGCAGGCCGTGTTCTTTCGATAACTTTTTTCATTAACTTTTTATTGTATTTATTTTTTTCCATTTTCCCAAAGAATTATTAAAAACAACTGAAAAAAGTTATTGAAAAAAACACAGCCTGCTCACATATTAGGAGGATAGTATGAGTCACCAGAAAAAACAAAGGGTATTTTTAATGAATCTTTCATGGATAAAATGGATTTTGAAGTTACAATGGGTGTGTATGGGGAGAGGCCCTGGAGGGCCGGATAACATTTACATCAAATATATAAATATTGAATCAAGCAAATTAAAAACTGTTCAGGGTGTTCATAAAAACCTGATTAGACGATAACATGACCAAAAGTTTTTTTGAAAGTGAAATATCCCTGTACAATCTTTAGATATTTGTTTTACTACTGGAATATTTCCAATTTCCACTAGGCTACATCTCAGAGGCAAATATTCTAGGTCTACTTTTACTCCACTACAATTATTTGAAATATTTAGATTTTGATTATTACACATAGGCCTACATAACCCACTTCAGACATATGCCTACATTTCGTCCATTTGAAAATAGCTGATCTACAAGCTCACAATGTGTTGCGATGTGACGCATTGTGAGCTTTTAGATCTGCTATTTTCAAAATATTTTTATAGGCCTACATTTGAAAACGTATGGGACTTTCTTTCAGCATACTGAGTAGCCTACATTTTACTTTTGGTAAATTTTTATACCAATACTTGTGTACTTTTAATCAAGTACAATTTGAATTCTGTTCTTTTACTTGTAATAGAGTATTTCTATATTGCAGTATTGATACTTTTACTTTTCCACCACTGCTATGCCTCTCCGCAGTACCCATCACTGCCTCTGTATGGTGCTGTTGTGCACAACACCCGCCAACGCTGCGTTTTACACATGTCCTGAAAAAGAGACGAGTTTCATAACAAAACGTCACATCCTGGCTTTGACCGCAGCTAAAGGTAGATGTTCATTTATAGTGGTGTGTGTTTATGCTTTAGCATGAATTCTAGACATGTTTGCAGTCTCAGAGAGGAGTATCGTGTTGCAGAAGTGTGTTTCAGAAGTGTGTTGCGTTTAAGTTTCCAGTATGAGGGCTGTCTCTGCTAAATTATGTAACTAAAGCTGCCTACTGGCACTACTACTGTCATTCATTGCCAGTGGTGCACAGGACACAGTAATACAATATACTGCTCAAAGAAATCAAGGGAACAAAATGTTCCCTTAATTCTTTGAGCTTTCTTTGAGCAGTGCTACGGTATATTATACTCAAATAAATTCAAAAATTAAGGGAACATTTTGTTCCCTTCATTTATTTGAGCAGTATACATTGTACTAGAGAACAGTAGCTATTTAATTTTTTGTACTTGAGTAATTGTAGTTTTGGAATATTGTAACTTACTGAATTCACTACATTTCTAGGAAGGGACAAGGTACACTAAGAAAGCCCTATTTCAAATATAGTGAAAATAGATCTACAAGCTCACAACATGTGCTGAGTGGGGTATAGGCTCCTATCCTATATGCATTTTGTTTGAAAAATGGCTACATTTGAATAAAGCAATGCATTCGTATCGAAAAGAATGTACTTTGTAGTTTGTACTTTTGAATTCTGTATTCAGTATTTTTTAAAGCATGCACTTTAGAATACTCCAGTAGACCTACTTTAACTCAAGTACAAATTTGACAGGGGAGGGTGATCCCTAGCTGTCGTGAGAGAGGATTATTATTTTTAAATAAAAAAATATTTTAAAAGATATAGTCAATTAAATTAAGCAGTGGCTCAGGGCTAGAGCCAGATGGAGAACCACAAGGTTCCTAGTTCGATCCCGGGCTCCTCCAGAGTTAGTGTCGAAGTGTCCTTGAGCAAGACGCTGAACCCCTAATTGCTCCCGAGGTGCCCTTGGTTTCCTCCACCATCCCTGTATGAATGTGTGTGTGTGTGTGTGTGTGTGTGTGTGTGTGTGTGTGTGTGTGTGTGTGTGTGTGTGTGTGTGTGTGTGTGTGAATGCGTGAATGTAATGCACAATCTATGTGAAGCGCTTTGGAATAAAGCGCTATATAAATGTAGCCTGGATCCAGTCCATAGCGGGGTTTGACGACTTGACACTAAAGTCAAGACACCAAATAAGGGTTATGTTTTACCTGCCCAAAGGTCATGCCCACTTGCCCGAAAGTAAATCGTCCATTGATTTACTGTTCAATTTAACACTTATCTTTTGGTGCGATAAAGAAAATGTCATAGGCTACTTCAATTTGTATGCCAATTACCCTACATACTATAGATATGAATATGATTGACTATGGGGTCACACTTGTTATTTTATATTTTTTAAGTGTAGCAACAGTGAAAACGGCACATTATAGGTCAAACAGTGCTCTTATTTTACATTCCACAGACCACAAGACAGCGCTCTGGCTACGTTCAGGTGTTTAGACCGATATCTCATGTTGTGTTTAGACGGTTGCGTCCCCTCTCAAATGAGCACTTGCCCAGTCGGGCAACCTGAAAGCAATCTCCATCTGCCTGAAGGTTTTATTTACCTGTCAAGGGCAGGGGGGCAACTCTTAGTGTCAACATCCGGCATAGACCCTGCCCACTCTAGCTTCACGCAGCTTCAGTCTGATAATCAGGCTAATATAAATGCACCATTTAGCATTTAGCATTTATATTCATTCACACTATGAACTCTGACTGGGGAGGGAGTCTGCGAGATTAGGTGGGTTATTGCTCTTCCTTGAGTAATGATCATTACATACTGATGTGAAAGAACAAATTTCAAAAGAAGAAGAAGAAATAAAGGTTGTGGTGTATATGGACATATTGGAAATATTACGTTTTTGATGTGGTGTCATAATTAAACGTAATGTTGATTTGGCACACTGACTTTCAAGGTCCAAAAGGTTGCCAACCCCTGATCTGAACATCTATATGACTCATGTTGCGAACTTTGTTCCACCATCATTCATGGCAATGACATGTTCTTTTTGTCCCCCTCCTCAGCCCATGTGTCGACTCCTCTCTATCAAACATCATGAAAGAAGCACTTAAGGCGCCTGTTTTCCTACCAGTTTGCAAATGACATTCAATATTAACTGTCATTTTCACGCTTTGCATTAATGCTGCGACTGGTTGCCAGCTCTCTGTGCCTCCGGTGCCAGAGTGCCAGAGCTCTCCTGAACGTCAGGCCATGTGCCACGCTGAGCTCGGACACAGAGAACCGGCACACGGTGGAGGCTCTCTACCAGCTCTCCGTGGACCTCCAGAAGATCCGGCAGCTCAAGGGCTGGGTCCTGCACCGGCACCCGGCCTACGTGGCGGAGGCGGCCGCCCTGCTGAAGGACATGGGAGCGTCGGGTCCCGTCGTGGCCCGCGTCCTGGAGCTCCACCCCGAGGCGGTCCTCTGCAGCCCCGAGCAGATGCGGGCGCAGAGGGAGCTGTGGACCTCGGTGTGCCCCAACCAGAGGGAACTGGTGGGCATCATCGAGAAATTCCCCGCATCGTTCTTCACGTCGTCCAGCCACCACGACGACCAGCGGGACAACATAGCGTACTTCCAGAGCTTGCACCTCAACAAGCGGATCGTCACCAAGCTCATGGCCAGCGCCCCGCAGAGCTTCAGCCGACCGGTGGGCCGCAACGAGGAGATGGTGCTGACCCTCCAGCAGGCCTACCTGGAGCTCGGGGGAGAGGAGGCCAACATGAGGATCTGGCTCCAGAAGCTGCTGAGTCAGAACCCCTTCGTTCTCCTCAAGCCCCCCGAGGTGCTGAGGCGTAACCTGCTGTTCCTCAGAGACAAGGGTTTCACCACCGCAGAGCTCCTCCGCCTCCTCTCTAAGCTCAGGGGCTTCGTCACCGAGCTGAACCCGGACAGCATGCGCCTGACCCTGGCTTACTCCCAGGACACCATAGGCTGCTCGGAAGCGCAGCTCCGGGACATTGTCATCGAATGCCCGGCGCTGTTGTACTACCCGCAGGCCGTCCTGGCCGAGCGCTTCGAGGGCCTCCGCAGGGCTGGCATCAGCATGGCTCAGATCACAGAGACCCCCACCGTGCTGGAGCTGACCACTCAGATAGTGAACTACCGGATCCAGAGACTGAGAGCCAGTGGATACGATGTAAAGACTGGCAGCCTGGAGGCCCTCAATGGCACTAAAAAGGACTTTGAGAAGAGCTATGGAAGACTACAATTACGAAGAGAGAGGCCGCTTTTTAACCCCGTGGCCCCTTTAAAAGCCGATGATTGATATGCATGTTGGACAGTAAAATCTTCAATATTAATTTAACTCAGAGATTATAAAAAAGTTTAATTAAGGATTTTACTGTGTACTATATATGGACTGAGGCAAATTAATTAAATGTCATCAGCAGATGAAACTAGAGTATGTGCCTGATGGTGTTTATATACCGTATGGATGGAAGACAAATTTATAAAACTTTTATAGACATTGCTGTAGTTTGATAGGGGCAGTAAATCATTATCATGTGGGATGTTCAAATGTCAGATAATTGGAATGCCAGATTTAATGCTACTTTCAACAGTGTCACTATTTTGGGTATCTCGTTGTGTTTGTAGGTGACATTTCCAAAAATATTCAAAAGTCTTTCCAAAATCTTCACAAAGAAAATTGCAGATCTAGCTTGTAGATCTGCTATTTTTGAAAAGTCGTGAAAATGTGTGCAAATCTTTGAATATATGTGTTTTTAAAAATTTCTGCTTCTGGGGGGGTCCCTGAAACATAATATTTTGAGATGGGGGTCCGTGGCCAAATACGTATAATTTTGGGGGTCCTTTACATGAAAAAGTTTGAGCACTGCTGACAAAGAAACATAATATATTTTCCAAAAAATCTTTGGATTTGAAATATTCAAAGACGTGCACAATTTTTCACAATTTTTCAAAAATAGCAGATCTACAAGCTCGCAGCACAGCTTGTATATCTGCTATGTTTCAAAAGTCAAAGCACAAAAAAATGCGTAATAATGCGTTCCCAGTCTAAATGCGTTGAACCCCCTCCCCCTATGAAGAACATTCACGGGGGGCCCGCAGTGAATCCTTGTACCCAGGGCCCAGAATTTGGTGCGACACCCCTGCCCATGCTAAATGATTCATTTATGCTAGTTAATGTACAGGCTACCGCATCATACAGTAATCATCACCCAATATAGAAAATCAACGCAATATGATGTAACTGTTTGATGCTGAACATGTTGACAGATTTTTCAAACCTTTTCATCTTCCATCTGCTGCAGTATCTCATTTTCACACAGCACTCTTGGCAGCACAGATCCATTCCCTTGAGGGTCGAGATCTATCTGTGATTCACATGATTCTTATTGTTGCATTACAGATGGAAATGCTTTATTTGACTGCTGAGATGTCAATTTATTTCCATTTCAAATGACTTCACACATGCAAACATGAAATGGAAAAATGAATTGAAAGACGGGGAAAATACTTTGATTTGGATTGGAGACACACACACACACACACACACACACACACACACACACACACACACACACACACACACACACACTGTGTGTATACTGTACAGTATAATAAATATTTAAATATAGATATATACAGAAATAAAATCTTCCAGTACTGTACATAAGCCCTTAATCTGATCGTTTGATGTTCAATCCCATCATTCTAATGACGGTACATAAAGGAAAAATGTGGTACTGATCAAAATGTATATACATTTTCCCCTTCTCTTTTGATATGTGCAAGAATGCTCTGGGTATTTTAGAGGGTACTATTGTTGTCAGAATGCAATATGCATACATTCATGTTTTATTAACTCTGATTATTAATTGGTCTAGAAATTAATATAGTTTATGAACAACCATTCAGAGATCAGAGTTTGGATTTGTTCATTTCTGTGGTTTCTAGTAAGTGACTAGCTTATTAGAAACATTACAATACTAAGTATTTGCAAATCTTTCTAATGAGAACAGCTGAAGTTCAGTTTAATTTATGGAAAAGTGATTTTCCATTGCTTTGCAATCGCCATCTGTTTCAAATTATCTTTGAGCACAAAATATATGAGTGCTTTTGGGGTTGGTTCACTCTGTTTATTCAGCATAAAGCCACTGAATCAATATTATTAGTGTTATCTGAACCAGAGCAGCCTGAAATGTAGCTTTGAATGCCATGTTTCAAGTCTGCAGGAGATCTTGAAAGCATGCTTAGAGTGCTTTTTAAAGAGCGAGCAGCACAGCTAATGATGCCATGACTTTATGTCTCAAGGTCCCTTCGCTATGGTAATGTGAATGGCGGACGTACTGTACAATGGAGAGAGGCCTATTGTGTGTGGGTGGACAAAGTACTCAACCCTTTAGAGCCTGAGTGGAAGTATCCTGGTCAAATGTTACTCAAAGTGAAAGTTGTCCAGTCAAATGTTGTACTTGAGTCAAGGAACTGCAATACTTGCTTCTTAAAATACTTGAGTACGGTATACTATAGAGATTACAAAGTACATTTTCTTTTCGAAACATGTTCCCGCATTTCAAAGAAAAATAGATGTACTTGCTCACAATGCCACGCGATGTGTTGTGAGCTTGATGCGTTGTCCTCTTTTATATATTTGAAATAGGACTTATGTGATACATTATGTACGTAAAGTAATTTATATTTGAAGTGTAGTAGGGGAGTGCAAGTATCCCAAAATGAAGTAAAGTACAGATATTCATTAATTATTTAAGTACAGTACCGTACTTAAGTAGTAAATGTACTTGGTTACTGTCAACCACTGGATACATGTAAATGTCTCATTCCCCATCTTTAGTATGCATTATACTCAGCATGGGTCCCGTAGTCTTGACAACGACCGCTGGGCAGATAATGGACGAAAGTGCATCTAATTCTCCAGCCTGAAGTTGATTTCCTAAGCATTTGTGATGCGGGCCTCCTACGGCAGCGGTTCTCATTCTTTTCAGGCTGCAACCCCCCAAGATAATCATATTTGAACTGGGGACCCCTCACCCTGACAAGTGCTTGAAATTGTAGGGGTTGAGGCATTACTCAGTTTGACTCGGTTCCACAGATAAATCCTATATTAAAATTGCCTAGAGGGTCAACCAATGGCGAGCAGGCAGACGGTGGGTGGGTGGCCAGACATCACAAACGTAACATGCAGACCTGCGAGGTGCACCGCTGCTCCGATCCGCAGCAAACTGCCACAAACACTGTTCAGGGGTCTGCCAACAGTCATGTCCACTTGCCCGAAAAGTAAACCGTGATAGGTAACATCCTACAAGGGCATCATCTGGGAATCAGATGTAGAGGTCAGCTCCATATATGGAGATCTAGGCGATGATCCAGTCGTCTCCATGTAGGCCTATGGATATCCAGGGTTTGGTTTTGATGAGGTGATGTCACAACAATGTGATGTCACAATGTCAACAATGTGACAACAGCTATAGACTATAGACATTGAGGCGTTACTCACTGACTCAGATGCGGACAAGATGTGACAGTTTTCATAGTTAACAGACCAAATGTCTGTCTGTCCGATGTCTGTCTGATATACATGCATGCTGACATCACTGATACTAAACAGTGCCCACATTTGGAGATAACTGACATCACTGATACCTCCGCCTGTACTGCGCATGCACTGCCACCATGGTAACAGCCGCATGCTGAAACAGTGACCAAATTTGGAGATGAGTGACATCACTGTCTGGGTTCTCCAACGTTACTTTTGAGGCTCCTACATTCAATCCCTCATATACTGTGCACACCCCATAACCCAAACTGCACATAATATGGAGCACATACTGTAAGTTCGAACAGGCAAGGACTAGTTTTAATTATCGTTCATTTGAACAATTCTTTTATTGAACTTGCAAATTCTGGGGCTATGCGATGTAGACATACCTCAAAATCGACTACAGTATGCCAAATATCTCAATAGCTATACATATGGTTTATTTTAAATTCCACAGACATCTTGTGTTGTGCTTAGAGCCAACTGAAGACAGTTGCTTCCCTAGCAACTGTCTTTATCCACACCAAACTTGCCCCAAACACTGTTTAGGGTTCTGCTGTTACAATAGCCACACCAGGGCCCCTAGCGTGGCCCCTGGGCATGCCTCATTTGCGCAACATATGACTAGGTTCGAAGGCCACATAGCGACCTGAAAATCCAGTAATGTGAAAATAGCAGATCTACAAGCTCACAACGCCTTGCGAGCTTGTACATTGCAAGTTTTTAAAAATAATTTGGCACAAAACGGGGGTCTGTGGCCAAATGCATATCATTTTTGGGGGGGGTCCTTGACATAAACATGTTTGAGAACTACCGATTTAGAAGGCATCTGTTCTGTAGAATCGGCCTCAGGTGCTCTTTGTCATGATCAGGTTCTTTCAAATATAGTGAATACTCAAGTTTGAGTGTCGTGGGTGGGGGTGAAGAAACCAAGGGCAGAGAGACAAAGGAGAGACATGCAAGACAAGACCTTAGTCAAAGTAAATCATTATAGAAACAATTCTTCCCCAGCACTCCATAAATAAAGCTTTGCCGGTGTAAATGCAAATGCTCCTCTAGTAGCCATAACTCCAATCATCCAATGTCATTTCAATCTCCTCTCCTCATGCATTCTCTTGAATTACACAGACAAGCTGGCGGGGTTAATAAGGGGGGATATAAATTGTCCATCCCTGTTTCAGACGTGGCGTTGATTATTATTAGCCAGGGGTTGCACATTGCCTTTATGGTTCATCAGTCACAGGGAATATGAAAATAGAGACACTGGCAATTAAAGTTATGATTTCCTACTGTAGCCAGATCTCTTGCAGTGGTAGATCTTCCTACATGTCAGAGGTCAGATTGGCAGTAGGCCTACATGTATATTTTCGAAGAGCTACTTGTAGATGTAAAACATTTTAAATATGTTTAAATATGTTTTAGACACATTGTTATTCAACATAAACCCATGACATAACAGATGACACCTGCACTGTTTTGCTACTGGGTTTTATAGTGAATGCTTCTTTTATACATTTATGTATTTTGTTTAATCTACATGACATTCATTTCATGTTCAATTTTTCTGGTTTTATTTTCTTCTGTATGTTTACTTTTTCTGCAAGTGAAAGTCTATATGCAAACAAGAATTTCACCTCACTTGCATGTAATTGTGTTGTGACAAAGGTTTGTTTGATTGATTGATTAATTGATGGATTCACTCTGGTTTAGAATAAAAACGTTAAAACGTTACAAACAATTCAAACAGAACAACTTCAATCATAAAATACATTTAAAATGTTGTCTCACACAGTAACGCCAGTCCTTAGGCCTATATCAAGACATCTGGCAAAATCTGCTTCAACATCATTATTATAATAGCCTAATTTGCATTAGCATTATGGACTGGGCTTCTGATGTCTACATTAAATGTTGCCTTAGTGAGAGGATTCTTACATCTCCTGCACATTTATACTCTTTGTAACCTGTATCACTGTGCAAATATTAAATATCTACTGTACACTGAGGCTGCCTCCTAAGAAGATGATAACTATATGCAGACATAGAGATTATACATCAGATTTACTGTATGCCATTCATTTGCAATGTCAACTGACAAAACCTAGTAATGAAGTACATAATCCAAATCTGCAGTTGGGTTTAGTTACTAGCAGCATGTTGCAATCTTGGT
>NC_137820.1:28976531-29144031 GCF_963921795.1 Nannobrachium achirus | reverse complement strand
AAATGGAAACTGGGACGTGTTTTAAAGTTGTTTGAAAAGTTATTGACATGAAAACTTCTTATGTGTGATTTTATATTCTTGAAATGGGGGGTTATCACAGCATCATATAGCCTACCACCATTTATGTATATTTCAATTGCAGTTTTATAAGCAAAATGTTGTTGGATAAAGGGGGCTATTTGGATTTGGAAATCAGGTAAAAAAGATTGAGAAACACTGCCATAACCCATGGCCATAACGGCCGGATGGAATAAGGTATCTGGTTCTATTTGTATTTTGGGAACTTTTGGATAGGCTTATGAGAGTTTGAGGTGTTTGCAAGTATTTGAGACACAAGGGTCTATATAGCCTACATAGACACAGCAGCACACATTCCTGGAATTAATATAAACTATATAGCCTATGAATTTATGAATGTAGATATATGTATATGTGAAGAATATTCTTTTTACATTCATGTAGGAACAATTAGCCAATATTTTTCCCTTCTGTCACTATTGGTGAATTATTATTTTGTATTAATAGCCTACATTTTAATGACACTATACCACCTGAACTATTAAATACAGGCCGTCAGGCCCCTTTAAAATAACATGTTCTTACTCTGGGAATGTCTTTGTTGAATACAGAAAGAATACAATAACCATCACTGTGATGGAATGTAGAGCCTACTTTGGGTAAACAGTGAACAGCATTGAGAGATTAATTTGCCTGAAAATATATTTCTTGTGTGTCAAATATTCACTATATTCACACAAACATGATTACACAGCGGTAAAGGTCAGAGTAAGGACATATTCTTTCGGAACAAGGTCTATTTCTGAGCATCCGTGCTGCAGATAAAGGCATCGACTCTGTATGTATGAATGAATGAGGCATCAACTATGCACATTGGTTATGTGAATTTCCATATTGTTTATGGAAATGTGAAATGTTTTATGAACACCTTGGCATACAGGGGTACGCCTCTGCATCCTGTACCTGCAGTTCATAACTAGCCATAAATCATAACTCCTGTAGGGGTCGCTTATATTGGGACGGAACGACCCCTACAAGAGTTATAATTTATGGCTAGTTCATAACAAACAATCTGAATCAAATGGGTGAGGGCCGGGGCAACAACAGATTGGTGGAACATGTTTTTTTATTATAAAAAATAATACATTTGCAATCAAACAGAAGAGATAAATACATGCATTTGTACAATTTAGAGTATCAGTGACTCCTTTTAATATTTACAAAAGTGACAGTGGAAATCCGGATAAAATGTACAAAAGTTATTATAAATTAAAGATAATAAACTGTAAATGTTTTTAATCTACAAAATGTGAAAGTAGGTGGCGCAGGTGACGTCTGCAGTTGTTAGCACATGGCACCTATAGGGGTGTCTGTATGTCTGTCCACTTGTGACCTCGCGGGCCGATAAGCATTAATTCCTTGTACATAATTAGTCTTATTTGATCCCATGTCTTGCTCAGGGACACCTCGACACATTGCCCGGGCCAGGAATCGAACCTGGGACCTTCTGTGTCCCAGGCAGCCTCTCTACCGATTAACCCCACAGCTACAGCCAAAGACATTGCCAGAATTTCACAGGTTCTGGAAATGTTCCGGAACGTCCTTTGGGGATGACGTGATTAAAAACGTGACAGCTTTACAACTGTCCAATTTACACATAATTGTATATCGAACATCAATGTTACACACCTCATTACACATACTTTCATGAGGTTGTGCATTATGGTTTTTATTTTATATACAGTAAATATAAGCCAATTGCTATCTAGTAATTATATTGTACTGCATCTTTGGATGGACATGACATGAAGCAGGACATTCACAACTCCTGTTGTGAATGTGCTCCAGAGAAGAAAGAAAAGTTAGCCCCTTTAAAGGGGCTGTCGTCATCATCAGCAGCAACTACTGGTCTATTTGTGTCACCTGATGCTCAATCTCTCGAGACAAGAGTCAATGATGGCTACGACAAGTGGGCGGTCCCTTTTCGTGACGATGGCTAGCCAGAATGCCTGATGCTAAGACAGATCGAGGAGAAACAGACAGACTGTGGGTCAGGTTAGGACACACTACAGCTGCTGTATGACAGAATAAGGGTTGTGGACTGAGAGGGCGCCATCATTCTTCTTCTTCTTCTTTTAAGTATACGAATGGCTTTGCTTCCAGGTTTTAGAACCATTCACCGGTGTGGGGTCTTCAAAGCGTCGTTTCAAACTGGACTGTACTACTGCAGGAAAAAGAAACAAAGAAATGTATTGAATTATTATTTATGATTACAGCACACAAGTCAATAGACCATATTCACACAGCGGCCATTTGTTGCCACCCCGGTTTTTCTATGCAAGATACAAACATGGCCGCCTGGTGAATATGATCTATTATGCATCATGTCATCTATAAAATGTGTATGTCTGTTATCCAGTGAGAAGAGCACTTTTTCATGAAGTCATGTAAGAATTCAACCAACATTATACCTGTTTGAGAGGATGCCATTTGCATGGAGGTGTTGTCAGTAGATGTGTGTGGACCTAGGCCAGTCCCCATAAGCACTCCTCCAACATGACTTCTCCCAGAGTTCACATTCATGGGTACTGTTTCCAATAGGCCTGCAGAGGAAACAAATAGCTGTGTTTTACCCAATGTCCATAGTTGAAATACATTCATCATTGACATATTTTGTGGAGTAGGCTATCACCTGGCTGAAAAATATTTGTCGACTGCGTTTTTTTCACTGACGAAAACAAAATGAAAACTAAATAAAAACTAAGCTATGGTGACTAAAACTAAGACTAAATATATTGACAATTTCGTCAGCAAAATAAAAACTAGACTAAAATGTCAGGGAGGGACTAGTGGAGAATTCATTTTATGTTTGGTTGCTCTCAGGTGTTGCGTGCTGAAAATAGCCGATCTGCAAGAGCTTGTAGATTTGCTATTTTCAGCACACAACCAAGTGTAAAATCAGTCATTACGATGCAATCAAAGCCTGCCAAAATACATTTCAGTTTACTAAATCAACTGTAGATGTAGTCGCCTAAAATGTTATGATATTTATTCGACTAAATTTAGACTAAAACTAAAACTTTTCAGGTGACTAAATTATGACTAAAACTAAAAGACATTTTATTCAAAAGACTATGACTAAAACTAAATCAAAATTTGCTGTCAAAAACAACACTGTGTGTATGATATTAGCTAGTGGCTCATGTTCTCACCTAGCCCTCTATAGGAGGAGAGCTGCTGGTAGATCTGCTTCATTCTCTCTATGTGCAGACGGCTGGCCTCAGCATGGTGCACCATGGGCTTGGGGTAGTCCACCCCTATGATACACTTGGCAGTCTTCTGGACCGCCTCTGGGGCGTTCCACGGATCATAGATGTACTTGGCCGGGAAGCCCTTCAATATGGGCAGATAGCGTCTGAATGAACAGAGAGCGGGAAGGAGAACATAAATTATTAGACACATTATTAACCTGGCATCCCTGTTAGGCTAACATGATAGATTTATGAAAGAATTGGGAAAAAAAGCGAATCAACAAGCACACAATGTGTCATGTTGTGAGCTTCCAGGGCCATTTACACATGCTATTCATCATATGACAAAGTATTATGTATAAAGGGCTTAATGGTGGTTACTGTACAGTAGTCTAATGTGGAATATGGGAATATAAGATTGCTGATATAGGATGTTACAACTGTATCATAAAACAAAAGGATGTTTGAACAGCTTTGACAAAGCATGTATATCAGCATTATCAGTAGCCTTATTTCTATTTTTAGTACTCAATTCATTACAGCCCTCTAAACGGAACCATGGCAAACTCGTCTCCCTTTTGAAAGGCCTGCAAGCTAATCCGTATGTAATGCGAAGAACACACAGATCATTCGCTTGTGAAAAGGGGCAGGGCATTGTGACATGCATGTGATCCGGACGAGAGCTGCCGTCGTCTCTCACCGTATGTAATCTCCATTGGGGTCTGTGCGTCGTCCGAACCCCACAGGGCAGTAGCAGTGGAAGAATTGCTGGAAGAAGGAACTGCAGGAGAGCCACATCCAGCTGCCAGCGTTTACACTCCAGTCTGCATCTAATAATAGCTCCTCGAACACCTAGAGAAAGAAACCACACAAGGAACATTAGTTCTATGCCAATCATACAAATTGAAAAACCTGTGTTGGTCCTCAATTTAGCCATTTAGGACTACAAATGCAACCCATGAATATGACCACCACATAGTGGCACCAACATTGTCATTGTCATTTCACAGTTTTTGCAGTTATGTCGGCCTCTTATCTAAACATAAACCACTTTCCCAAATAATGGCTTCATTTTTAAATTTGCGTATGTACATTTTCTACAAAGTAATTAAAATATTATGAAACTTACTTGAATGATTGATTTAATGTTGGCTAAATCACTGTGTGGGTTATTAAGTCATGGGTGTCTGAAAGTAATTTGTAAAAATCTATCTTTTCTCCAGGGACTGTTTTTGGTTAAACTGTTCAAATCAATCCATGCTTTAAAAAATACATTAAATCCTCTCAGCCAGGACAGCAGACTAAAGCCCTTTGCACACAGGCGCGTTTAACCGCACGGATAAAACGGACAATATAATTTTTTGAAAAGAAAACAATGATTCTCTTTGACCTCATGCACACCGGCTCCGAATTAGTGGCTGCCGCCGTGCGTTTTTTTCTCGATCGAACCCAGTTCGATTTGTGCGTCTTGTCGCATGCGGTAAAAAACTCATCACTCCTTTTATGACTCCTTTTTGGATCCGCAGCGCCGATTCCGCACAGCCTTACACACCAAATCCAATGCGTTTTATTCATGCCGCAAACGAAAAAAACGCAACTGTCCTGTGTGCAAAGGGCTTTACTCGTCATTTTCCGACAGTCTGAAAACTTGGGTCTCTTCACACCTGTATAACCTTTTATCAGCTTTTTTAAAATGTTTTTTACTATGCAGATATATATCGGTTACTTGTTCAACATGTAATTTAGATACCCTTTGCTTGACCTAAATGTGTTTAACCAGATGCTACTGTAGGTGTAGATGGGGAGAGACATGCAGTAAAGATGTCGGGAACGAGATCGACTCAAACCTGCTATGCACTGTCAGGGTGCTTATACAGTATGTGCCTAGATTGGACCACGGCCCGTATCCTAGTCTAGAAATCTTTGCTTCTGGGGGTCCCTGAAATAAAATATTTTGAGATGGGGGTCGGTGGCCAAATACACAATTTTTGGGGGTTCTTGATATTAAAAAGTTTAAGCACCACTGATATAGCAACAAAGGTTTTTCAGAAAACTGTTGATTTAGAAGACATTTATAGATTGGGATAAACCGTAGTATTACACCCAACATCCTCCACAGATATCTGCAGAGAGGGCAGGTTTCTTTACCTTCATGCCTTCCTCCCAGCTGATCCACAGGTCTCCTCTGGTGAGGAAGCAGGCCACGGCGTGCCTCGCCAAATGATGGATCCACCCCTCCTGTCTCAGCTGGGTCATGATGGCGTCTATCCAGGGGAAGCCCGTCCGTCCCTCGGCCCACTTGGCCAGCGCTTCTGGGTTCTTGTCCCAGGGGATCTGGACACAAACCGGGTTTCCTTCCATCTTGTCGAAGCGCGGGTTGTTGGTGGCAGTGGTGTAAAAGAACTCTCTCCACAACAGCTGCCCGTACAGGGAAAGCGGCGGAGTGCTGTTTGTCTTTACCTGGTCAGAGGAAAATAACTTAATTACTTTTTAAAGTGGAAATGGTTAACCACTTCAAACGTTGTTCTGCGACTAATAGCGAAAATAGCTGATCCACGATCTTACGCATCGCACCATGATGTTTTGTGAGCTTGCAGATCTGCTATTTTGCTGTTTTTGAAAAAGTTTGACTACTACATAATGACCTGTCCAAAATATGGACGCCAGGGTTTAAGTGGTTAAATGTAGTTGAACTAATGATGCAACCATACACCTTAGCTGTGAATACAGTATAGACCAGTGTTTCTCAACCACTGTGCCTGGGGACCTTTGGTGTACCCCTGAGAAGGGCCAAGTGTGCCCCTTGAAACTGCTTGAAAGCCAGTATTGTATTTATCATTTTAAAAATGATTTAAACTAGTGAAAACAGCAGATCTACATGCACACAACGCGTCGCGGGTGCGAGGCGTTGTGTGCTTGTAGATCTGCTGTTTTCACAACTGTTGTGCGACAGCCTTGTATGATGAAGCAGGGCTTTACTTTGCGAAGAAACGTACACATTTGAAACTTGGAGATACAAGGTTTCTTCCCGACAGTGACGATATTCACACCCCCGTATTATGTTGGTGTGCCCATGGATTCTTGGGACATGAAAAGTGTGCCCATGCAGAAAAGATGTTGAGAAACACTGGTATAGACAGTATATGTTCATTTGCTCTCATACCTTCTTGTACAGATCAGTGAGTTTGAAGTAAAAGAGTCGACAGGAGAGACAGCCAAAGCGCAGGTAGGGGCTGAGGCCTGTGGGGCTGGCCAGCAGGGAGTTGGCATTCATGCGAGGACGCTCGAAGTTGGCCACCCATGCCTGCAACAAAGCCAAATAGCTGTCACTACCACAATATAACAGGACAACACTGAGATGGTGAAGAGACTAATAACATACAGTATATGTGGGTACATTAAGGAAAGCCTGTCTAAGGTTATATAGTACAATTACGTTTTTGAAAACAACTTTCAACTTTAATTTCTCAACCGGTTCCAACTACATATTATAAATCAACAGTGGATAGGCCAGAAATAGTTGGACGTGGTCATATTAACGGGCAGTTGCATGTCAAATAAATCCTATCCTTCTCTCAACGGAATACACAAGCAAACAAGAGAATTAGGAGAATTCCATTGTTGAACCTCCTTTCCCGATTCTGATATACAGTCATTTTACATTGGAGCCAAAATGCTCCTGGTTGTGTTCCCCAAAGATCAGAGGGAGGTGAACATTTCAGGGAGACTGACACCGGCAGTATGTCTCTGTAATATTTCTTGTTTTGACAGCCATTTTTATTGCACGCCTCACCTTCCTCTCCAGGTGTCTCTCTAGCCTTGTGAGTGCTTCTGTTTCTCCGCCTGGCCATACCGCTGTGGGCAGGCCCTCTGTCTCAAAACCTGGAAAGGCCAAACATAAGAGTTAAAATAAGGCTTATCATAGTACAGTGCATTAAGAAATGGTTGGTAGCATTATGTAGAGCCCAACCGATGTTAGAATTGTGGCCCATGAAAGCAGCAAAACATCTATAAATACCGATACCGATGTCTCAAAAAGGTAAAATAAAGGCCAATATATCAGCCAAACCGATGTGTCTGTTGGGCTTTAGTAGTATGCCCACAACATTAAGAAAATAAAATAAAAGAGCAAATGCAGTTGGGAACTGACCGAGCTCTTCCAGGGAGGGTACCCCAAATTTGTCATCATGGTCGTCGCTGACTGGTGTGGCGCATGTCCTGGTGACCTTAGCCGTGATGGTCTCTGTAGGCATTTCTACGCTGTCCATACGGCTGATGAGGGCCAGGAAGCGCTTGTAGGTCAGAGGAGGCTGACCACCGTTTAGTTCAATGATCCTTTAGATTGAAAAGGGGCAAAAGAAATTGGGTCAGCAGAGTCAGACATATCACACACAACATGGAACAATGGAAAAGCACTGACATATATATTTCATGGTATGTTTTCATGAACTCATGCGGTCACTCACTTGTCTAGATCATAGATTGTGTGTGAGATCCGCGCCATGACTTCAACCCCGGCGTGGTTGGCCAGCTTCTGGATGGCAGCATCACGCTCCTTACCGAACGGCTCCGAATCGTATTCATAAGACAAACGACTGATGCGCCATTCCTGTGGAGCAGAGGACACACACACACAGTTCATGTCAGGTTCAGAGATTAGGCGCCCAGTGTCCTATACCAGTGTTTCTCAACCACTGTGCATGGGGGACCTTTGGTGTGCCCCTGAGAAGGGTCAAGTGTGCCCCTTGAAACTGCTTGAAAGCCAGTATTGTATTTATCATTTTAAAAATGATTTAAACTAGTGAAAACAGCCGATCTACAAGCACACAACGCCTCGCACTGCGAGGCGTTGTTTGCTTGTAGATCTGCTGTTTTCACTACTGTTGTGCGACAGCCTTGTATGATGAAGCAGGGCTTTACTTTGCGAAGAAACTTACAAATTTGAAACTTGGAGATACAAGGTTTCTTCCCGACAGTGACGATATTTACACCCCCGTAGTATGTGTGCCCATGGATTCTTGGGACATGAAAAGTGTTCCCATGCAGAAAAAAGGTTGAAAAACACTGTCCTATACCAATGCTTAGACCAGGGGTTCTCAAACCTTTTTATACCACGACCCCATTTTATGAGGTAGACATATCAGCTGCATAATTGCTGATACCGATATCATCAAAACAAAAAACAAATAATGGCTGATATATCGGTTTGTCTCTGCTTGGAACTGTAAGGTTCCTGTTTGATCCCTGGTTCTGCATGTCGACGTGTCCTTGAGGAAGACACTGACACTGAAAGGTTGGTGCCTTGCATATTCCGTAAGTGTGTCAATGTAAAGCACTTTACATAACACATTGCATAAAGGCACTATAGAAGACCTTTTACCATGTTATAATATTAATTTAGCAATGATGTAAGTGAGATAGAACGCTTCAAAGCCATGGTCTTCATGGTAAATATTATTCTTTCCTTGTATAACATGCAGAACAAATGGCATGTCTCATGACCCTAATAGGATTAATCACAAATTATGCATAACTGATGTACGTAGTATGGTTTGCAGGCCAATACTTGCTAATTCAATTTTATGTCCTGAAGTCTGCATTCAGTAGATTGAAATGATGTTTCTGCCATTTCGGTGATTAAATATTGCCTTGAAGAAGATCTCCAATTGAAAGCTTGCCTTAACGACTACAGTATTTTTAAACTACAGCATCTCATCTAAGACACAGCTGCCCCCCCTCCCCCTTTTTTGTAATTACAATTTAGGCATTTGGCAGACGCTCTTTATACAGAGTGACTTACAGTACAAGCAAGATAACATGCCTGTGTACATCAAATGCATAGTGTGTAGTGCCTCAGTAATCTAGGACCATATGAAAACCAAGATCATCTAAATAACACACTATCTACAATTACATTTGAACTTTTACATAAGACTTCCTGTGTGTCAAGGCTTGGTCAAGTGCTACGGATAATTGTTGCAGTTCTAACTGCAATGGGGCGTTTGTTCCACAGTTTGGGAGCCAGTAGGGAGAAGAGTCCGGGACGTGTGGGTTCAAACAGCTTCCCTGTGTTAGCTGATCTGAGTGAGTGGAAGCGGTTGTAGTGTTAACTTAGATCAGGCTTTGAAGATATGGTTTGCCATATAAGCAGTACACAGGTAAGCAGTACACACGTGTCATGCTAGACAATGAATGTCCCAGATTTACATCCACTGGCCCAGAACAGACAGGAGTGGAAATCCTTTGTTGCTGCCCTACATGCCAGCCGGCATAAATAAAGGATACGTAATTAAGTAGGTCTCATGCTGCATTCAGACTCAAAACCTACAAATAAGGACCAAGCCTAGTCAACTACACTGTCGTTGAGTCACCACTCAACGCGCTCATTATATCATCCAGCATGCGTCCGTGTGTGGGTCCGATGAGCAACAAAAATATTAAGAAAAATATAAAGGCTTTGGCTAAAAAGAACAGGGAACGAAACTGTCTAACAGCAACAACAAAAAATTATTTGATTGATTGAAGCTTCACTGCGTCATTGGAGTGCTGCATCATTATAGCTCATCACGCAGCGATAAGTGTCGGCCCGCCGGTTTGTATCTTCGTGTCACTGGCTTCCTCTGAAAATGGCAGATAGCCTGTCTCTTTGTTGTTGCTTGTGTGAACCCAGCATGAGGCCTCTTGTTCGAGGGCAATATAAACAGGTCCACTCAGCCGAGAACCCCGCAGCACAATGTTTTCCCCTTGCATTTCACAGGCTTTAACGAAACATTAGCGCCAAGATTTCCAGCTATTATGAGCCTGACCCGTAGCCGTGGGTGTGCCGTTCTGCAGACCGAGTCGGTGATGTAAAATGCAATAAAAGCCATTCTTCGTGTGGTGGGTTTTCATTAGGCCCACCTTCTCAGTCGTTTAGCAGTGGCTGTACCACCAATTCCCCTGCTGTGAGCCAAACTTGCAACCCCATCAACTGCTGCTGACAAAGATTTGGGTTTGCCCCTTCAAACCACAGGCCTAACTTGTTTTATCTCCGCTCATACTGTGAAGTTTTGTGCCTGGGGAAACCGTTGCTCAATATTCACGGCAAGACTTTTTGCATGCGGTTTGTTTGTTTGGTATGATAATGTCACTCTAAGTTACAGGGATGTTGTCACTGTTCTTTGTATGATTGACCACTATACAGTATACTTCATTGACCGGGGTACCCCAGGGGTCTGTCCTTGGCTCCCTCCTCTTTATTCCCACTACGAACACCAAAACACCTGATCTACAAGCTTGCAGATTGACTGTTTTAGCTGAATGTTCGCTGATTATGACATGCCCAGAATAGGGACGCTAGGGTTAACTTCAAGTGGCTAAGACAGTGGGTCAAAAATATTACACAGAATCTAACTATCTTACCTTAAAAAGGCGAGGAAAGACATCTGTGGGCTGGCCCCTGATGACGAACAGACGGGAATTAAGCTTGCGCAGACTGGCATCCAAATCCTCCAAACACTGCAGCAAAAACCTGGGAGTAAACAGAGAACGGAGAATGTTTGGTCAACTGACTCACTATCTGAAACAATCACCTCAAGTCAAGTTTATTTATATTATAGCACATTTTATATGACAGGAACACTAGCTTAGTGGCCTTGTGGTTGGGGTGCCTGCCCTGAGATTGAGAGGTTGGGGTTAGATTCCCTGAAGGGTCATACCAAAGACTGTAAAAATGGGATACAATGCCTCCCTGCTTGGCACTCAGCATCAAGGGTTGGATTGGGGGTAAGTACTGTAAGTCTCTGTGTCATGTCCATGGGGTATACCTGAGGCATCAAACTGTCTCACGCTACAGAAACAGGGCCCTACGGAATTACTTATACAACACTCACAGGCGTAGACAATGTGATTCAAACTAAAACTATAGGCAAAGATCAAACATGTCACAAAAAAAAACATCTGATCTGCAGACAATGGATTCGCTATCATAACACTGTCATGCTCGGCTTAGTGAGGGCCTTTGTATTCTTTCACATAGCATACACTATTTAAAATCACTACATCAGCATGACAGATGCTCTACTTAAACCATATGAATCATTGTTCCATGTGAATATGGATAGTCTTACAACAGTGCATTTAACTGTAAAGTAGGTTATGGCATATATATTTCACTTAGTGAAATGTCATAGTTATTTTTGTTGATTTCTATCACACCGTCCAAAAACCTTTAACCACGGCATAAATTAGGTTTCTCTCCATGTTTTATTTATTTTTAATTTAAAAAGCAGTAAAGCTCTGCTTTATACACATTCATTATTCCCATAACCAACTAGTACTGGACAGTACTGGACACATGACGTGACCAGATGATATGAGACATGGAAAAGAAGAGAACGTAATAGGAAAACAACAGATGCATCTCCATGGTTTCCTGCAAGGAAAAACTTAGTCTAGGTGCTACTGGAGGAGGGTGCACGGCCTGCGCACGCTAGGGCTGCACAATATGGACATCATTTCATACCTCAATATTTACACCAAATATCTCAATGGCTATACAATATACAATATGATGGGTTCACATTTATTTTATATTTTAAGTGTAGCAACAGTGAAACAGAAAAAAAATGCACATTACAGTGATATAGCATATGTTTCTGATGTTTAGTCTTAGTATTGACCAATTCAGTGTTATTGTGCAAATGCGTCAGTGTTCTGCACAATAACGATTGATGGCCATGGCGTCAAGTCAGTGTACAGTATGTGCTCATGCAGACGAGAGTGAATCAACAGATGCATTAGCAGATAAATGTATTTTACTCTGTTCTAATAATAACATTTAGCGTTCTTCTGAAAATGTATTCCTTTCCCATAGCACATGATACAGTGCCTTCTTAAAGTAAATGAACAGTGTCTAGCAGGGCATTCAAAATGCATGGTCCACATAGCACTTACATTAATGTAATATACCAGAAGGCTAAATGCACTGCACAATAATAATATAATCTGGAGTCTGGACCAATTGGTATTGGTATACAGTGCTCAAATGGCTTGCTCTGTGTTCAATACCAATATCAAACTACGAATAATCAAAATACAATACATATAATCAGTTTTAATTTATGAATAATTCTAGTGCCTTTAAATTGCTCTGCACTTGTACATGGTACTTGGCCAGAGGCGTATATTAACCTTATAATTTATTTATCTCCACATTCATTAGTCATAATAAGTCATAATTCAAGGCAGCAAATGTAAAGGAACTAAGACTACTATGTGATATAATGTGACATACATACAAGTTTAGACTTTTAGTTTAGAATTCAGTGTTAGAGGGGTAAAGGTGGGATTGTAAACTATGTCTTCAACATTTTTCCCCATAGCTAGGATATAGAGACATATTGTATAACATTGTGTTTGGGAGAAAAAAAGAGTGTTCAGAGCATAAGTTTGAGAACCACTGAGAGAATCCAACAAGACACTTTAATGTGAATATGCTGCCCTCTACTGGCCAAGTCTCTTTTCCCCCCAAACCAGAGATCTTGCCTGGGAGTGAAAAAGTTACTATTTTATTGCTGGTGGGCTCAAAGTTCAAACCAGATTAGGGTAAAACAAACACCACAATGGCCCTACTTACTATTAATATCCAAACGGGTGACAGCAATGTCATCATGTTGAGTGAAAAAATAGCTTTGCGAATGTTATTATTCCATAAAAATAAATACATTAGATTCTAGGGCTAGTTTAACCAGGATTAATCCTAAACCGACCTCCACACATGAAACAGAGACTAAGACAAAAATTAAGCCCAAATGAAGTACCCTTCTCATTTCACTAAAATAGCAATAACATGTAGGCTACTGTATATGCAGCATTCTTATTCTTCATAGGCCTTCCAGGCTGTTTGCCAACAAGGTGGTAGGCTATGCCCCCAAGGTGTAGTTGGGACACAACAGCCTTGATATGAACATTACAGTTGTCATGAACAAAGGGAGATGGCCTTCACCCTATACTAGTAGTTCTCTACCATGTCTATGAGCCATGTCGTCACCACCTGAGAGACCAAAAGGCTCCAGTGAAACAGAAACGTACAATCTGTGCTGTGTACATTGTTATGCAGATATGTAAGAGTCTACAGTATTTAGGACAGTAAATGTAAAAGAGTAAGTGTACAAAATCGAAACTCACTCTTTCTCAGGTGTTTCACCCAAGTGGGTGTGGTTTTAAGCCTAAACTCTAACCTTAAATTAAGGTTATAGTTAAGGTTAGGTTTAGGCATAAAACCCAAACTCTTAGGCATAGTTTTACTGAGGTTAAGGTCCTTAAAGGGATATTTCACTTTCCAAAAAACTTTTGGTCATTTTATTGTTTAATCAGGCTTTTATGAACACCCTGAACAGATTTAAATTTGCTTGTTTCAATATTTACATATTTAATGTAAATGTTACCAGGCCCTCCTCCTGTAGGATGCCTCCACATACACATCCATTGTAACTTCTAACTCTATTTTAACCATGATAGATTCATTAAAAACACCTGTTATCTTTTCTGGTGACTCATGATACGTGAGCAGGCCGTGTTTTTTCATTTATTTTTAATAATATTTTGTTGTATTTAATTTAAGAATTATTAAAAATACATGAAAAAAGTTATTGAAAAAACACGGTCTGCTCACGTATTAAGGGGGTAGTATGAGTCACCAGAAAAAATAATGAGTGTTTTTAATGAATCTATCATGGTTAAAATGAAGTTTGAAGTTACAATGGATGTGTGTGGGGAGAGGCCCTGGAGCAGGAGGGCCTGATAACATTTACATCAAATATCTAAATATTGAATCAAGCAAATTAAAAACTGATCAGGGTGTTCATAAAAGCCTGATTAGACGATAAAATGACCAAAAGTTTTTTTGAAAGTGGAATATCCCTTTAACCTCAGTAAAACTATGCCTAAACCTAACCTCACAAACACTATGCCGACAGAATACAGAAATTATGCCGCAAAACACCTGGGAAAGAGGGAATCTCGTACACAATCCCTACACTTTATGTCTGGGATTTGGTGGCGTTTGATTCAGCACTAGCCTGGGATCCCTTCACTTTTTGGGGTTTGAGCCGGTCGGGAGTGGAAACCACTCTACGTCATGTTGTAGTCCTCAAAGGACTACAATTTGGCCGGAAAGATCAAACCGGATTCAGTTTTAACCCAAAATAATTCCCCTGTTCTCAAGGACATACTTTTAGGGCCTACCTAATAAACCCCTTGATGCGGCGTAGTTTTGCTTTTGGAAAATTCGTTGGGTAATTATGCATCTTTTAGTCCAACTCGTAGCGAATGGCAAGACTACACTAGGCTACTCGAGTATTTTAATTGGGATTGGGGAAACAAACGGGGGGAACCAAACCAAAGCGACGCCGCTTCTTCTGCTTGTGGTTTCCACCTAGACCGGATCAAACGGTCCGTTGTAAACGCATACCAGGCGACACAAGGTTCATTCAGCACAGCAAATCATTTCACTTAGTGGTAGTTGGGGCCTGGTTTACTTTGAGCCTAATTTGGCTCTGACTTTTACATTAAGAGCTCACTGTCTTGACTGGTGCTCGGGTGTGAGTGTGCCAGCATTTGCATGTGTGCTGCTGGAAACGTGATGTACTATCCATACGGACACGCTGACCTAATTTCCACTGCCGTTCATTCAAGATCAGGACAGAGCAGGAGGTGGGAAAAAGTACTTGCATAAACATCATGGTTTACACCACCATGGCAACTGCCTCTAGATCACAAAATTCAGTGCGTACTTGATGACACCTTTGAAAACCTCTGCCATTTCAGTTTATGAATCAAATAACTGAAATATTCGGAATTGGGGTCGTACGGTGGTGATCAAATGAACGACCAGTAACAGAATACAATGCCCTGATTAGATGCTTATAATCAATTGATGGTTAAAGGCATAGTATGTTACTTTGCCCTGTGTTTTCATAACAAAACAATATAAATGTATTCATCAATTTCCCTCTATACCACAGCAGTGTGGTTGTGTTCTGGGGTGCATAAAAGGTATATTCTGTTGTAGGCCTACCATCTGAGTGGCCTTGTGTGATTTAGAGCTGTTAAAGGGTTCCTTGTGGCGGTTCCAAATGGACCCCTACAGGTCCAACTCTGAGGGTATACAAATGGATCCAAAAGGCCGAGTCATACCAAATACCAACAAAAAAAAAGAAAAAGTCCAAATGCCTCACTGCTTGGCACTCATTATCAAAGGTTGGATTGGTAAATGCTTCCAGTCCAGGGCACAATAGTTCGAAACTTTTAATCCCCATCTGGATGCACATTTAGGTTTTGGGCGTCAAATAGCCTATTTTAATTGATTAATCAAACTTGCTGAGATAATTCTATGATCACAGATTGGTTACCAAGTGATCCCAATGCTATTTTTGGAGGTGTGACCAAAATTCCAAGGGATTGAAAGTCTTGATCTCTTCTTGGGCACAGGGCATGTACTTCTCGCTGTGCCTCACTATAAGCCTGCAGGTGTGCCCAAAAGAGAGATTGTGATCTACCAGTAGATCACAAAGGCTGTGAAGGTAGACCACATGACACGGCCCTAAAAATAATACATGTAACGCCAGTGCCGCTATTCCAAAGCCCCCTCAGATAAAAAAGAAAGAAAGAAAATGGGTGGGTAGATCATGTTGAGCAGGTCATTTTAAAAGTAGTTCTCAAGTCAAAGGTGTGGGCACCCCTGCACTAAGGAAACAGGAGACCTACCTATCCCAAGCTCTCTCATGTACTTTTTAACATCCTTGGCAAATCATGTGCATGTTTCCCTCTTGCTAAAAACAATTTGTCATAGCAGGGCAACAGGAATACAGGGATGTAAATGATTTACGCACACACACATCCCACTTTTATGGCCATGTTAACCCCATAAATGTACCATATTTTAACCACAATTCTGTCAAATTCTGCTACTTGTGGGGACATTTATTTTGATTCACAAAAGCAGTGGTTCTCAAACTTTTTCATGTCAAAGACCTCCAATATGAGCCTGTGGACCCCCATTTGAAATGATATGCCAGAAATCCCCATAAGAGAAGATATTTATGGTTCCAGAAATCCCCATAAGAGAAGATATTTATGGTTGTGATTCTCAACCATTTTAGTTTCAAGCCCAATTTATATTGTAATATCAATAATAGCCCCAATGTATTAGTGTACACAATGTACACTATCTGAGTTACATGTCCATAGCCATAAGGGTCCATTTGGTTCCTAAATCCTAACTATCATTTAGCTGGGGACCCCCTAGAACTCCCTCAAGGACCCCTGGGGGTCCCCGGACCCCACTTTGAGAACCAAAGCACAAGGAGGACACATGTCATTCTTCTAATCTTACCTCCATCTGCTGATGCCAACGTTGGAGGACCCTGCGAACCAGGGGTCCAGGATGTACACGCAGCGCAGGGTGTCTGATCCCCGGATGGAGTCCGTCAGAGACGGGTTGTCGTGGAGTCGCAGTCCCTTTCGGAACCAGTGGATGGTGTTAACGACCATAGTCAGTGGCGCGTGTCTTCTGTCCCTGTGGGAAATTGCCAACTAACCTCGTTTAGAACACAGGAGGGTGCAAAAACTATCGCCTGGAGATTGTCTCTCTATGTCTCTCACTTCCGAATATATTATGTGTAATTTTCCGCTTCTTCAACCTTGCTCCATGAATTTGTCCATTGAGTTTATGCTCCTCATAAGTACTCGACGCATGTGTAACGATGATGTAACCAATGTTTTAAATAAATGTATAAAAGTCACAGGTCGCACAACCGTCTTTTACGAAGAAAAATGGAAATAATATCAAGTGATCGCAAGAAAAGTCGCCAGGAAAAATATAGATATTTGTGAAGAAGTGATATGGTTCAAAGTAAAATTATTATACAACCAGCAGACATCACATGCGAAGCCCTGTGCGCTGCTGTAATGAATGTTATGAACGCAGCAACCCGTTGCAGTTTAAAATACAGTGATCGTCAATAATCTTCAGTCTTCAATTCGGTAGCCTACAAGGAAAAACATAACAACAAACGATCGAAGGCTGCAAAAATACCCAAATAAATCCCGAAAGGACAACTCTCCAACTCAGAGCAAAACATCCAACGCTGGCTGTGACCACGGCAGAGTGGAGTCATAACAGAAACACACGAGAATTAAGTGGAGCGACGCGGTTGGTCTGTTAAGCCGCTGCTGCTGCTTATACAACCTTTTCCATGTCACGTTTCTGAGCGCGCTTTCCTCCAGTGGTGGAAAAAGTACTTGGGCTACATTTTGTATTGTAGCCTACTTGAGTAAAAGTATCAAGGCCTACTGCAATATAGAAATACTCTGTAAGGGCACGCACGGTCACACCAAATAATACCCTACATGAGTGTGGATTCTGCCAAATGCCAATTCATTTATGGGACAATTTATTGGTTTGCTGCCATTTGCGGATTTCTGCAAAAATCTGCTCCTTTCCCATTGAAATGCATTGGCAGAATCCACTCTCATACGCATTGTGAGAAATTGTGGATCTGCTATTTTCAAATGGCCGAAATCTATTTGGGCTGAAGTGCGTGTTTTGTAGTAATAATTATCAAAATCTAAACTATATAATATATAGTAACATTTATAGCAATAAATATTTGTTTATTTTATAACAATTATTTTTTTAGTAACATCAGTTCCAGTCTATTATTTGAATGATTTCAGTAGACCTACTATTTAATAATATTTCAAATGTATTTTTCAACATTTTCATTGGGCTATAGATATGCAATTTCCTTAGCCTATAACCTTCCCGAAATCTATAGCTATCTACAATAATAATCAATACAAAGCCTATCAAATCAAGAACATAAAACACTTTAAACACAGCCTGGCTACCTACCTACCCAACAGATTTTTAGCCTTGTTAAAATGTTATTCTTGGCAAGTGACACCGTCGTACTAGAGATTATAAATGGTCTTGTCCTGCATGCCGTCTGCAATGTGCTCATCCGGGTAGTCTACTGCTGAGCCAAAACACACACACACACACACACACACACACACACACACACACACACACACACACACACACACACTACATACCCAAACATCTGTCAGTCATACAGTAAAAAATCATAACAGTACAACAATTCTCATTCTCAAATTATCAAGTTCACTTCACTGTGCAATCCTGTTAATTAATTAAAACAGAAATTCTAACATTGTTTAGCGTTCAAAATGTAGACAAATAATGTTACGTGAGCAGCGCAGACAGTGGTGTAAAGTAACTAGATTTACTCAAGCACTGTAGCCTACTTATAGACCTAAGTACACTTTTGAGGTACTATTAGAAAACTTTACTTGGCACGTTAAACGCTAAACAATGTTAGAATTTCTGTTTTAATTAATTATGTAACAGGACTGCACAGTGAACTTGATAGAATGAGATGTTTTGTACTGTTATGATTCTTTACTGTATGCCTGACTGACAGACAGACAGACAGACAGACAGACAGACAGACAGACAGACAGACAGACAGACAGACAGATGTTTGGGTATTTAGTGGGTGTGACGTGTGCTCAGCAGTAGACTACCCGGATGAGCACATTGCAGACGGCATGCAAGACAAGACCATTTATAATCTCTAGTACGACGGTGTCACTTGCCAAGAATAACATTTTAACAAGGCTAAAAATATATTGGGTAGGTAGCCAGGCTGTGTTTAAAGTGTTTTATGTTCTTGATTTGATAGGCTTTGTATTGATTATTATTGTAGATATAGCTATAAATTTCGGGAAGGTTAAGGAAATTGCATTATCTATAGCCCAATGAAAATGTTGAAAAACAAATTTGAAATGTTATTAAATAATACGGAAATCATTCAAATAATAGACTGGAACTGATGTTACTTTAAAAAAAAATTGTTATAAAATAAATATGTATTGCTATAAATATTATATATAGGCTACTATATATATAGTTTAGTAATATTATATATACAATGTTTGTAGGGTTGTCACTTGTCACAACACCACATGTCTCCATAGAGTTGTTGTAAATACTTATTATTTATTTATTTTTTAGTAATTATTTTCATTTTTCATTTTTTTCCCTGATGATACTGCATAGTAGGCCTACTGTCTGTGTTCTATCTGTCTGTCATTCAATGCAAGGCTTACCTGAGTTTCCTTTTAGTTGGCCTTGTACCAGTGAACTGTACCGTCATGAAGTTGTAGCTTTCCCTATGCAAACTTCTAATACATACTTCAAGCAATCAATCAATCAATCAATCAATCAATCAATCAATCAATCAATCAATCAATCATCTATAGACATTCATATATATGCTCTCAACAAGGATCTTGTCAGCTGAGTGATGTTTCCCTGTCATGAAATGACTCTGCTGCCATCTAGTGGAAGATTAGGTGATACTAATATTTCACACTGCCTGCTGGCATGAAGTGTTTCAGTGAATGCTACCATCACTGGTAAAGCATTGGAGCAACCCTGAACAACACAGCTAGATTTCTATTTAATTACTCAATTCTTTCTTTCTTTCTTTCTTTCTTTCTTTCTTTCTTTCTTTCTTTCTTAAGCCTCTATCAGAGTCCAGGGTGAAGAGCTATTCACTTCACCGCGGTGTAGTTTTCTAGCTATCACATAAAAATACCTAACAAAGCCTAGGTGATAGCTAGAAAACTACAACGCGGTGAAGTGAATAGCTCTTCACCCTGGACTCTGATAGAGGCTTTAGGCAGGCCATCAGCGGAGGGTAACAAGAACTTAGCTTCTCCTAAGGAGGTCAAGAGACGACTCCCTACTGTCAGATGTCATTTTCCTGCTATCTGACCATGTGATGCAGGCACATGTGCCCCTGACCAGAGTAGAGACAGAAGTCACAGAACAGGTTGGTGTTGAAACTAAGGTTATCTTCACCCGGATCATCAACCAGGCAATGCACTGAATTGTAATTTACTTACATCTGGGTTCATGGGTCAACTCGACAGAGCAAGATTTTTGGACCCCTGTTGAAGACCCTTGCCCCAATATGAAGCTCAGCCTCTTCTAAGCAACATTCTCCTATATGGCTGTGTGGATGCTGGACCCTGATCCATGCCCTCCAAAAGTCCCTGGATCGGTGCTACAACAGAATGATACTGTATGTGCACTACTAAACATCAAGCAGGATGAATTGAACACGTTACCAACAAGCATCTGTATGGGGGCGACAAAGGGTGAGTGATAGTGCCCAGTAGAATGAGGATGGATGGCCAGCCAACAGACTTGTGTTTTTGGGAGCCAACATGCGGGCATCGATCACGAGGGCATCCTACATGGATGTACCGGTACTAAAGAAAGATGAAGGGGCGGAAAGCACTGGCGAGCAGCTAGTCAGATGTATGTAGGATGGAGATGACTGGAGACACTGCTGCAGGACTCGCTAGGATCTCTCTATCCATGGGTTCCAAAGTTTGACCATCACTTAGTATGTAGGCCTACACAACTGATGAAGTCAAGAAGAAGACCACTCAAAAGTAGAAACTCTTTTTTAACCAACAGGACCCAACAGGTCAGAGTGAACCAGACAATATCACAGACCAGAGGAATAAGTACAGGTGTTCCTCAAGGTTGTGTGAGCACAGAGCAGTCCCTATTTATTTACGGCATACACTAATGACTGTATCAGCATTCATCCTAGTGTTTCATATATTAAGTTCTCTGATGACACAGCCATTTTGGGTCTTATAGACGATAAGACAAGCACCTCTGTGTATGAGCAGGAGGTAAGCAGTTTTGTACAGTGGTGTGAGGACCATCACCTCACTGTTAACACAAAAAAAACTGAAGAAATGGTTTTCGATCCAGGTCATGTGGGGGACCACACTCCATTACTCATAAACAATGTCAATATTGCTCAGGTCGATTCATACAAATACTTGGGCATGCATATTGACAGCAAGTTATCCTGGGATGTCCATGTTAATCATGTGTGTACTAAGATCCAGCAGCGACTTCACTTTCTGCGTAGGCTCAGGTGTCCAGCAGAGAGTGATGTTGCTTTTTTATCATGCTGTGATCGAGAGTATTTTCCGTTATACAATTTGTGTGTGGTTTGGTAATTTGACTGTGAGGTCAAAAGCACAGATTAATAGACTAGCTCGGATTGCATTGAAGGTGATGGGTGTGAGGGAGCACCCTTCAAGCAATATTTGAGGAAAGTGTAGTTAAGAAAGCTAAGAGAATAATTGCTGACCCCTCTCATGTTCTGTATTCAGAATACGAACTGCTACCCTCAGGTAAAAACAAGTTAAAAACAAGAAAAGACATCTGAACAGATACAAATACTCATTCATTCCCATATCCGTTACTCTGCTAAACTCAGGCCGTTAGTAGGGTGTGATGACTCTAGTGTAATGTAATGTAATGTATGCACTTGAACTGTATGTCAGCACTGTGTGTTGTGCACTATTCGTTGTAATTTACTTTCTCTCTTTCTTGTCCTGTTGTATGTTATGTAGCAGCCTGCATGTCCAAGACAAATTTCCTTCGGGACCAAATAAATTAATCTTGAATCTTGAACCTTGTATTAATTGATTTGCTGCTGGTGCATACTGTATGTTGTATGCTGTGTACTAATGTGATTCAGACTGTTGCTGTACTGCTGTTATTGAATGTATGCTGTGCATATTAATACTGTTGCCGTATTGCTGTTATATCATATTGGGGCCCAATGACTGTTGGCAATGAAACATGTTCATGACTGTTTCTGTCTCTGATTGAAGGCTGGTGGGAATCCACAGTATAGGATTGTGATTTGTGATGTTTCATCACAGGTACTGTATGTGACTCTTGGTCACTTAAATTATCCTATGTGTGTGAGATTTTCCTTTAAAGTTCAAGCAATAGGTTTTGAGCTCTGACATAAGTCTCCAAATGTGCATCTGTAATTGTGGGATGATGTGAATCTGTAGTGTCTGCTGTGTCGAGGTTGCTATTGAAGTATGTGAATTGATACTTGATAGGGTAGATATGCCTAATTGCCTATGATGGGCTTGGTGGCATCGTCTTTGTCTATTTAATCCTATTTCCGGGGCTCTATCGTTCGTTCTTAATTGTGTGTGTGTGTGTGTGTGTGTGTGTGTGTGTGTGTGTGTGTGTGTGTGGGGGGGGGGTGTGTGTGTGGGTGTGTGCGCATGTGCGTGCCTGCGTGTGTGTGCGTGCCTGCGTGTGCGTGCGTGCGTGCGTGCGTGTCTCACGTCGGCCATCACTTACACAATTGAAGAAGTCAGAAACATGCCATAATTTGCCATTTTATTGCCAATCATCATAACATTGTGATGATTCTGTATCTAATATTGTGTGCCAATGTTTCATCGATTGAAATATATTCCTATTGGTGCCAAAACCTGCTACCTGGGGAATGGGGATGGTTTTTGAACGAAATAGAGGGCCCCGTCATTTTGTTTTTGTTTAGGTCCCCCAAAAACATTGGGATATGGCACTGATGAATGATGATAGGCCTACCTACTAATGAAAATGGCATATGCCTATTAAGTTAATTATTCTTCGATGCTATGCCTTTATTATCATTTGAATATTTATTATCAACATAGGTGCGTTATCTTTCCATGCAATGTATCCAAATAATGTTGTATGTATTGAATTTTCACAGAAATGTGTAGCTTATATATTTGGACACAAGGGCTCGCTGTTGCACCTCTCATTACAACTCAGTCATTGATTCAGCCTCACAGATCAGTAGGCTACTGGAAACATGATGGCAGTAATCACTCATCCAAGGAACCCTGTTTTTAATCCCTCATCAATCAAAGACATTGAGCTGATATCTCATTCTGGAGTGATAAACAGTATACTTTACATGCCTCACCATGTCCACACTATATACTTGGCCAGTGGTTCTCAACCCATGGGTCGAGACCCACAGGGGGGTCCCCAAACTATTTTGGGGGGTCCCCAGATCTTTAGCTTATCGGTTAAAGGACAACTTTAGTTTTTTACAACAACGGTTCATATTTTAGATTGTAATTAAAGAAAATAAAAGATGAGTGTTAAATTGATTTAATTTACTTCTTTCTATTGTTTTAGAGATTCTTATTTCAGTGGTTGGGGGCATGCGTACAAGTGGCTAAATGTGGCATTTTACACAGAATAAGCCCATTCCCAATACAACGCAACCTTTCATGGTTGGATCATTTGGATGTGACTTATGGGCAGGGCTGTATTAACCATTGGGCCGGTGGGGCCGTTGCCAGGGGCCCTTGGCTCTCAGGGGCCCTTGGGGGAACTGGACCGCATGGTCATTGACAATTTACTCAAATTACATTAATTAAAAATCAAATGTGCGGGTCCCTCCTCTGTTGTCTACAGGTGTTTTTTTTTGCCCACAGATGATCATCATGGCTTAAAATCCGAGCTGGGTAGTGCGCGTCGGGAGGGAGGGGGGTTATGGTGGAGGGTGGAGGGTGGGGGGGGCCCTAAAAAATTATAGGCCAGGGGCCCTTGCGGGGGTTAATCCATCCCTGCTTATGGGGGCTAGAAGTGTTACTGTAAATAGCAATAAAGAAACTGCTGGCTTATTGTGTCTACTAGGCCACTGTCCCCCCAACACACACACACACACACACACACACACACACACACACACACACACACCCCCACACACACACACACACACACACACACACACACACACGCCATTGTTTTCGCTGTCTTACCATCATGCCAGCCTGTATTTTCTTTTAAGCAGATCACTCAAGCAGATCAGTGGAAGGAAGCTCACTTCCACACAGAGCCTAGCTTGGTGCCAGTTTATGACTTCATAACCTCAAGGCTGTGTAGTCTGTAGGCACAGGTGAGAGAGGCCGACTGTGTGGGTGATTGGTCTCTCTCAATGAAATGACCTTGGAACTCGTTGAGAATGTTTTCAATGAGCTGATTGAGCTCTGATCCAAAGCTACAGAGAGGGATATACACACACATTATGCATGCAATGCAATCTATTATTAATGGCAGCATCGAATCGTGTTACCATCAGACACACACAGGCCCTCAGAAAATATCTAAAAAGCTTGACCCGAGAGGATCATGCTTTTGGGGCTTAGAGAGAGAGGGCCACTCTCACAAGCTCCAACTTTTGCCATTATCAGAATTAGCTACTTTCCCCCTTAGGCGGTGAACTGCATTTATGTAGCCTATCTGATAGGCTGGATTTGGGTCATATAAATGGACTTTGGTGAACAAACAACCTTTTATGTTTCCATTTGTACCAGTTGTCATTTATTAATACACCATATATTATTGGGCTACTGGCTTTGGGTCAGAATCAATGGGGGTAAATTTAGGGTCAAGGGTCAAGTACATTTATACCCACATTGATTCACACACAAATGCATTTGGGTCCCCATCCAGGGCCTTGTATTTGGGTCCCCATCCAGGCCCATGCATTTGGGTCCCCATCCAGAATCATATGGGGGTAAATTATGTAGGCCTACTATAGAAAAAAAGTCATTTTGGGGGTGAACTACTCCTTTAAGCCCAGGACATTTTTTTTAACAATGTTTTCCCTTGGTTTTGACCGGACAAAGCCAGATGTTGGAGCTATAGCTCCTGTTCCAGCCAACCGCAAAAAAATAAAATAAAAAGGATCTCTAAACAAGGCGACAACGACACCGTCGTACTACGGACTATACAAATGCTGTATACTCAACTCCCCACGGCCCCGCCTCCTACATTCAGGGCCACCACTGCGTAAAACGCACAGGGAGCCCTGTTGATGCACAAAGATGCTGTTCCAACTTTAGACATCATCGCTTCGCTCGACTTTTCTCCGCAAAGGGTTACCGAATTAAAAAAATAATAAACTAATAAAAAGCATCCATGTTAAACAACTCGCACAGAAGCTTGCGCGCATTCAAATGTAATCGTCGCGGGACATTATTTCACGCCACTATCCCAAAGCCCTCTTTATTTACAGCATGAGGTGCAGTTATGGCAAGGAGTAGCAGCAAGTCAGCGGCGAGGACCCTGGAGGATTTGACGCTGGACTCGGGTTATGGTGGAGCCGCCGACTCCTTCAGGTCTTCCAGTGCGTCGCTGTGCTGCTCCGAGGCTGCACACGCGTCGAACGCGCATGGGGGGAATTATTATTGGCATCTGACCGACTCGATGCACAGTCGACAGAACAGTCTGGACACTGTTAACACCGTTCTGGTCGAAGACGCCGAGATCCTGGAGTGCTCCGGGCACTGCGCGAAACTACCCGAGCTAGAGGATGTGCCATGGAGCCTCGGGGAAGTGGAGAGCGCGCTGACCAGGGACGAGGAGCTGCGGCTGGGGACCCAGACGGTGTCACAGGACATTCTGCTCAGGCTCTCAGTGCTGGTCAGCCGCGCGCTGGTGAGGGTCGCCAAAGAGGCGCAGCGGCTTAGCCTGCGCTACGCCAAATGCACCAAATACGAGATCCAGAGTGCCATAAGGATCGTCCTGTCATGGACCGTCTCGGTGAACTGCATCACCGCGGCACTCAGTGCCTTGTCCCTGTACAACATGAGCACGGAGGACAAGTTCAGCCGCGGCAAGTCGGAGCGCTGCGGGCTCGTGTTCAACGTGGGCAGGGTGTTCAGGTGGATGGTGGACAGCAGGATCGCGGTCAGGATCCACGAGCACGCGGCCATCTACCTGGCCGCCTGCATGGAGAGCCTGTTCCGCGAGATGTGTGCGCGGGCGCTACGTAGCGCCTTCGTGGAGCAAGATAACGGGATTCCCAAGTTCACGGTCGAGTCTTTGGAGCAGGCCATCAACAATGACTCAGAGTTGTGGGGCGCCCTGCAACAGCACCAGCACCTCATCTGTGGGAAGAATGCAAGTGGTGAGTTGATCATGTCTGCAAGTCCATGAAAGAGAATGTGCCTACACCTGTTACTCTTTCAAATTATGATTTATGCCATTTAGTGTAAGAAATGCACATATCTGTGTGTGCAACTGTGCATCAATTAACATAAGGGCAATTGTGTGTGTTATACTGATATTTTCATTAGTCTACCCTCTCATATCACAACGTGCTGACTGGCTATTTATAACAAGACAAACATGGTAAGAGGCGGTTATTGGACATATTCCAAATTGTGTTCCCATACAGAGACATTGACCCAACCCATTTTCACAAACGTCTAAAAATGTAAGTAATGAATTCCAGCTGTAATCAGTCCTCTGGCCTGGTTTCCTCATTATTGACTCTGTGAGTAAGTAAGTGATGCCTGAAGTTCCGCTGAACTTCAGAGAGGCTAACACAAGGTGTGGTTTTGGAATAATGATATACATTTTTAACTATGACTGGAGCAAAGAAGCCCATATCCAAATGGTTCGAAGCACCAGGGATGAACTGACATGTCCTAATAGACTGGGCGATCCTTATCTCTGTGTGTTGCTGTCTTGTATTTCAGAATACACCCATGGAATCCCTCCTTATATTTTGTCATTAATTTGTAAATATAAAGCGGGAGCATGGATCAGGATCTGTCTACCCCAAACTAAGCCAGAGTAGCCTGGTTAATAAACCAGACCGCACAACACCGTGTGTGATAGAGTCTGGTTTATTAACCAGGCAAAAGTCAGAGTCCAGAGACCCCATGCAGGGGCCTTTTGGGGGTGGGGCTGGGGGGTAGACGTTGAATAATCTTGGACGTTTTTTTAACAACACAAATCTTATGGGGGTCCCTGGCTCAATCAATTTGGGGGACCCTGGCATGAAAATGTTTGAGAACCTCTGCCCTAAGCATTGCTGCATGCTTTTAGTAAAGGCCTTCTCAGCTCATCTTCTGTAACACTTCCCTGCAGAGATGACTACACCTCTCACCCAGGCCAAGAGCCCATGGTTTAATTTCTGGGGTACATAAATGTCTTCTTTAAATAAAATCACTCTCTCTACTTCTCTACTTCAGCTAGCTATCGTTATGGCTCTACTATTCCCTAAATCCCAACTGTTAATTTAACTCACACTAACACTCAGGATTTTACTGTGTATGCTACTGACAAGCTTTTATTAACACCGTACGCCTGATTTATACTTAGCTATTTTGAAATGATTCTACAAGCTCAGAACACGTTGCATCATCATGATGCTGAGTATTTTGTCTAGAAAAGTCTGGAAAGCTTTTTGAAAAGTGTCACCTATAATGACATGCCTAAAATAGTGACTTAACCCTCATTTGATGGATAGCCATGACATGTCTTTCGAGGCTTGTAGCCTACTCAACAACTCCAACAGGTTTATGTAATAAACGGCCTCGGGGAGCCTTGGTGCTATCATGCGTTATGTCTAGAAATGAGCTGGACAAAACGGAGGAGTCAGAGAGAGAGAGAGAGAGAGAGAGAGAGAAGGACACAGATAGAGAAAGAGAAAGTAACAAAAGGGAGAGAGTACAGAGACAGAGATAGAGTGAGAGAGGAGAGAGAGAGGGTGACCTTCAAACCCTATTGATGCAGTTCTTGAAGGAGGCTGATGAAAGAATGGAGTCAAGAGGCCAGGTTACAGGCTCAAGCACAAGGAGCTTGGGTGTAGGGATGTGACGATATGAACATTTCATATCACGATTATTGTGACCAAAGAAATCGCGATTTACGATATTATCGCGATAATCAAAATATCCCCATTATCCTGGGGCGGAATATTTGCCAAAAAATAGCAGATCTACAAGCTCACAACGCGTCGCAACGTGACGTGTTGTGACTTGTAGATCTGCTATTTTTTTGGCAAAGACATTTTGGTAGAGAGTGGGAAAAAAAGACTATCAAGTACGTATAAGTACCTTTTACCAATTATAGAGGGTTTAATTGGTACTTTGGTAAGCTGGATGCAGCTCGGCAAATAAAAAGTGAATTGAACCCAGTGCATGACGGAGGACGATATCGCCATAAATGTAATTTCTACGATACGATTATCGTGAGTCTTTCTTATCACGATAAACGATAATAATCGCTTATCATCCCATCCCTACTTGGATGTAAAAGGACAAATAGACGAACATCCCTTGCAACAAATCTGTACTTTCAGAGAACATGTTAATTAGTGTGGTTGCCCCTGCAGGCTGCAGGGCTACAGTACTTCCATCCATCCATCCATCTTTCTAGATCAGTGTTCTCAACCTTTTTTCTGCATGGGCACACTTTTCATGTCCCAAGAATCCATGGGCACACCAACATAATACGGGGGTGTAAATCTCGTCACTGTCGAGAAGAAACCTTGTATCTCCAAGTTTCAAATTTGTACGTTTCTTCGCAAAGTAAAGCCCTGCTTCATCATACAAGGCTGTCGCACAACGGTAGTGAAAACAGCAGATCTACAAGATCTACATGCTTGTAGATCGGCTGTTTTCACTACTTTAAATCATTTTTAAAATGATAAATACAATACTGGCTTTCAAGCAGTTTCAAGGGGCACACTTGACCCTTCTCAGGGGCACACCAAAGGTCCCCAGGCACAGTGGTTGAGAAACACTGGTCTAGATAATCCTCTTTTTGCCACGCTACTCCTCCCACAGTTTTGGTGGCACGCACTTGGCCCATATGTCAAATCGACTTGCTTCATCGGGACATGCATGGGTGCATTTTGCTAAGAGATACGCTATATAGTTTAATTCATATAAATGTATTTGTGAATTAATTTTCCATTGAATGGGAAAATGCAAAAGTTTTACTTTTCCCAAATATGGAGATGACGTCATAGACCACATGAGACTGACACATGGTATGTCCATATATGGGATGGCCATTCATTTATTATTGAATTATTTTTCCCCTTTGACTTGAATGGGGAAAAGTCAAATGGTTAAGACGGAATTCATTTGCAAGTGTGACTAGCGTCACAGAAACCACACTTGCAATTTCCAATTGCGTCTTTCTAGTTTGCTTGTATAGTTACGACAGACGTTGTCAGGATGAATCAGTATAGATTATTTGCTTGGTTAGCACAATAAACTCTAGACTGATAACTGGGACACGGTGCAGGCTGGCACATGGTACAAGAAAGAGCCTCACATGATGCTGCACAAAAGGGACAGCACAAGATATACAGCATGACAACAGACCACATATCAAATGCTAAGCATGATTTGACCTGTCACAATATTGAATATGGCCCTTGTGCAAATCTAGGTGGTCAGTTCATTGTCGTCTACCTACTGTAGGTTTATCCATGCTCAGTGCTAATGCTAGTGTGTAGTATGCATTCTGTGCACCAAAAGAATGCAGCTCATAGTCCTTTTGCCCGTGCAAAACATAACCTGAAGCTCACAATACATTCGTTAGAATGAGAAGTATGGGGCCGCTCGCTGGCCTACTGGTCCAGGCGCATACTGTACCACTTAGGCCACATAGGCATGGATGCCTGCCGGCGTCGCTGGTTCGATTCCCGATCCGGACAACCTTTGTGTCACTCCCCATCTCCCCCCCCCCCATTTCCTGTCAGTCTACTGTCCTATCAATAAAGGCATAAAAGCCCTAGAACAAATCTTTAAAAAAAGGAATGAGAAGTATGAAATCTATGAATGCATGCATCTATCTAATCATAGCTGAGTACCATTTGCAAGTGAATGGCTGGATTTGCACAACGAGAAAGTTAGATTAATTCGATTTTCGAAACCCGTTGCATTCTAAAGCTACAGTAACAGCTGATTTATAGCTGCCGGTGTCTTGCTGCGAAAATAGGCTAGATCTGCTGTTTTCTGTGCGAGACACGATGCACAAGTATAACTGTAGGCGTACCAAGCAAGTTAGCCACCTAGCAGAAGGTTAAACAAAAGGAGAATAGTTCATCCAGCAGGTAGAGGCATAAAATCAAGTCTCTATTGCAAAAATCAATCAAGTGAGTTTGAAAGGTTATGTTGTTGTTCTGAAACCACACACAGCTGCAGCAAATATGAACACATGGACGGGGAACATTATTGCTTCCAAATGTCAGTGGAGTGAGAAGAAACATGCTTCAACCGCAAAGTAGGCTATGTTTGTTGTTGTTTCTTTTTGGAGGCAGCTCATAAAGCACTCTAGTCATTCTAGAAGTGGAAAAAGCATTATGCTCTGACTGCCATGAGGTCACATGAATGCTGATTACGGGCATATATAGACACCTATGCTCGGTGTTGACAGATGTTCTTTGTAACTGAAGATTCAGAAATCATCCTGCAGGTTTGGCCTGACAGTCAGGCAGACAGACACCCAGACACCTCTTCATTTTCGGGTCTCCAAAGGTGCTGAACCTGAATCAATACAACAGGCCAGGTGTCCAATAGCATCAAATAGGTCAGAGAACAGTCAATTCCACACGCCAATTGATTTGTCACATTTGGGCTTTTGAAGGCTGGGGACAGAGAAAGACATGGTCAAGAAATGAATTGTTCGGTTTAATCCACCATGGTGAATCCGGCTTTGTCGGCCGTCTATACGAACTCATTTGACCCGTGTTCAGAGGAGGGAAGCCGGATGGGCAGGGTGATATTGGTCATTGCGCGTAATCCTACGGGCTGGGGCGGTCAGTGGGGAGTGTTGGGCGGGAGGGGTGGGACGAAGGCTCTACTTACTACGTCCTCCTGGTGGGGGCTCCTCACTGGCAGGTGAGTCAGTAGGATACAACAGTAGTGACAATACAGAAATGTGTGTGGGGAGGAATCAATTGGCATAACTAAATTGGGGAGAAAAAAGGGCTAAAAATAATTGGCTACTCTAAATTTAAGAAAGGAAAAAAAGAAATGAATTAATTGTTGTACTTGTACGTAAAAATGAATTGTAAATTATTATACGTCCACTGGCATAAGCGACAGACGTGGAGGGTCATTCCGGCTGTTATGCCATGCATGCATCCTATATATTACTAGTACAGTGATCTTAGCTGCTCTATAGAGAAGGTGTAGTACAGTATCTTGTCAGTAGTGTGATACAGTATGCATTAGACCACTGCACGGAATTGATATTGATCAGCAGATGATAACAAATAACAAAGTGAAAATAGAGCTCTCCTTGTTCTCGGCTGTTTTATCGGCTGGCATGGCGATATATGACACATCACAGATATTGTCCAACACTCTAATGTCGCACCTGCTGCTGTTGGTTCTACATTGGCGCATGTAGCATATGGCAGCCACCTACACACACACGCGCGCGCACACACACACGCACAAATGCAAGCATGCACAAGCACACACATGCGCGAGCGCACACACGTCACATACACAAACATACTAGACGTGCATGTGTGCACTGCACACGCAAGGACGCACGCACACACAGACAGAAACGCACGCACCTCTCCATCACTGACTCAGTGTTCCGCAAACCCTGCAGGTGTAGGGTTTCCCTTCCTCGCCTGTGGCATCCTGTCAGGAGAGGAAACCACCACCCTGCAGTATTATTGTGGAGTCGTAGTTACAGCTCCCGTTAACCTAAAGAAACGCAGCGCTGCATTTGATTTCCCTGCGGACGTGCATGTCAGAGAGAAAATGTATAGTCGAACATGATCTCTTAGTCCTCCGGGAGGTACAACCTCCCTGGAGACAAAGTTCTGATCATACCTTGACAGTGACTTGTCTTGGCTCAGAGGTGGTACGACTTTCAAGTCCGGGCAGATATTAGAGGTATATATAGCAGCTTGGTGGCAGAGTGTCAAGGCTTTAAACCTGCCTGTTGTGTTTTAACCACATGAGCTGTAGCGTGGGTATTCTCGAGTCAACATTCTACAAAAACAGCAGTTAAGTGGCTCATGATACTTGTGCGGGGGTCAGCAACCCGCATGCGGCTCTTTAGCGCCACCCTAGTGGCTCCCTGGAGCTTTTTCAAAAATGTTTTAACGATTTTTTTTATCGTCACTGTCGGGCAGAAACCTTGTATCTCCAAGTTTCAAATTTGTATGTTTTTTTTTTCGCAAAGTAAAGCCCTGCTTCATCATACAAGACTGACGCACAAAAGTAGTGAAAACAGCAGATCTACAAGCACACAACGCCTTGCGGTGCGAGGCGTTGTGTGCTTGTAGATCAGCTGTTTTCACTAGTTTAGTTCATTTTTTAAATGATAAATACAAAACAAAGTTTCCACCCGACAATGACGATATATAAGGCTTTTATAATTTTTTGCGGCTCCAGACATTTTTTTTTTTGGTCCATAGTCCATATATATGGCTCTTTCAACATTTTGGGTTGCCGACCCCTGTACTAGTGGCACTGGTGGTTGTCCAGGACCAAAATATCACAAATGTCTGTATCTACATATCTATCTGTCTGTGTGTCAGTCCATCTGTGTCCCACTTAAGTATGCCCATATATAATTGTAATTTAAAGCCGCAATCAGTAACTTGTCATGTCCTACCCAGGCAAGGCCACATTTTTCACAATTTCTGCTTCAGAGGAGATATCGGTCTTATGAGCTTCAGGCAGTACCACTTAAGAGTAGGGAGACCACCTCCATCCACTGCAGATGTACTAGTTATATTGTACTACCATGTCCATACTCTATCGTACAGAATGGTGCTTTGCTTACTGGGGTTCCCCTGGCCCTGGGGGTCTATACTTGGTCCCCTCATCTACTCCCTCTAAAATCTCTTTCCAGTCTATAAGCTCACACCACGTCACAATGCAACATCTTGTGGATCTGCTATTGTCGCAGAAGAATGTTCCCCTATTTTCACTGAATGTTTGCCTTTTATGCCATGCACAGAATAGGGACGGTCGGGTTCAAGTGGAGAAGAATGACATTTTATTCATTGAAAGAGGTTTGCCGTTTGTGGTTTTAAAACAGCCAATTATGACTGTAACTGTACCTCTACTATATAATTTATGATTGCCCTTACAGGGGGTGAAAGGCAGGTCCTATTCCACTCACAGGAGTTTAGTTTCTTATCCAACAGCCGGTGGTGTTGCCTTGCCTGGTGCACTCATTCACACATGTTTGCTGGAAGCATTGTCAGACAGACAGACACGCGCGCACACGCACATGCGCGCGCACACACACACACACACACACACACACACACACACACACACGCACACGCACACACACACACACACACACACACACACACACACACACACACACACACACACACACACACACACACACAGACAGGAGGAATAGTTGGGGACTGCACTGGTAACATTCTGCTGGAAGAACTGTCATATCAGACAGACAGACAGACAGACAGGAATGATTGGGGGCTGTAGTGGCATTCTGTACCAGGGGAGAGTGGTCCATGCAATGTCTGGGCATGGTGGAGAAACACTAGAATTTGCTTGCAATGTGTAGGAATTTTACCACATGCATGCGCACACACACACACTCACGCGCGCACGCACGCACGGACACACGCACGCACGCATCCATGCGCGCGCAATGACGTCATTACCAGGACGTCATATGGACTTTTTTGAGCGGTGGTCACACCGTCTCCATAGCGTGGCCGTGTGTGTATCCGTGTCTGTGTGTCTGTCTGTCTGTCTGTCTGTCTGTCTGTCTGTCTGTAGCCTGAGGTGTATGTAGCCTCAGTACCTCTGGGTGACCAGAGAGGTGCTGTTGAGTCTAGCTTACCCTGAGCATCAACTGCAACCAGTTGGGGCCTGAGTGAGCAAGTATGGCTCACACTCTCTCTCTCACGCACACGCACCACCCCCCCCCCCCCCCCCCCCCCCCGAACACACACGCACACAGTCCAGCTGGGTGAGCAACGCACGCACGCACGCATGCACGCATGCACGCACGCACGCACACACACCCCCACCCCCACACACGTGCAGGCACCACCGCTCACTTCAAACTTGGGTTTGATTTTGTTTGACAGGTAGCTTTGAAAGTTAGCTTTGAAAAGGTAGCTTTGAAAGTTCAAAGCTATCGTTTCAATAGGTGGTATTCTAGGCCAGATAAATATCATAACTAGTTAGATATGTACCAGAATATAACCTTATATGCTCATATTTCAACTAACATTACAAACAATAACAATAATCCTTTCAAACAAAAAAGTCCATATGACGTCCTGGTAATGACGTCAAGATCATCCCCATATGGGCTGTGATCTGGCCCCCAATCGTCATGTCAACAATTCTTCTCACTGTCTCTCTTGTCTTTGATGCTTTGAAAGTTCAAAGCTATCGTTTCAATTTAGAAAGTGAAGAAGGTGAAGTAGAAACTAGACAAAAGTACAGAGATGTTATGTTTGGTAGTGTAATTATGTTATGATGCCAAATATTTTTGACCTTTTACTTTGAATATGGGAACTTAACTGTAAAAAAACAAAAGAATCAAGAATCAAAAGGGGTTTCTCTGCCACCCACTGTCTCCTAATAGCACAAGCAGTGAAATGTTGATGGGACATGATCTGCAGAGACTCTAACTCTCAGGGTTCTCGAACTTGTTGCCAAGGACCCCCAAATTGACACTTATTAGCCTGCGGACCCCCCATTTGAAAAGAGTTTTACGGCTCTAGCAGTGATTCTGAACAATTTTAATTTCAAGGACCCCCAGTTTGACATGCATTAGGCTACGGTCCATCATTTAATGGCATTTCTATCTCTGGGACCCCAATTTATATAGTTAAAATCACAGATCCATTTGATTCCATTTGTACACTCTTAAAGACCCATAAGGGTCCATTTGGTTCCTAACTATCATTTAGCTGGGGACCCCCTGGAACTCCCTCAAGGACCCCTGGGGGTCCCCGGACCTGACTTTGAGAACCAATGCTCTAACACAAGAATATAACAACAAAATATTAATAAAACATGTTGGTATTGTGTACAATACATTGTGTTACATTGAAGCTTTCACTTACACTAAGTACAAAATAGTATTTCCTGTCCCGCAACTATTAATGCAGACCTTGGGAAGGGAGTAGGGGAATGCTAATGTCGACACAGAGTCTGGTACAGGGAGAGAGAGAGAGGGGGGGAGCCGCAGCCAAGTTTACTTCAATTGATTAAGAGTCGGGAGGTGATATAAAACAGCTAATTCTTCACCCAGCCAGCTGCTGCCACAATGTATTGGGAGTATTTCATTTTTCTCTTTCCTTCCCTTTCTCCGTATGCCTCCAAGGCTTCTGTAAACCATTACAAAGTTTCACTTTGTCTTCAACTGCTGTGTGCGATGACACAGGCAGCTGGCAGCCTGGCACTCAGCTCAGTGACACTCAGTCCCCATCAATGGCGTCTATCGGCCTACAGTATGTGAGTGAACGGCAAGTGCAGGCGTTGTGCTGAGTAAATAGACAGAGAATAGGAAGGAATGAAGCTCCCATGGTGTTCAAGAGTCGCTGTTGTTGACTCAGGTTAAGTTGACACTATGTGGAAATCGATCCACTCGTACTGTAGCCTAAAGGAACACACTCTCCGCCATCGATACATTTTGATGACGTTTATTCATAGCATTGGTAGTAGCATATATCCTACCAAACATTTAAGTGAATGATTCTTTGACAAAACATAACTTAATTATTGAATTGAATTCAATAATGATGCTTCATTGAATATACTGCATTGGATTACCCATCTCAAGCATGTTTCAAGTATCTGCAAGTAGATATGATTTTATAGGACACTGCATGGGAGCCCCAGCATTTCTCAGTATTATCCAATATTTCTCAGACATTATTACTGCTGGTACTGTAGACAAATGTGAGGGAACTAGAGTTAGAGGCAAGAGAGACACCGTTGCACATTAAGCAGAATAGCTAGGCTTTTATTGCAGGCTTCACAAAGAGACACCATATGGGAGAAAAACAATCCAGAGTGGTGGTTATTCCAAGCAATGGCCCTCAGGTGTGTCAGAGACAAGACAGATGCTTAACCGCTAAACGTGACTGTCGCAGTAACTTCCTTGGGACAGCCTTGGGTGGAGTGAAGGTGTTAGTGCAGGCGTGGGCAACTTTGATGATGGCGAGGGCCACTATATTTCCACCTTCACTCCAGAGGGCCACATTGCATATTTCTATGTCCTACTTTAGTATTTCATACAAAAGAAGCAAAAATAGCAGATCTACAAGCTCAAACCGCATCACGCTGCGATGGGTTTTGAGCTTGTAGATCAGCTATTTTTGCATCTTTTGAATTGGAATCCTGAATTATTTTTTTGTTATTTTTTAATTGGAATCCTGAAATGTAACATTTTGATTTAATTTCAAACGCATTTAGTTATATACTCATTTATGAACCTAAATACAAATACATTTGACATAAAAAAAGACATTTTAATACTACTATACTAGTCATTAAGCTACTAATATAGACTGACGGAATTAAAGCAGGTCATGTTTGGAATTGTAACAGCTGAAATCAATAATATATCAGTATTCTGGTATTAACCTGCAGGCCGCATTAAGTGAAGGTGGGGGCCGCATGTGGCCCCCGGGCGGCCAGTTGCCCATGTATGTGTTAGTGCTACCCCATCTTTATGCTGGGGTGCAGGTCAGTCTGTCAGTCCTCTGAGGAAATGCCACAGCACTATTAGTCAGAAATCAAAATCACTGTCTCTGGGGAACACTCCTGTGAGGCTGTGGCTACAGGAGTCCACATGATGCGGAGTTTAAAGGAAAGAGACGGGGAGGGGGATCGGATGAAACACCCATGAAAGAAGCTGTCAGTGACAGATGAGACCCAGACGAACACCGTCTGCTTCTTTAATGCCCTAGGAAAAACGTGTCGAAGGAAGCAAGTACCAACAGGTGGATTAACTACTACACCAAGCATCAGTATCTATGACACATAATAGTCAACTCCCCGGCACTGGCCTCCTACGAGTGAAATCTAACCAATTTTAAAAACATGTCTTGTGAGTGAAAATTCGGGGTGAGTTAAACACATTTTGTTAATTTGCCACCCCTTGCATGTGAGCTTAATTCAAGGAGATTTGTTTTGCTATGCCAGAACGTAGAGCGTTTTGAGCGAGTCAATGCTGTTGAATGTCTTGTGTGGTATTCTGGTTGAAAAGCCAGCACCGTGTGAAATTCGAAGCGGCATGTCAGGACACGTCAGAATGCTGCTGAATCTTGACAGAGACATTATGAGCAGAATCACTTGGCCTGTACAACAAACGCACACTTATGCCACACACCTACACCTACACAGTATCAGTATAGTTTTGCAATCTCTGAGATAAAATGATTATCCTTAATATTATCACATTAAAAGAAATGCAAGGAGTTCCGACAAGATGGCGACCGAGTAGGACGCGTTTGTTGAGCTCTGTAGAGGTGCAAAGTTTTCACATTTTTTAAGCCCATTTTTTACTGCCAAAACACTGGTGAGTGTCTGTTTTTGCAGTTGTTTCGTGTTTCATGCCGAATACGATTAACACGAGGTCGAGGAGTACCAGGTCTCCGACCGCAAACGCTGACAACATGGCTGGCGCAATGCAGGGCGACGCTGACGCTCCGGTTACAAAGAGCATGCTGCGCGAGGTCCTCAAGGAATCACTGAAAGAGTTTATGGATGGTTTTATTCAACCCATGATGCTTGGCTTGGAGAAGAAATTACTGAAGAAGATTGATGACTTCGGAAAGGAGCTGCGTCCTGCAGTCGCCACGCTGAACACGACCGTGGCTGAACATGGGGAGGCCATTGAGAACTTTGGTTCCTCCATGGACAGTTTGCAGATGTGTATCACTGAATTGGAGAGAAGATGTGCTAATCTGGAGGAGAAGCTCGTCATAGCAGAAGACCGGAGTCGTAGGAACAACATAAGAGTGATTGGGATCTCTCCTGGGCTAGAAAAGGCTGACCCAGTGGCCTTTATCCAGTCTTTTTTGCAGAAAACATTCCCCGACGAGTTTCCCGACTCCCCCCCGGAGGTGGATCGTGCTCATCGGACCGGCAATCCACGTTCTGATAAGCCAAGGGCTTTCCTGGCAAGGATCCATTTTTTCCGGGTAAAGGAACGCATACTCCAGCTCTCCAGGAAAGCAGGCCAACTGACATACAATGGCAAAAAGGTGTATATTTTCCCCGACTGGTCTGCTGAAACATCAAAGAGAAGGGCAGCTTTCGGGCCAGTAAAGGAATTCCTACGTTCCATCACCGCGGAAGGAGTTAAATACGGAATAAGGCACCCGAGCAAATTCTGGATAACCGTGGATGAGGCGACTTCTACTTTCAACTCACCCAAGGAAGCGCTGGCCTTTTGCAAGGATAAGTTCAAGACTCCAGGTGCTGCGGACGAGACTCTAGCTACGCAGGATGATGAGACGACAGTTACAGAGAACTAACTTTTACCAGGGACACTTTTGCTTTTGTGATCGCGTGCTTTCAAACACATTCTGCCGATGTGATATCCTTTTGCCTTTAATGGACTGTTGGTAAGCTGGCTGGGACTTTGGAGATGACTTTTACGCAGCGTCTTTCTTTCCTCACTCTCTCCTCCTCCTCCTCCCCAAAGGGTGAGTTGTTAATGTAAGCCTACTTATTGTTTTGGACTCATCATCTGACTTGACGTTGTGTTTTCAAGTGTTTCGTTTCATAATGCCTATTTTATTTGTATTGAAGAATAAGATATATTTTATTTTTTAATAAGATCTGTAAGCAGATGGGTGTTACTCGTTTTAATTTAGGTTACCGCAAGGAGAGAGGATTTAGGGCTGATAAAGCTATAAGCATAATTCACTGTCTTTTTTGTTTGAATATAATGGACATTGTTCTTGTTATTATTGTATTCTTTTTCTTTGCTCTTATTGAGCGTTGTGCTGCTTACTATATAGGTCTAGAGGGTTTTATCTCTCTCTGTTAAGCTTTGTCTAACGTGTTCCGTGTCCCGGTTCCGAGCCTGCTCTCTCTCTCGTCTTCCCTCTGTGTCTCTCTATCTATCTCGGCTTTCCCCCTCTCTCTCTCTCTCTCTCTCTCTCTCTCTCTCTCTCTCTCTCTCTCTCTCTCTCTCTCTCTCTCTATGGCTCTCTCTCTCACTGTGTGTGTGTCTCTCTCTCTCTCTCTCTCTCTCTCTCTCTCTTTCTGTTAGGTAATGGCGGCTATGTTGGTTGTTAGTTTATGGTTCGTTTATGCCTCCTAAAACGCTACTTTCTCGGGTAGGAGGGCGAGACTGGGCTTTGGCCTTTGTATTGAGTAATGTAGCCTACTGTTTAAGGCGAAACAGATATAAATAATATGGTCTAAATTGTGAAGGCTCCGCGGTTCCAGAGACCACTCGCTCTCCCGCCCTTTCTCTATGTCTCTCTACCTATCTCTGCTTCTCCTCTCTCTCTCTCTCCCTGGCTCATTGACTCGTTCTTTTCTTTCCTTTTTTTTTTTCCTAATCTTAATAGCTGGCGGATGTACGATCTCGTGGCGCGTTGGCTCTACGTGCTCGTGGATCCGCTGTCTGGGGGGGGGGGGGGGGTAGTTATTTACCTACTTTACTTGTTGTCTTCTAAGATGTTAATTTCTTGATGGGGGAGAGGGGAGCTCTGAATTGGGGATATTTATTTTGTAGTCGTGATTGGGTATGTTCACTGTTTGAAGTATGGTAGTTTACTGTTTAAGACGGAAACAGACTTAACTAATATGATTGACATTTATCTAAGTTTGCACTGGCCTTTTGGGCATGTACAGGGAGCTGTATATGGCGCAGTATGCATCATGTGTGCTGTGTTGTATATGGTTTCCTGATCATACATAACTGTGTTTTATGTAAATACTTATGTATACAGACTTTTCTTTTCTTTCTTTTTTTCCCCCTTCTAATTAGTAATTGTGGTTTGTATGCATGGATGCATAGGGGGGGCTGTGTGTGGCGCAGTATGCATTAACACTGTGTGTGCTTTGCTGCATATGGCCCCCCGTATGTGCTTTTAATTTCTATTTCTAACTACATATGTAAGTGCATATATGTTTTATATCATATACACTGATTTCCTTTTTTATTTATTTTTATTATTAATATTATATTAGTGCCTTGTCGTGGTGACAGCCTTATTTCCACATATCTGTCACAAGTGTTTGGTTATTTGCATTAACGTGGCTTATAGGGCTTTATCACATTCTAAGTGGGCCTAATGCTGGACTGATTATTATTATTACAGTTGTTATAGTCCCCTCTCTTTTTTTTTCCCCTTTATTCTTTTCTTTTTTCTCTCCCCCTTCTTTACTAGAAATGTTAACATACCATTCTCATTTATTTAAGTGATATGAAGTGGGGAGATTGATCATAATTTGAGCGGATGGAATGTTTGAGAGCTATTCAGCCACAAGAAGGCACTTTTTTGTTGTTGTTTTTACTTTGGTGATCTGTTATATATTTACATAACCACCAGAGGGCAATGTATGGTTACTTTTGGGCAGTTACTTGTTTGCACTCTCTGACAGAGTGAAATGAAGGTTGACTAATAGGTTGATGGGGTGGGGAACTGTTTTTGTGCACTCTGATGCTAATGGGGTTTTCCCCCTCAAGCTTCAATGTTATGTGTTTTTTTATGTTCGTTTGATGTTGCTTCTTCCTTTCTGTTCCTTTTGGGGTTGTTTTGTTTTTCTGTTGGGAAGGTTTGTTGTGAGGGACCAACTAGGAAATTCTAAAATGTTCTACTGTGCTTGCTGTGCGTATGGTTTGAACCACAATTATGACAGAATATAAATTTCTAAGTTTCAATGTAAGGGGAGCGAATATACCGCATAAGCGAACCAGCATTTTGGGGGTTTTGCGATCTAAATCAATTGACTTTGCATTTATACAGGAGTCTCATCTTTTAAAAGAGCATTCCAACCGATTGGCTAATAAACATTATCGTGTTTTAGCCTTTTCAGCTGCTTCTTCCAAAACCAAGGGAGTAGCCATATTGGCTAGACGTAACCTTAGGTTGGATTTTTTGGGTGATTGGTCTGACAGTGACGGGAGGATAGCTGTTGCTAAAATCCGCTTGGAGGGTAAAATGCTAGCACTAGTCTCTGTGTATGCTCCAAATGTTTTAGACAAAGAGTTTTACAAATTACTAACTAAAACCTTATTGGAACTGACGGATTTCAAATTCATTGTTGGTGCTGACTTCAATGCAACATGGCAACATAACCTAGATAGATCCACTGGGGTAGAAAGCAGAGAACAAGCACTAGCGTCTGCAGAACTACGTGCTTGGGCAAACTCAACTGGCTTACTCGACATCTGGCGTTTAATGAACCCAACGGTTAGAGATTTTTCTTTTCTGTCGGGTAGGCATGCTTCATTCTCTAGGATCGATTACGTTTTTGCCCCTGTTAGCTTGTTTCATAAAATTGCCAAGGTAGAGTTGCTCCCAATGTCACTCTCGGATCACAAGGCGGTGCTGTGTGTTGCTTCACTGAAACAGGTTATAGATAGAGCTCCTAGATGGCGGTTTAACACCACACTGCTGCGCGATGCGGCATTTGTAGCTCAGTTTCAAACTGGTTTGCGCGAATTTATAAATATCAATACAGGCTCAGTTGAGGATCCCAGAATTCTTTGGGATGCAATTAAAGGCTTTATCAGGAGTAATACAACCCTCTATGCGTCCACTCAGAGAAAATTAAGGTCAGCCAAACTGGTGGAATTGGAATCTCGGTTTTCTACTTTGGATAATTCTCTCCAAAATAACTTTGATGTTAGTACAGCAACCCAGAGGGAGCTAGTTAAGAAAGAAATTAACTCCATTCTCAAGCGCCGCTCAGAATTTCAAATGAAACGCACAAGGCAAAACTACTATTTTAATAGTGCAAGACCCAGTCACTTACTGGCTTTACGTCTTAGATCCAATGAGCATTTTGCTGATATTGTTAGTGTCAAATCAACAACTGGAACCATGGTTACAGAACCCAAAGAGGTCAATGCCACGTTTCGTGCTTTTTATGATGAGCTCTACACCTCCGAGGTCATTCACGATGATGCAGTATGCAATGATTTTTTATCCAACATACAGTTACCAACCCTTAGCGAGGCGGATGCGGAAGCCTTAGATAGACCGCTCCATCTGGCGGAATTACAGGAAGCTGTGCTCGCAATGCGTAGGGGCAAGTCGCCTGGTTTGGATGGGATACCCCCTGAACTTTATGCCATCTTTTGGGAAGATCTAGGTCAGCTGATGCTAGACATGTTTCGATATGCAATTGAAAGTGGCTCTTTCTCCAGGGATGTGAATGTAGCTATTATATCATTATTGTTGAAGAAGAACAAGGATCCCACAGATTGCGCAAGCTATAGACCGCTTTCACTTTTGAATTCTGATCTAAAAGTTTTTGCTAAGGTGCTTGCGCGTCGCTTGCAGGGTTTTATGACCACCTTAGTACACTGTGATCAGACAGGTTTCATAGGAACTAGACTAGCCTCTGATAATACTAGACGACTATTGCATATCATCGATAGGGCTAAGGAGCTGAGGACCCCCGCCGCAGTGTTGTCGCTCGATGCGATGAAAGCATTTGATCGTCTGGAATGGTCTTACCTGTGGGCTGTACTAGATAAAATGGGATTTGGTGCTTCATTCATACATTTTGTTAAAGTACTTTATTCTAATCCGTCAGCCATGGTCCTAACCGGTAAGATCTGTTCGCCGCTATTCACGATTGGCAGATCTTCAAGGCAGGGTTGTCCCCTTAGTCCTCTCCTTTTCGCACTTTCACTCGAACCCTTGGCTCAGACAGTGCGTCAGTCTGCAGATATTACTCCTGTTTCGATTAACAACACACAGCATCGCATTTCCCTATATGCTGATGATATTCTACTGTTCCTTGAGAATGCACCACAGTCAATTACTCACGTCCTTCAAATTTTTGATCAGTTCAGTTCCATTTCCGGCTACAAAATTAATTGGACGAAGTCAGCCCTTCTACCTCTAAATGATCAGATGAGATCTGCTATCCTGCCGCCCATAATCCCAGTAGTAAGCCAATTCAAATATCTTGGCATAGATATTTTCCCCTCTCTTCAGGCTATTGTTAAGAACAACTATGGTGACACTCTAAATAAGATTTGTCTTGATTTAGATAGATGGTCATCTTTGCCCAACTCTCTCCAAGCTCGAGTTTCAATCATAAAGATGAATGTTCTTCCTAGGGTTAACTTTGTAAGCTCTATGCTCCCTTTGCCACCACCGCCGCAATACTGGAATAAGCTTCACTCTTCGATATCTAAGTTTGTGTGGAAAGGGAAACGCCCTCGTCTTAAACTTTCTCTATTACAACGTGCTAGAGATGATGGCGGCCTTTCATTGCCCAACTTTAAATTTTATTATTGGGCCTTCACGCTCCGCCCCCTTTTAAATTGGTTTAACCCAGCAAATAAGGTTTCTTGGAGAGAGCTTGAGGAGAGTTTAGTGCAGCCTGTTGAATTGAGAGATCTTATCTATTCAAACATAACTACACATCAATGCAAAGTTCGCTTTGGACCTATCATTTCTCATTTAGTGGCAGTATGGAGGGCAGCTGAAAAGATGTGTAAGATTGATTGTAAATGGAACTTATTTTCCCCAGTGTTCAATAATCAAAGACTTTTAATCGAGGATCGCCCCATTCGCTTTCCAAGGTGGAGGGCTAAGGGGATTTGTACATTAGGGGACTTATTTGATAGAAATGGTTTACGACCTTTTCGAGATTTGTGTGACATCTTCAATCTGCCTGGAAATACCCTTTTTTTCTACTTCCAACTGAGAACGTCCATGAGGACCTATGGGGTCCCATGGCAAGCTCCCCTTAGATTGCACCCCTTCCATGAGTTTATCTGTGATGGTAACAGAACAAGAGGTTTGGTTTCCACCCTCTATGGTTTTTTATTAGACTGTAGTTATGGGCCCCTATCTGTTGATACTGTTTGGAGGAATGATGTACCAAATTTGGACCCTGACTTTTGTTGGGACACAGTATGGTCTAACATTAGGCTATCTTCTAGAAATCCAGACCATCAACAAATTCATTTAAATTTTGTTCATCGGACTTATTTAACTCCCCGCAGACTATGTGCTATGAGGATTTTGAATAATCCCAACTGCACTCTCTGCGCCTCAAATAGTATTGGTACCTTCCTTCACATGGTTTGGGAATGCCCAAATGTGTCGTCATTCTGGAATATGGTTGCCTCAAAACTTTCAACTATTTTTAGTATCAATATCATATCTTCTCCTTCTTTATTTTTATTAAATGACGTCTCACAGTTGCAACTAAACAATATACGCAAGCGCATCTTCTTTGCTGGTGTAACGGCGGCGAAGAAGATGGTAGCTACGCGGTGGAAACCTCCTCATACGTTAACGTTTCGCCAGTGGGCCTTAACCTTTCTAGATATAGTATATTTAGAGCAGTCGATAGCAAGGTTACACGGAGCAAAAGAAGAAAACATTAATATGTGGTCGGACATTGCAGATAAGCTTAAGGCTATGATTCAAGAAATCACTATATAGTGGTAACAGCCTAGCACAGGCATGCACTATTGTACATTCCGTGTTGGTCCGGGGAAAGGGGGTGGGTGGGTTTTCTTTTCCTTTTCTTGTTTTACTATTGTTTGTGTTGTTTGTCTGTTAATTGCATTTTTCTTTTGATTATGGAAAATAAAAATATTTGATAACAAAAAAAATTAAAAGAAATGCAATATTGTATATATTTTCTCGCTGGTGTTGTTCTAGAAATATTCATTCATTTTAATCACATGCTGAAAGTGCTTCACTCGATGCTAGTTTCCATCTGTGATGGTGAGGTTGCCCATTACCAGGAAGTATGCAAATGTAGTGCATGCACAGGTCAGGAAATGATGCATGTAGACATAGGAATAATTAATGTGAGAATGTAATAAACTAACTGTAGAACATAATCCAGCAGGAATGTATTTTTGAGAAAGAAGAGAAGCTGAAAGAGAATTATGCAAAATATCCATGCAATCCCAATCACTGCAATTATTCTAACACTCAAGCATGGTAAAGCTTTACCGTATTTGATACAGACACACCCCCACCCCTACTCACTCAACCCCCTGGCGATCACAATATGAAAATACATACAAACTATCAACCAAGCTTACATTGTGGTATGAAAATCAACTTGCAGAGACTTGAAACTTGCAGGAAATAGATCATCCAATACATACATATTACTTCCAACATCAAGGGCTTGGGCTTGTTTTCATAGACCTAGTTGCTTTGTTTCACTTACAGAATCTGGCAACCTCTCCAGTGTTTTCTCTCCAAAACAAAACACTGCCTTATTAGCTTTGCATTGGGGTTGATCGATTGGTATAGGAATTGAGAGTTGAGATTGAGAATATTTAGTCAAATTGTGCGACAGGAAAATGTCTCTGGCTTATTTCGGTTTGCTTCTGCACTGTAGCAGACTAGAGGTCCACAGTACAGTGGAGGAATTACCCCCTCATCTCTACCGACAGCTAGCAAAAGACAGCCAAGGACTGAACATGTTCAGTTCTTCATCGATGAGTTCCGACATCTCTTGCCGACAAGCTGCCGACGGGCCGAAATCGGTGCGGTGAAGAACTGGCTTAACAGTGAGTTCTAGATGGCTAAAGAGTCCTATCCTGGAATCATAATGTTCTATTGCAGGTGGGGCATGTTTAGGTTGTAGTGGCGGACTGCTAGTGTGTGTTCCGTCCCTGAGTCTTTGTTGCTGTCCTCTGGCGGTCATCTCCTCCTCCAGCCTGAGAGTTCCTTCCAGGCAACGCTGGTGTCTGCCAGGAGTCACGGTCTGTAGCAGCAGCAGCAGCCACAATTCAGCTGGTCCTTATACCTCTTCTTCGGCCCTCCTGCCAGGTGCCGCTCCATGGTGTAGCTCAGTGGTTCTCAACATGTGGGTTGGGACCCAGGGGGGTCCCCAAATTATTTTGGTCGGTCCCAAGATGATTAACTTATTGTGCAACATTGTCTTCTCACTCAACAGTAAACAAACCAACATAAAGTTTCAGTGTATAGAGGGTATCTGCACATTTCTAAAGTGACAATTTAAGGACTTTTTAATACCTCTAAAATGACAAATTAAACTTTGCGAGGCGTTGTGAGGCGTTGTGAGCATGTAGATCTGCTATTTTCACTATTTCTGCCTCTAATATTTGCATGTAGATCTGCTATTTTCACTATTTCTGCCTCTAATATTTGCATGTAGATTTGCTATTTTCACAATAGAACCGTGTTACACAATATGGAATGCCTCAACTCTTAGTGCTCGTCAGGGTGGGGGGGGTGTCCCCAGTTAAAATATTATTATTTTGTGGGTCGCGGCCTGAAAAGGTTGAGACCCACTGGTGTAGCTGACCATACGGCACTCTACACTCTGCAGTCGGTCTTGGGGGCATGCAGATGTCCGAGCCAGCTGTTGCTGCTGGGTGATCATGGCCTTTGTACTCATGCAGTTGGTCATGGCAGTTATTTCAGTGAGGCTCACAATCACACCAGGTGAGGCCTAGGATTCACTGTAGGCATCCAATGGCAATATGGTGACACACACACACACACACACACACACACACACACACACACACACACACACACACACACACACACACACACACACACACACACACACACGCACTTCATGCACCAGTTTGTATCAGATAGAGGCTGATGGGGTATCTCCAAACTGGCCAAACACCAACAGAGAGGTTTCCAGATTAAGTCAGTGTGAACAAGAGATCTTAATCGAACCAGAACACCAATTTCAGTGCTATCTTGACGATGGCTTAGCTGATAGCGTTTTATTATTTACACTAGCTGCCCTGTTGGCTTTGAAGAACCTACCCTCACCAGTGCTAGCTTTCATGTGTACAGAGGATTTCCACACTGCAGGTTAATAATGCATCACTATATATTCCACCTTAAGAGCATCTTACAAAACCTGTTGCTGTTAGATTGAGAACCCTGACAATGATAGAAACTGGACTGACTTAGGATCATCAATCATTGATTCCGTTCCATCCCCCAGGTGTTGCTCGAAACCGTTCATAGTGTGCTACTGACGCTGAGGCGTAATTGCCCCTCGCCTCCGCGAGCTGCCAACACACCCGACCATGCTGCGTCCAATCCTTAATTACATTGTAATATACCGCGGGGGTACAAAACCTTTGGTGTTTTTGGAAGGTGATAAAACCAAAAGGGAGTTGGGACACTATTATATTAGTCTTGTGTAAACCACTTAACATGTGCTTCCTTTGCACAAGAGAAATAATTCACCATCAGCTGCACAAACACAGAGCAGATATAGCTCATGTGGTAGAAAATAAACAGTGACTGCTTTTGACATGCCGGCCCCCGGCCTTGGAATAAACATTGGCTTTTCCCTATGGGGCTGAAGCTTGCCTTTATAGCTGTAGTTTTCAACGCAGCCACCAGGGGCCGCCGGGATGGGGGAATTCGAAGGCAGAGGAAAATATAATATATTATTTGTAATCTTATAAAAAATATTAATAATTCAATACATAACACCATATGATACATAAATAGAATCACATGGTGTGAGCTTGTTGAAATGTGTAAAACAATTCGGAGCCATTTCGCAATAGGTGGGCCGCAGCTACTGGAGGCTATGGCTATTAATTGGGGGTCCCTGGCAAATTTGTGAACCTTTGTTTGCCATATATAGCAATGGTTCTCAAAGTGGATTTCAGGGACTCTCTAGGTTCCTTTATGGGGGTCTAAATTGACCATTACAAGTCTGTAACTTTGACAGTGTACAAATAGAACCAAATGGACCCTAACGGGTCCATTTGGTTTCATTTGTACACTGTCAAAGTTAAGAGTAGACCTTCAAATGTAAAAGTTTGAGAACCACTGATATATAGGATTCTGGTAATATCGCTTCAGTCCAGGACACACAGGGTTTGATTTGATGGTGACAAAGGAAAGGCCACATTTCAGTCCTTTGTGTCTTTCTGTCCCTTAGAAAGCGAGTGCCATCATGTATCAGTACCGGGTCATTTCCTTGACTACAGTAGATCCGCTGATGGAAAACTGATTCCCCTCTTTGACCAGTATCTCATTACTTCCCCTGGGAGCTCAGACTTGTGTGTGTGTGTGTGTGTGTGTGTGTGTGTGTGTGTGTGTGTGTGTGTGTGTGTGTGTGTGTGTGTGTGTGTGTGTGTGTGTGTGTGTGTGTGTGTGTGTGTGTGTGTGCGTGCGTGTGTGTGTGCGCGTGCGTGCCTGTGTGTGAAGTGAAGTGGCTTTTTATTTCCCCCAATCAAAGACTGACTTGGATAATTTAGATGGAGAAAACTATAAAGCACTTCAGCACATGAATAGAGTATACGATAATAAATTGGCCTAGCGGGTATCTTGATTTTCTTTCATTCTTTCTTTCTTTTGGTTTCTCTTCTACACTTCTCTCTCTCTCTCTCACTCTCTCTCCGCTATTTCCTATACTCTCCTTTCTGTTTTCTACTCAACCCTTTCTTGCTCTGTGCACATTATAATGAGGCTACATTTCTGCCATTGCGTTGATTGAGAGCAAGCGCTGAGTTGTTGCGTGACCTTGTGCCGTCCTCCGTGTCTAGCATGGGGTCTAATAGCGCTGTCAGCTCCCGACATGGAAGCAAGCCCTCGCTCCCCTCCGCCCCGCTTTTGCCTGCCTGCCTGCCTGCTTCGCACCGGCAAGCCGCAGATAGACGCGTGGGTACAGACTGTGACAGATCTCCTCCCCAAGACCCAACTCTGCTGTACTTCAAGTTTGCGCTACAGAGTGGGCGGGGTCATGCATGTACACACGTGATGGTCAGAGCATGAGAAAGTCTTGAGCAAAGCATCTTTGATAGGCTGAAAAAAATGGCATTTTCACATGGGCCTACAGTACGTGATAATGGAGTCCGTAGGGTACGAGGGTGAATAAATTAGAATCCGCGGCTTGTGATTGTCTGGAGCGGAGGTCGAGAGCGCTCCGCTGTGTCCACTTGGACCGCGCGGTCAGGGGGCTGAACTATTCTGTCCATAACGGCACATAACTCGGTAATGGCGCTGAGTCGGCTCATGCGACTGCCGCAACACTCGACACAGCGTCAGAGCCTCCGTCGCCATCACAGAAAACAAACGCTCCTTCCTCAAGCGTCTCCTACGGATTCCAATACAGCCTACAGTACATACACAATATGTATGTACTGTCAGGCCGTAATTCATCATACAAAACAAAGTGTCGCACAAAAGTCGTGAAAATAGCATATCTACAAGCACGCAACACCTCGCGTCTTGTAGATTGGCTATTTTCACTGTTTTAAATTGTTTTTAAAATAACAAAAAAAGGAAGGTTTTGGACATACAAGGTTCCCACCCGACAACAACGATATGCCAAAGAGCTTCTGCCAGAAGCTATATACTCACATGTAAGCAGTTTTCCGTCTCCATGCTATCTAACTCCCAGTGACTGTTGCTCAACCCTTCTGAACTGGCAGCATATGGTACAGATTACCTTCCAGAGACGGTATACGTCTCTCTTTCTTTTCTTTTTCTTTTTTGTTCTTGACATTTTTTTTATTACTAACATATGGTTCCTGCATGACTCCTATTTCATTCTTAAAAGTGGATCAGTGGCTGGCAATAGAACAGCCACATTGTTAGGAGGAAGGTGGAGGCATGCAGCCACTTCTGTACGTCTGCCCTTTCTTTTCACAAACGCGGTAGTACACACACAGTGGCAATCTGATAAAAGATTAACCGCGTGAACCCTGGGGTCCCTGTTCAGGGGAAAACGTTCGGCAAAAAATAGCTGATCCACAAGCTCACAATGCATCACAACTATTCTGTCAGGTCTATTTTGAAAAAGAAATGGGACATATTTGTGAAATACGTGCAAACCTACTGTACAGCCCTGTGGGATCTCCAGTCAACTAAGTACAGTATATACCGGTAGGGTTTAAGTGGTTAGGAGACATAAAATGGATTTGGTCAAATCACACACAATCTGATTGGATGATAGGGGTGGTATAATAACCATATACAATGGCTATATGAAGCCTAATGTCTTTGTGCAGTTTTTCATCATTATGCAGCTAAGAAAAACTGTGGCCCTTAGCTGTCATATAATGACAATATACTATGGCCTGTTGTGATTTATCGTTTAAGTAGCTCGCTGCTGTTCTCTAGAGTAACTACTAGCTTAAGGGCAGCTATGGAAGAAGAACAGTGCGGGGTAATTTATTTTAATGTCAATATACCTTGTACTTCATTCTGCCCTAAATGAAGCGATGCATATAGATTATGAGATTAGGCGAGGGCTGTTGCAGCAGCCAGTCCCAGTGTTGGATACCAAGGGCACTTATTTCTTCAATATTCTTTTCCCTAATTCCCAATTTTAGTGGCAATTCCACATTTCAACAACCACACACGTGTTGTCCCTGTCACTGCTGACCCCTACAGTTGGTCACATGGGAGGGTCTAGACGTGCACGTGTCTCCTCCCACACACATAGAGTCACCTCGGCAGCCACTCTTTTCCTCTGAAGTTTCACCGGGAGGACATAACGCACGCCAAGAACACGCTATCCCACCTATTTCTTCACCCTGCTGAATACCCTGTAGGAGTTGCAGCAATAAAGAACACCTTTACTGTCTTCCCACCCACAAATACGGCAAATTGTGTTCGCTGGTGCGCCCAGCCACGCCTACGGCACCGCAGAGTATTCCATTTTCTCTATTTAAAAAATATATATATATATATATATATATATGTATATATTTTTTCTCTCGCTTTTTCTGCCTTTATTGATTGTGAACAGTCTGACTGGGAGAGATGGGGAGTGACACGCAGCAATGGTCGTCGGGATCGGGAGTCGAACCCATGGCACACTGTCAGGCATCAGAGCGTGACATGAGGTATACTATGCGCAATTTGCATGGACCGCTAGGCCAGCAGGTGCCCCATAAAATGTCATTATGATCTGGTTGTTAGAGATGGTTGTATTTGGTCTCCCCTCTCTTCCATTGAAGACATTTTATTCTGTGGTATTATAGGGTCTGGCTAATTGCTGGTTGACAACTGGTACGGCCTGAAAGTAATAAAGCAACATCTCCCCTGAGCAAGCAGGCATGCTCTATTAGCTCATTGGTAAAAAGGTCATCACTTGCACGGGTTCGAATTGTGGGTAGGACATGAAAGTTACAGCTGAGAGTGCAACTTTAAGTGGTCATCATGACGGGAAGAGACATTAATGCGTGAAGCCTTGTGTGAAATGAAATGAAACATGATTAATGTCTACTACAAATGGATCAAGCCTGAGGTCACACAATACATTAACAATCACTCACTTGTTGGACGCAGAACGTCACAGGGTTCTGCTGTCTGTGTCACTGGGCTGGGACAAGTAAGAAGAAGGTGACACGCTGATGCTACCATGGTACAGTAGGTGTGCCTGTCAGTTTTGTTCATGGGATGATGCTCCATCAGCCAGACACACAGCTGTGTTCCACAAGCTCTCTCCTCTCTCTCTCTCTCTCACTTCCTTCTGCTGGCAGGAAGTCTGTCCCTGCCAGGGAGACGCCAGGAAGCCCCATTTGATTTATACATAATCGTGCGATGGTGTCGTGCACCGAAAATGAGCTCACAACACGTTGCGGATGTGAGCTTAAAGATGGGGTGCCAGTGGTGTCAGTTCAGAAAAAGGTAAGGTATGGTAACACCAGTCATGTTGCCATACCTTAGCAACAGGCACGAGACAGGCACGGTACATTTTATTCCCCCCCCCCCCCCCCCCGTTTCTACGGTTTCTTGGGCTGGATATGGCAGCCTGGAACGGTTGTTCAAGTGCAGCTAAACTTGGCATGTTAGTAAACGTGCCACGATTAACAATAATGCATTGCACCTGTGCAGCTGACCTGCGGAACCAGTGAATATACCATTTTGTCAAGATGGGGAGAATACAAGTGTGGAGATTATAATATTAATTATAATACCTTGTTGAAGTGACCATTTTGTAAAATTTTGCATTTGTAGTTATTTTACTGTAATTTAACAACATAATAACCAGCACAGATACCGGTAGACAAAGAGGCATTTATATTTAAAAGTAACTTTTATTTTCCCCCCTGGCAGCTGCATAGTACCCCTGCCATACCCAATTGCCATGACCCCCCCCCCCCCCCTCAAAAACATGACGATCAGGTATTATGATTATACTAGGAGGAAGATTTTTTCCCAAAAAGTGTACAGAAAGTGTCCATAGACACATACAAAACAGAAAAAGTACAAAACTATGGCACCACCTCTTTAATAAATACATTAGGCGTAAGAGTGGAAGAGGATTGTAAAGCCTCAGTTATACTTGTTTCTTTTTAGAGGCAGCCGTGGCTGAGTGGGCAGAGGTGCCCGTCTGGTAACCCACCTACTTTATGTGTCCAAGTGTCCTTGAGCAAGACTCATAACAAATGGTATACTGTAAAGTAACTAAGTGGAGTAAGTGCATTTACTCAAGTACTGTACTTAAGTCCAATTTTACAATACTTTTACTTCTACTCTACTACATCTCCGATCCAAATATTGAACTTTTACTCCACTACAATTAGTAGACTAATTACTTTTACTTTTCGTACTTTTCGTACATTTTGAATTCCAGTTGTTACTTGTAACGGAGTATTTCTACATTGCAGTAGGCTATTGATTTTTAAAACGTTTCCACCACTGCTCATAACCCAGCCCCACTCCAAAGTGCTTGTCAGTACCATCTGAGCAGCCATCAGCTGGGTGAAACAAACAAGAATTACCTCCAGTCCTCCACGGAATCAGTAGAAGTCTACCTGGAAGTCTACCATACCCAGGGGTGTCGCACCAAATTCTGGGCCCCGGGTACAAGGATTCACTGTGGGGCCCCTGTGCTTTAACTATTGAAAAATAGCAGATATACAAGCTCACGGTGCCGCGCTGCGAGCTTGTAGATCTGCTATTTTTGAAAAATCATGAAAATCTTTGAATATTTCAAATCCTTCTGAGGTTTTTTGAAACATCTATGTTTCGATGTCAGTGGAGCTCAAACCTTTTCATGTGAAGGACCCCCAAAATGGTATGTATTTGGCCACGGACCCGCATCTCAAAATATTTAGTTCCAGGGACCCCCCAGAAGCAAAATTTGAGTTACAAATGTTCGCTTTAAAAATACATAAATTCAAAGATTTGCACACATTTTCACAACTTTTCAAAAATAGCAGATCTACAAGCTTGTATATCTGCTATTTTTCAATAGCTAAAGTATAAAATAATTAAGGCCCCTCCACCACCTTGGGCCCTAGTAACTCAGTCCCACTTTCCTACCCCTTGTGACGCCCCTGACCATTCCACATGTAGGCTCTAATGCAGCCTGACAGCGAGTTGACTGGCTGAATGCGAGTCGACTTATGTTTATGTATTTGGTTGCTATTTTGTCCGGTGATGTTTTTTGGGTCCAAATCCGTTATATCTGTAAAATAAATACTTTACACGTACAACAACAGTGCTGTTTATCACTTCCAATTAATTGCTCTGTTGTTGTGATTCTTCTTGGCAGGCCAATGTTTTCTCCAGGGAGTGAGAGAAGCTCATTCCTGGGGAAAGTTCCTGAGTCGCATGATTAAACCAACAAAGTCTTGTTGAGCTTCTCCCTGACTGAGTGCTAGGGCATCCTGTTGGGATTGAGCATCTGGGAATGCAGCGACAATACTGTGTTTGATGCATGGAACTAATTAACAGCAGTCACATGGACATAAAGAATACGATGCATGGAGAGCAAAGCAAGGAGAAATAGACTGTGAACGAGAGTTTGAAAGGGTGTTTGTGTGCTTGTATCCCAATAATCAATTATATAGAAACTTGTCAAAGTTCTAAAATCCAGGCCTGGACCACAGGGTAGTGGTCCAGGCACCTATAGGCTGGTAATCCAGCCTTGCAGCGTTGCATGTTCGAGTCCCTATCCTAACGACCTTTGCTGCGTGTCAATAAAGGCAAAAAGTCTAAAATACTCATTGTTAATTGATCAATTTCTAACTAGAGTGATTGATTGATTGTATACTTTATTAGCAGTTTGCAAAAAAAAAGAAAAGAAACGCAGGAAAAGTACAATTCAATACAAGGTCTGCCAAGAGGATTTAAAACCCAAGAAAGCCTATGGCTTGTTTCCATTGGGGGCCTTTGACAAGTGTCTGAAAAGTGTACAAATGTAACTTTCAGCATTAAATTAACATTTACTGTTTTACTGTTTAGCTTGTGAGAAGCATTTTGTTGTGGTGCATTGTGTGGATAACTATGCTTACCTGAAGGTGAATGGGAGTTAAAACTCAAGATAGATAAAGGGTGCTTGTGTGTGTTGTATGAGGGAGAGAGGAGGGGGGGGAGGGAGCAATGAGAAGCTACTATTTAGGGTTGTCTCTGCTGGCAGGGGAAGCTGTATCCATCCAATTTGGTTTATTTGCTCTCCCAGCACGGGCTAGGATGAAGTAGGCCGGGCAGTGCATATAAACAAGGCTGCCAAAGTGGCTGCGCTGGCCTGCACTCGAACGTGACAGATGATGAGAGCTCAGGCAGGAGGAGCGCTGCAGTGTGCCTTTGAGAGAGGGGAGGCTAAACAGATGAGTAGCAGGGAATACCACTATCGGCCCACACATTAACACAACATTCAGCTGCAGGGCGGCGATTATTCATTTCAATGAGGCTGTATTGGATATTGTCTAAGCCTCTGTCGATTAATCGAAGAATCGAGAAGAAGGTATTTTGATCAAATGCATTTATGTCAATGAATCTATTAATATTATGCCCCACCGTTTAATACAAATAACTGTTGCAGCCCTATGACTCCATGGTGGGCGTATGCTATTTAAAGACATGTACAAACAACAGAGGATGTATTTTGTCTGTGTATATTGTCAATTGGAGATTATCTGTAGATAATAGCACTCAAGCCAGACAGAATTGTTCATAATCGGACACACACAAGATACATCCCCCATATCTATACTATAATTTTGCGAATGTCTGACTGAGTGAGTGAGTGAGTGAGTGAGTGTCTGTCTGTCCCAGCGTTTCTCCTCGGTGGCTGGAGCAATTGACCTGAAATCGCATCACCATCAGCATATGAACACACCTGACATAACTGTGAAGCCCGTTTGTCACTTTCACAAATCGTATGCTGTATAATAGCATTTTTATGGTGTATCTATATCTATTTAGCCTACAGTACCTTTTGTGACCACACATGTTAAGGGAGGGGCGCTGTTGTTCAGGCCATGCACAATCACACACAAACCCACACACACACACACACACACACACACACGGGGGGGGGGGGGGGGAGTGTGGTGTGTGCAGGCGGGCGGGCGGGGGGGGGGTTCTGGCCCTGTTACAGATGTTGTCCAAAATCATGCAGATCGGTACACAGTATCTCTGTAGCCGTTAAATGGAACGGGTATTTCTTACATTGATGCTCCTACATATTAGCATGCAAGCACCAGTTAAAGTTACTTTCCATCCCTCATATACTGTGTGCACAGTGCACATCCCATAATCCACACACTGCACATCATTTCGGAGCTCATATCTTTGAACGGGTAAGGGCTAGTGTTTAATAATGCACTGTCCTTCCCACTTGAAGTGAAGAACTGATTATCTTTTCGCACCAATTGGCTAAAGGGGGTGGCAGTGGGAGTGGTGTCTCAAAAAGTTAATATGTTCTCAGCTCTCAGGATCCACTTTCAAAAAACCTTTGGTAATTTTATCGTCTAATCAGGCTTTTATGAACACCCTGAACAGTTTTTAATTAGCTTGATTCAATATTTAGATATTTGATGTAAATGTTACCAGGCCCTCCAGGCCCAGGGCCTCTCCCCACACACACCCATTGTAACTTCAAACTCCATTTTAACCATGATAGATTCATTAAAAACACCCATTATTTTTTCTGGTGACTCATATTACCCTCCTTATACGTGAGCATTTTTCATTTATTTGTAATAATAATTTTTTGTATATATGGGTGTTTTTAATGAATCGATCATGGTTAAAATGGAGTTTGAAGTTACAATGGGTGTGTGTGGGGAGAGAAGCCCTTCCCCTGTTTCCCTGTTGAGAGTGGAATATCCCTTTAAACTTTGTTGAATAATTGGTAATGGGGTCATGGACGAAATGGGTAACTTATCACATCAGTTGCCCAAAAGGGGGGGTTGCTGCCTTGCTGGTGGGCATGGCTTCTCACCGAAACACAACTCCTGAAAATGTGGGTGCTGGAGAGCTCATTTGCAGCCACTAATCGTGCTACAACTATCCAACCTGTGACATGTCTTGACAATTGAACGTCTTGGCGGAGGCACAGTATGCTCTCTCCTGAGTGCAGTCTTTCTAGATAATAGCCGGTTGATGAGATAATATTACATTGTGTAGGTGTAAGAGCAAGATTGTAGTGTTCAAGGACCAGTGGCACCAGTGCTATTATCGTTACACTGTCACAGGGAAACGCTAACAAGGTAGAAAAACACACACAGGGGAAAGACCCCAGCACAGACATCTGGAGGGAGGCAGAGCAGGTTCAAATACAAATGTGTTTATTTAAAGACCATGACGGACAAGGCTTACGGCTTATAGTGAGGCAAGCAGGGGTCATAACCACTAACCAGACAGGCAGCCCGAAACAGGCAAGCTAGTCCAAAGGAGCAGGCAAGAATCCAACATCCAGTGACAGCAGGCAACAAGGTCAAAAACACTCAAGACAGGCATAGCAGAATCTGAGACAGGACTAAAAAAAAAAGTGGGAGAAAAGTATACACTGTGACTAGAACACAAGGCTAGGGAGCCAAGACAGAAACACGAGTATGATAACTTAGAATCTGGCAGAGAGTGAGTGGAAAGAGTCCAGTCTTATTGCAGCGAGGGAAAATGGAAACAGGTGAGGAGTGAGTGCGGGAAACTGCAGGGCTGATGACGAGGGCAGCTGGGTATTATGGACAGGGAATTGCAGGTGTGATGATGATGGGTCAATAGCAAAGCGTAGTGAGCTCTTAGATGACGTGCTATTTTCTGTATTTTCTATCTTCGATTGTCGAGTCCCCAGAACAGGGACGCTAGGATTCATGTGGTTGAAGTACTTTTGCAATTGATTATTATGATGATTCCTGCACTATCGGCATGCGAGACCGCCGGCCGCTCGCCGCGGGCACTACCAGCGGCTGACTTGGGCAGCTCACACGGGCACGCCTGATAATGAGCCTCAGTCCTCGTTGTCAGCACGCCTGCCTTGTTCAGAAGTGTGCACAGCTCCACCCTGCCTAACCCTAACCCATACCCAGAAAAACTGTTTTTAAGCTGGGCCACCAGCTTCGGTAATCAGCTCATTTTCTTTGACGACCATTGATTACCTCTTCTGGATAGGCTATTCATGTCACATGGTAGAGCTAAGGGCCAATCGCAGGACAGTACCCCACGAGTGCCCTTCTAGACAATGGGGGGAAAGAACTGGGCCAATAGCAGTTACATAGAGTATATATAAAAGGAGCAGTTACCGCTCCTCCAGGCTATGGGGAAAATTAGCTGTTGGAAAAAGTACTCAAATGTTTTACTTAAGTAAAAGTATCGTAAAAGTATCAATACTGCACTGTAGATGTAGATGGGAAGTAACAAAGTACAAATACTTTGTTACTGTAACAAAGTACTTTTTTCAGTACTTTGTACTTTACTGAGTAGTTATTTGTCTGAGTACTTTTTACTTTTATCCGTTACATTTGAACACAAGTATCAGTACTTTTACTCTGCTACATTTTCAAAACAGGCTCATTACTTTGGTTTTAATGGTATATAGCCTATTAATGTTGCGCCGGAGCATATCTGAATTATCTGATGCGCATCTGATAGGCACACACAGTCGCACGCACGCACGCACACACACACAGGCACACACGCACAGCAGCAGCAGCAAGCAAGTTCCCAAAAGTTCTTTTTTCGCCAACAGACAACTCTCTCTGCTTTCCTCTTACCTGCAGCCTGCAGGACATCCTCGACATGTTCCCAAATAAATAAGTCCTTATTTAAACAGTAGGCCTACACAGCTTCCAATTCCAAACACAGCCTTTGTGATCATTAATCCACCCGTACCGCTGGATTAAGAATTGACGTCTTTTCTCTTTTTGTCTTTCCAGGTGTAGCCTATTCAGCAGCGAAGTTTGATGTCACTTCCGTGAAATGGCGTGAAATGTCGCCCTCTACGGGGTTCATGCTGGTATTGTTTTGTATTCAAATCGCCATTGAGGAATTTGCGATCACCGCATATAAGAACTGTGTTCAAAATATAAACACACCATGTGCGCGGACATGCTCTCAGCGACAGTCTGTCCCAGACACGAGTGTCTCTCTGTAGTTTCCAACATTTAGGACAGCGTTGATTACATTTTCTCTGACAACAGGCTATATCAGATATGAATGAATATCATAAACTATGCAGAACCCCCCCGCTGACAGAAACGCGCACATGGTGTGTTTATATTTTTAACACAGTCCTTATATGCGGCAATCGCAAATTTCCCAATGGCGATTTGAATACAAAACAATACCAGCATGAACCCCCTAGAGGGCGTCATTACGCACAAATGACGACATGGCTTCGTTTCTCTATTACAACTCGTTAAGCCTCGTCCGAACGTTTTAAAGTGCACTGATCAATAGAGAGAAGTGTAACATTGTAAGTCTCTGTAGAGAGGTTAAAACGAATCAAAACAACTTGAAGCAGTAACATGGGGTATTTTTTTGCTTTGCATATACTTGAAGGCATCAGACTAATGACATAAGGTACATTTCTCACCTTAAACAATGAAATGCAGACATGCACGTACTGCTATGTGTTTGAATAGGGAAACCTTATTTATTTATTTTAGCTTTTATTAAAAAATATTAAAATAAGATTTTGTTTGATAATATAAGTTTTGCCATAATCATGCAGCTTTATTACAATGACACAGCTATAACAGCAATGTTTAAAAATGTTATAGATTACAGTAGTAGACCTATAATCTATAGCCTAATTCTTTTTTAATTCATATTATTTTTGTATCCATATCATGATATTAGACTGGATAATTATCGTCTGTGATTTGGGATATTGTACTACATATAGTCCAAGTCCAAGTCTTATTTGTCCTTTCTCACAATGACATCACTTACAGCAATTCACAGCCGTCTACTGCAGATTTCATCCCACAATATAGTCAGTCAGTTATATGTTCACTTTGTCACGCTCATTCAAAGCATTATGGTAACATTGTTAAACGTCCCCGCCTTTTTAACCCAAATGTGACCAGCTTATGTATTGACAATGTGTCAATTCTTGTTTTCTGGGTATTTAAGTAGGGTGTGAGGGGTCTAACTAGGGGTTTGTCATGATGCTGAATCCATTGCAAGCATTTGTTTTGCCCAAAAAACATTCCTTGGGCTACAAATGGCCCCGGAGAACGCCCACAAAACTGATGAAACTGATGAAAAGTGATGACTCATCACTTTTCATCACTAAACCATCATTTAAATCACTAAACCATACATCCTACTTAAATACCCAGAAAAAAACTGTTTTTCTGGGTATTTTCCTCCTGTATAGAAAGTCGATGGGAGCCCAAATTGATTTGGCTGCTGTGGCGACCCCGAAGGTCGCCGTCTCGGGCGCCCTAGCTAAATCATTAGAGCATGCCCTGGGCTACATCTGTGCAAAATTTGGCACTTTTAGACTGATTAGCGCGAAATTACCATTCTATTTCCCTAAGGCCCCCGACTAGTAGTATATAGCAGAGCCTTTCCAACCCATTTGTCCTGATACTTCATGTCAAAATGTCCACTGTGAAATTGTTATTGTGCAGTCTTATGACACTATCCTGGTCTCTAAAGTGACGGTGACTTTGACAGCCTGAGTGGAGCAGTGTTATGATGGGTCATGTTTTGGGGCAGTCGTTAATGGGATGGAAGGGCATGGTGACAGACCCGCACCTCAGCCTCTATTCCATCACTTCTGGTTGTTTGATAAGCGAAACAGAGAAAGGCCACCTAAGGGCAAACCAACTGATGTTGACCTAAGCCCTCCCCCTGTGTGTGTGGGGGGGGGGGGGGGGGATAGATTAGTACATGGACGTAACAGTGTCTGTTACACCGGCAGGCAGCTCCACAAGCTGAAGGTGGTGTTGAGTAACGGAGTGTGCCTGAGGAAATGACTAAATCCATACCACCCGGCAATGATTCAACATTCTGCTCTGCCTCTCGGCTCCTTCTAGTCTTAGACCAGACAAAAGGTGAAGGTAGTGTTAAGTTTTCAGACTGATTACAGCTTTATGGATGAAATGTTGGGGTCAGTTTCAACCTTTCAACCTGTGTGTGTGTGTGTGTGTGTGTGTGTGTGTGTGTGTGTGTGTGTGTGTGTGTGTGTGTGTGTGTGTGTGTGTGTGTGTGTGTGTGTGTGTGTGTGTGTGTGTGCGTTGTCCAAAGGGTATTAATATAGCAGGTACAACAAATACTCTTTCTTTTCTATCTGCCACGAGGCACAACTTTATACCTCTCTGCCATGTTGTTTGATGCACTAAGGCAGGCTAATTCTGGTCTCATAACACTTTTTTGAGAGACTTTGAGACGCTGCACAGCAAAGTCGCATAAGGTTGAGCCAGGCCGTAGGAAATAGCTTGTAGCTAGGGCTGTCACGATTATGACATTTTACATGATGATTAATTGTCACTCAAATAATTGCGATCGTTGATAATTACATTTCTGTTTGGGGACTGCCCCATAGGTCGAACTCCCGTTGGGTCAAACAGCGTCGGCAGGTTAGATAATCACACGCGACCGTCGGCAGGTTAGATAATCACTCGCGTCACGGTTACTGAGGTTAGGTTTAGGGTTAGGGTTAGAGTTAGGTTAGAGTTAGGCAGCTCTGTGATCTTGTAGATCTGCTATTTCCACTATTTTTTACTTAAAAAATATATACATATTACCATTTTTCAACGGTAAACGATTATGACGATTATGAAAAATAATCGCGATTATGTCAAATAATTGTGATTAGACGATGATGTAATAATTGTGACAGCCCTACTTGTATCTTGAAGTTGCTGCAAGATGCTTTCCTGTCCACGAAGCAGCACTACTACTGGAAACTCAAAAACAGCTGATTTGCATGTCCTGTTGAGCAGGATACGACAGTAAGCTGCATATTACCATGAAAATCTATTTGGATTCCTGGCTGCGGTTTACTGAGGGATAACCGAGTTGCCTGTACCCAGACATTGCTTCAGGGCAGATATGCTGAAGGTTAATAGTGGGAGTTGGATGATTGATGCTTGACAGAGAAGGTCATTTTGTGTATAATCTAAGTTGGAGGACCATGGAGGTGTTGAATTCATGTTTGGATTTTGAATTGCCTCCGTTTTGTGATTCACCCCATAACCAAGTAAATCATGTTTCAGCTATGACATGAGCTATGGGGCGTCACAAGGGGTAGGAAAGTGGGACTGAGTTACCAGGGCCCAAGGTGGAGGGGCCCTAGTAACTTTAGCTATTGAAAAATAGCAGATATACAAGCTCACAGCGCGGCACCGAGTGCCGCTTATAGATCTGCTATTTTTTTTTAAGTCGTGAAAATGTGCGCAAATCTTTGAATGTAATGTATTTTTTAAGCGAACATTTGTAACTCAAATTTTGCTTCCGGGGGGGGGGGGGGGGGGGGGGGTCCCTGGAACTAAATATGTTGAGATGGGGGGGGGGGGGGTCCCTGGAACTAAATATTTTGAGATGGCCGGTCCGTGGCCAAATTCATATCATTTTGGGGGTCCTTCACATGAAAAAGTTTGAGCATCACTGACATGGAAACATGGGTTTCTTGCACACATTTTCAATTTTTTATCAAAAAATTGAATATTTTTCAATAGTTAACATTCATGGGGGGCCCGCAGTGAATCCTTGTACCCAGGGCCCAGAATTTGGTGTGACGCCCCTGCATGAGCTATGCCTTTCAAGGCCTGGTAGTCAGCAGCAGTAGAATAATGAGAAAGTAACAGAGGATGATTTTGATCTGTTCGGGGACCAGGCAGAGACGGATTAATCATTCAATCATGTTCAGACAAACACCGGAGCATTTGACATTCTGAAAAGAGACGACACACTGAAGGTTGGATAAGATTAGCTTCATGATAACTCCCAATGTGCTGTGTGACTCTATGACTTTACCATTTTCCTTCAGACAGTATCATAGAAATCTCTCTCTGCAATGCAATGTGTGGAAAAACTTCAGGGAAGCTAGATTTGTGAATGTGATTAATTCGCAATCACTAGGATGTTCCTTCCTTCCTTATGCGTATCTCAGAGCCAGCCTGTTGGGGTTTTGTACTGAAAAGTTTAATACCAAAATCCACAGATAACTGTTGACTCAATGAGAATGAAGTTGCACCAAGTGGATGTCAGTCAAAGTTACAGCACCCCATGGCCCATGCGCAGAAATTCTATTAGTTTCACAGTTCTAATCTGACAGACTGATGTGCCGTTGTGGTGCTCGAACTAAGTGTGCTACAAAACATGAAAACGTATAGCCTAAGTTAATTCCAAAAATGTTATCCCAATGCAACCCATTTTTCACCCAGTGCCAATTATCTAATGTAATCCTGGGCACTACACTCCATCTGCCAACCTGGGGAGAGCAACGGACTGACCTCATGCTTCCTTCTATGCATGTGTAGGCCAAGACGCTTCTTTTCACCTGACAGGGGAGAGATTCACCGGTTAGACGTAGCGCATGGAAAGAACACGTTATTCCAACCAGTTCCTTTCCCCTCCATCAGGCGCCCCGGCTGTCCAGGGGGAGGCAGTATAGAGACCAGGATTACTGCATGTTTTTGTGAGGGTACTAGTGATGGGCGGATAGGCTTTTGAGGTCATCCGAATCCATCTGCGCAAATTAATTATCCGCCCATTATCCAACCGCATTAATTATATTTATCCAATTTATAAACCCGCACCATCCGCAACCGCTTCTTCCATATGTCAAATTATTATTGTTTTCTGGTATTCCCAGAAATGCATTGATTTAGCCTACGGAATGTCTATTGTCTGCTGCGCTGCGCTGATGCAGACAGACAGATAGACAGGCACACACAGAGAGAGAGAGAGAGAGAGAGAGAGAGAGAAGAGAGAGAGAGAGAGAGAGAGAGAGAGAGAGAGAGAGAGAGAGAGAGAGCGAGAGAAACAGACACACACACACAGCTTGTTAGTGGGAAGTTGAACTTACCTATACTTTGCAATATGTGCGAGGGTTCTATGAAAGAGATTACACTTTTTCGCAGTGCGACCAATCCATAGAGGTAAGGTAATGAGGGTGACGATACATGCCGTGATGCGATGCCTTTAGGTGGTCGCAGCTGTTTCGTTTTATTGTGGACTGGACATTGCCTCATGGAAAATTAACAAATTATACAAAATAACACACTCACACATAAAGTCCGCTCGCACCGCGGATCACCGTGGCTAAAACCGCCATCTGCGCATCACTAGAGGGTATCTACCCTAGGAGACACGGGGAGAACATGCAAACTCCACACAGAAAGGCCCTTTTGCCAGCCCCACTTAGGGTATGGGCACTGATGACGCGGAGGAGAGAACACGCCCCCAGCGTCCCCACCGGGAATCAAACCCAGGAGCTTCTAGCTGTGAGGCGACAGCACTACCGACTGTGCCACCGTGGTATAGCCTAAGTTGCTCTGTGTTGTTTTCAGCTCAATCAGCTCTCTAACTCAGACATATGTTCATTGTTCAGCACTCCATTGTCTTTGAAGTGACGTAATTAGGTTTCTAGCCATACCTGCAGTGTTTTCAATTGAACAGACGGCAGCTTTAATGAAATAGATTAGCTGTTAGTACCTGTGAAAATGTTGCTGTTCTTTTTAAAGCCTCCCGTGGGCAGGTTTAAATTAGCATCTCACTATTAACACAATGCATCTGCTGCTGTGCCTCATTTATATGTAGCTCCAATGTCTACTGTGATGTTCATGTGCAATAAATTACATATGTTTTTCCTTTAAATAAACAACTTCTATCATATTGGTTGGTGTTAGAATGGATAGGTTAGCAGGGCAATAGCCAGCATGCTTTGTGTGACCAGTGGAGCCGAACAAAGTGTAACCTCCTCCCAGATCCTTACCCTTACCCTGACCACATCAAACCCATGCCTAAACCTAACCATACTAACAGAGCCTAAATAAAACTATTTCATTAAACCACACCAAATTCTCATAGGTACCGGTACCTTTTAACCACTTTCAACCTAGTGTCCGTATTTTGGGCTTGTCATTATAAGCAAAGATGATGTTCCCATTTTTTGTATTTATTTTTAAAAACAGCCGATCGTAACGTGTTGGGAGCTGGTGGATTTCCGCCATACAATACCATCCTACGACATATAATAGTTTAAAGCGATATAATGTGAACATAACTCAAGAAATGCTGGTGAGTCAAGCTCTTTATGCCTCCCTGAATTCATTACGCATCACTGGCAGCGCTTCAAATGGAGTTTAAGCACCCAGGATACATTAAGATTATGCTTTATTTAAAACTCAAATCGACTTCATTTGTCTGTGCTCGGAAACTACATAATGTGGCTGAGTCTTGCTTTCGGCGTCATTCAGATCCGGCCTCACTTAGCAACTGGCAGTTCCATATTGCATTAGAGCTGTGCTCATTGTGCGGCACAGATTATATTATATTGCAAGAGAGCGCGCGAGTGCGGTCTGATACAAATGTATCATGTATACCAACACAGCTGGGTTACATAAAAGCGAGGACATTCGACGGTGGCAGTCACCCCAGTGTTGATTTTGACACCACATTTTGATTTAGTTTTAGTCATAGTGTTTTGACTAAAATGTAATTTAGTTTTAGTCATATGTTAGTCATCTGAAAAGTTTTGGTTTTAGTCTAGTTTCAGACGACTAAATATCATAAGATTTTACCACAAATGTATTTTGGCGGGCCTTGGTTGTGGCGTAATGGCGGATTTTACACTTGGTTGCATGCAGAAAATAGCCGATCTACAAGCTCACAATGCGTCGCAGTACGACGTGTTGTGAGCTTGTAGATCTGCTATTTTCAGAGTGCCACAGCAGAGCGCAACCAAACATAAAATGACTTGTCTTTTTTAGTTCTACTGGATCTCATCTCCACTAACATCCAACATTTTATTTGTACTGTATTTAGTCTCAGTTTTAGCAGTCATAGCTTAGTTTTTATTTAGTTTTCGTCAGTTTTTCGTCATGGTTTTAGTCGACAAAATCAACATTTGAGTCGCCCCTGGCCCTGAACTCTTTTGTACGGTGAAAACGGAAACGTTAATAGGGTAAACATACCGTAGTAGTTGCTGTAAAATATCCCAACGGTTCCTCACCCAACACACAATGACATCACCCACCCCTCACCACAAGTCAAAACAAACACAATTTGGGACAGCCAAAGCAGGCCACTTTTGACCCAGCACACGTTGCAAGCAAACGGCGGATGCGTGTGTGCTGCTGTGCCGCGCCGGCGCTGCCCGTTTTGATTCATTGGAAATATCAGCAATGGCGAGAGTGCTCCGTGCAGATTTATAGGCTCACTGAATGTGCTTTTGATTTTGTAGTACCAGTGGATGGCTCTGTAGCCCATAATGATGGGTCTTTAAATGTGTATTAGAGCCCCGTCTATGGGGTCCAAACCGCCACAGTGATGTCATGGTGGATCGATCCAGAAAGAAAGGAATGTCTTTGGCGCGCCGCTACTACATGGTCATTGTCCCTTACCTTGTCAAGATCGTCTGAGTGCTTTCAAAGTGATTGAATCTTAATTACAGTTCAGTCCATATACAGTACAAACAATCAGCGGTGGATGGTAGCTAAGTACATTTACTCAAGTACTGTGCTTTAGTACTGTGCTTTAGGTACAGTTCTGAGGTCATTTCACCTCAGAACTGTAAAGTATTTCCAATTTTCAATACGTTACACTTCTACTCCACCACCATACTGTATATTAGAGGCACAGATTGCACTTTTAACTCAAGTTACAAGTTCATTTGCAGATTTAGATTATTATTACGAAACACATCAACCAGTCCTACTGTATTTTATACTATTTTATACCCAGATATTGGAAAATAGCTGATCTCACAGCACGTCACTTCGCGGCACATTGTGAGCTTGTAGATCGACTATTTTCGAAACATTTGGGACATTCTACTTAATGAGTAGCCTTCTGTATATTTTGACACAAATGCTTTTGTACTTTTACTGAAGTAATTTTTTTTAATACATGACTTTTCTTACAACAGGGTGTTGCCACATTGTGGTATTTGTTAGTGTTTCATCCACCACTGCAAACAATGCCATATTCTGATTCAACGATTTCATATAGTTACTGGCGGTGGCTTCAAGAAACGAGACTAATATTGGATTATTATTGAGTTGTATCCACCGTGGATGGCTTTCACATGATCACATGTTGGTAATAAAGTTCTTGGTAATAAAACGTTGCCACATGACGTCACATCACATCACATCACACACACACACACACACACACACACACACACACACACACACACACACACACACACACACACACACACACACACACACACACACACACACACACACACGCGCTCTCCGGCCTTATTTAGAAGAGCCAGAGCCTGCGGAACATAGGGGACCCACATGCTTGGTCTGTGGTCATGTTGGCATTGGGGTTTTTAGGCCTATCGTGTAATGAAGGAAAGATGGCTGAGAGCCACATGAAGCAGGGTCTATTACGAGAACAACATTCTCCTCTCCGCAAGGCATGAGGCCCTTGAGGACAGTGCGATGAGAGCATTCAACTAGATGCTGGATCATGCATGCATCCAAGGACGTAGGAACTGTGGGTTCGATCGTAGGCAAGGATAATGTCATGCACGGCAAGCTCAAAATGTTGAAACTTGCACTCAAAATGCTGTTATTTTGTCAAAGATAGATTGACTATGGTGGCTCTGGAATCAATTTACCACAGGTTGGCATTACAAAACAAAAGGACAACTTAGTTTTTTTTACAACAAGGGTTCATATTTTAGATAGTAATTAGTGCAAATAAAAGACGAGTGTTAAAATGTTTTCCTTTACTGCTTTCTATTGTTTTAGCGATTTTAGTATGTTGATTTCAGTGGGTGGGGGCATGCGTACAAGTGGCTTAATATGGATTTTTAGACACAATAAGCCGGCAATTTCTTTATTACTATTTACACCAGCTCCCATAAGTCACATCTGCCCATGAAAGATTGCGGTGCATCTTGGGAATGGGCTTATTGTGTCTAAAAAGACACATTTAACACTCTTTTCTTTTCTCTGTAATGACTATCTAAAATATGAACCCTTGTTGTAAAACAGACAAAGTTGTCCTTTAAATAACTGTCAAACACAAATGATACTTGGGGGGGTGGTTAAGTGAATATTAGATGCATTGGGAGTAGTCAAAGAAACACAATTATAGTATGGTGCTCCGTTATAGCCTGGAGCATTCTGGCCGCCAGCCAGGCCCAGCCTCACAAATACTTCATTGACAATGCATGCCTCGAACTGTGTGTAAACATTGTAACGTTCTCTATCATCTACCCGGCCTTTATTTGCCCTGGCTGGGGGGGTTGGGGAGGATAAACGAACAGCGGGCTGGTAACTGCCTGAGGGGCTGATACAATAGTAGCTGACCTGGCAGCACAAGCTAATGTGCCATCGCACGCTAGCTGTCACAATGAAGACACTGTACTCAGCATCTTAATTTCGTTGGGAGCTACTCAGCATGTCAAACATGGCCTGTTCCACGGCTTGCTGCATTGATTAGATGCTCCACTCTCTTTGTCTTTGTGATCAAATAGGGCTATGAATATGTGAGGAATTCATCATTTTGCTGCATGACAGGGCAAGTGCCCGGGCGGGTACTAATAATGACATCACAAGGCAGAACACAAGTTCTCTTCCTCCAGGTGTCCCTGTTCACCGTGCAGGAGTGCTTCAGCATTATTATAGTTCACTAAAAGCGACGAAATTATGAAAACTAGAATTAACAAAAAAACGTTTTAGTTAACTGAGATAGAAATAAAAACAAATTAACTGAAACCATATTGTGTAACTTATTAAACCAAAGAAAACTAACTAAAATCTGAAAATATTTTTGTCTTTGCCAGACAATATTTTCAATCAAAAACTAAACTAAATGACCAAGCCCAGGTAAAAAAAACGCATTAAAACGAAACTGCAATTGAAAACCGTAATATATTCTATTTTAACATAATTATATGTATAAATTATAGTTATACATGGACGATAGTTGAACATCGGTGCGCTTTTTTTCCCGTTGGAAATCCGAAATTCGCTATATGTGCTCTGAAATTCGTGCCGATATTCGGCCGAAAAATAGCAGCAGTGTGCAAAAACCATTACTGTATTAACTGTATATTACGGTACATTAACATCACTGTCAATGAAGAACTCCCCCGGTGAACAAAATTATAACGGTCCACAGTCCTGCTGGGATTTTCCAACAGTGTGTGGAGAGTGGATCAGAGAATGGAAGTTCCTGCTGACAACATGCCTTGCCCTTTGCAGGCATGAAGCCTTTCTGCCAGCTTGGTTTGCAGCCAGAATGGCTGCCGACCAACAGAAGGTGCAAATTCCAGCTGGACTTTACCATTTGGTTCACCACGGCACGTCAGCCACAGCGAAGGGAGATGGCAAAGGTCAGGCTTATAATCTACGTCACTGGTTCTCAACGTCAAGTCTGGGGACCACCAGGTGTCCGAACCGACCCTGACGGGTCTGTAAGGTTAGGGTCACTGAAGATAGCACTGCAGATTTTAGATAGTGTACAGAGTGTAGATTGGGGTCCCCCAGAGATTAGAAAAAACAACAAATAGTATCGAATGGGGTACGAGACCCAAATGCAGTGGTTCTCAACCTGTGGGTTGGGAAGAAAACAAATAATACAATAATATTAATGGTATTATTGTATTATTTGTTTTCTTTCTCATGTCATGCCCTGTAAATTAGCATTATGATACAGTAGGTCTCAGAAGGCTCAGATGCACTGGCCTAATGCATGTGGCCTAATGCATGTCAAACTGGTGGTCCTTGAAATTAAAGGAGAATCACTGATGTACGTGTTCATCATCACTCTCAAGGGGAGACCTTTGTCCAATAGCCGTAGCTTTCAGGGAATGGGAAAAGAGAGAAGCTGTGTTTAGTCACACAAGATCTTGTTAATGCAATTGCTCAAAGCCTAATGGATTCTGGGGGTGGTGGTAGGAAGGGGGAAATGCATGAATGGTGAGCAGCAGCGGTTGCAATGTGATCAGTGCATGAGAATAAGGGTAAGAGAATGAGCAAGTAAGAGAATGAGCAAGTGCCTTATTACAAAGGGAGCTTTGGCTCTGTTAATAACAGTGGTTCTCAACCTTTTCAGGCCACGACCCCCAAAACTGGGGACCCCCCCACCCGATGAGCACTAAGAAAGGCATTACATTTTGTATATCACGGTTCTATTGGGAAAATAGCAGATTTTCACAATTTCTGCTATTTTCACAATTTCTGCCTCTAATATATTTGACAATTTGGCAAATTTTTAATTTGTCATTTCAGAGGTATTAAAAATTATTTAAATTGTCACTTAAGAAATGTGCTATACACTTAAACTTTATGTTGGTTTGTTTACAGTGGAGTGAGAAAACAACATTGCGCATTAAGTTAATCATCTGGGGACCCCTCAAAATAATCTGGGGACCCCCCTGGGGGTCCCAACCCACAAGTTGAGAACCACTGCCTTATAATATGGTGCTGGGCAATTAACCAACCGGTATTTGGAACCAATGACGGACTTAATGTTGCTCATATAAGTTAAGTTTTAATAATCGTAAAAATTGATTAGTCTGATTGACCACATAAACCTGTATTATACTTTGGCGGCGTACAAAAGCTCAAGCTTAAGCTCACAACTCGGGTTGCATCACGGCACGTGAGCTTATAGATTTGCTGTTTTCACCTTTTTTTATAATTGTTCATTAATCGTAATCAAGGCAAAAAATTTAGACAGGTATCACCCTACTGAGTCAAATCAAAACAGTTAAGTGGATAAGTTTAAAGATGTGGGACTTAAAGGAGGCATCCAGACCAAAACACCTATAGGGTTAAATCTGCCTTTTATCAGATCCCTTCATACATGCTGCAGCTGTTTTTTTTATATACATGCCCCTGTTCTGCATTCTCCCCACCCCTACACAGCTAAAATGGGGGTATTTGAAGAGGTAGCTACTCGCTAATGCGGCTATTTCTATCGCTCCAAACTTGACTTTTTTTATGGATCGTGTATTTACCGTCTCATGAGACTCACAGATGCACTGTTTGTCCCTCCCTAGCAGCCGTTCATGCAGAAATGACGAGTAGACTACTCGTCAAATACACACGTTTTAGCTGTGGTGGGGTGGGGGGAATGCAGAACAGGGCTGGGGCATGTACGGTATATAAAAATACAACTGCAGCATGTATGAAGGGATCTTATGAAAGGCAGATTCAGCGTGTGTGTTTTGGTCTGGATGCCTCCTTTAACTAAAATGCACTTTGTCTCTCACTGTCAGGAGATATATAAAACTTACTGATTGTGGCATTCATTGTAGTGGTGAGCTACTGAACCATGGATGATTAGTGTGTGTGTGTGTGTGTGTGTGTGTGTGTGTGTGTGTGTGTGTGTGTGTGTGTGTGTGTGTGTGTGTGTGTGTGTGTGTGTGTGTGTGTGCGCGTGCGCGCGTGCGTGCATGTCGGTGAGATAGTATGGCCGAATCAGAGAGACACGGAAACCAAAATAGAAAGTATGATTGCGTTCCTCTATTGCAGCGTGTTGACCCAGCGAGTGGTTTCATCACCCCAGACACATCGGATCCAATTTATCTGAAATGGAGTCTTGGTTTGAGGGCAAATAGCCCCAAACTTTGAACGTGTCATGTTCCCCCGCCATACAATCTGCTCTTTGGATCTTCAACAAGGTGCAGGGGGCCTGTGTGCCGTTTAGAAGCATATATCACCTGCCAAGCTCACTTTTGGCTCTTTTCTACTATTAAGGGTAACCCAGAACCTTCCATGACCTGAAACTCTTCAGAACTAACAAATCAAAGAAGTTCTGTGATTCAGACACTCATGTTAGCAGAACTTTCTTCCTAAGGGCCGATGCATACTCTTTATTTGGTATGTTATGGTTTATTTCTTAATCCACGAGGGGAAACTTGTTTTGCCAACTGAGTGAATACAAATACACAAACAAGAAATGGTAACCTACAGTACAGTACAAATTACATAACATAACATAAAACTGTAAAAAAAAAGAAAAGAAAAAGAAAACCTCCCAAAAACAGAGCTAGCGGTGTTTGTTAAGGAATCTTAACAGCAGAGGAACAAAGGTCTTCCTCATTCTCTCAGTAGAGCAACTAGGCATCAAAAACCTGTTGCTAAACGAGCTACGCAGGTCAAAGTTCGGCTCTGTCTAAACTACAATATGACATCATTCAGAGGTTTGGGGGAGCGGGCACCGTCATTAATTTGCTGTTCGGTGCTGCCGAGATCTCGTGACTCCCTGAACCAAACCGAAATAAATTCAGCTCAAATGCCGGGCCCAGACTGAACCGTAGCATATGGATGCAGATCAAGCTAGCAACGCATGACACATTGTGAGGTTGTACATCTGCTACATCTTTTGGTGTGCGTCACTGGCATGCACTAAATATAAATCAGTCCTACATCTCTAGCTCGAGTTGACTGATCTAGGTTGCAGGCGTCCAATAATGAGAAAATAAGACTTTGTTAGTTTAAAGGAGCTATAGTCAACTTTTTCTTGAAAAACGAATGCTAAAATAAAAATTGTTTCGAAAATATTTAAGCTTCATATATGTGTTTCTATTCAAAAATGACCACAAAAAGCGTAAAATAATGATAAAATAATCATTTTGGCCATTGTCAGACCGACACTTTGTTTACATTCTAGTCTATAGACTAGGATGTAAACAAAGTGTCGGCCCTACAATGAAAAAGTTGACTATAGCTCCTTTAAGTATGTAAACATAGCTGTCTTCATAACTGAAGCTATGAATAGACAAAAACATCTTGGTCTTTGAAATGTCTCAGAGAATACAATGAAGCTTTTCTGAATGGGACTCCTTGACTAAAGTAATTCAAAGTAGAATAATAGACATAGGACTTAGTCCTTTTACTAACTGATTAGATTGAGTGATTGAATTAATCAAATCAATCGCATACAATCATTCAGCATGTCATTTTCAATGTGTCAGATGCAGGCTGACAAAGAAAATCTATATTTCAGAATTTACAGTTGAGATGGCTGAGGGAAAATAATAGTTTTAATGTCTCTTCTGAGACCTAAAAAGACACGCAAACAATAATTCTGCAAAAGTCATGAAATTGAGACACTTTGATATTCAAATAATAGGTTGGCAGGCAAAGAGAGACAGACAGTGGGGCGTATCTGACGTAATCAGAGCGTTTCCCATGAAATGTTGTGCTGAGTGCTGCATATTGAAACCCTCCCTCACCTTCAGTGTTCTGGCGGCGTCAAGTTCCCTGGAGGGAAAGAGATTAATGCGCCACGCTGTTCTTGTGAGCTGTGATCCTTAAACCCCGTGCTCACTCATCACTTGTTGTGCTGTGTCGCCTTTCGTAACGTCAATGGAGTGATCCAGCTTCCAGCTAACTCAGCTGGCACGCGTGAAGTAAACATTTATAAAAGAAAGCCACCTATTTTCCTCGAGATGCAAAAATATGCTAGCTGTGACTTGTGCGGCGTGTTTCACGCTTGCTCTGGCTTCTCTCTCCCTGACTTGTGTTGTATCTGTGCCATGAGGGACCCATTAGGGGGAATCTCCTGGGAGTATTTTGGGATAAATGTAGGATCAATGAAAAGTATTATTTGTTTGGTTGTGATTTCACTGATCTAAAAATAGAGAGAGTAAGAAGTATACGGTAGAATAGTCAGTGTTCAACAGTGTTCAATTGCAGCCAAATAGAACCGTCAGATTTCAATTAACACAAAGCATTTTACTGTGTACCAGGGCATTAATGACTCGACTCAGTAAAAAGTTGAGTTGAAGTCGACTTCATCGTTTGATGACATCATCACATCACACACGACCCCCCAGTTATTTTGGGGGGTCCCCAGATGATTAACTTAATGTGAAACATTGTTTTCTCACTCAACTGTAAACAAAGTAAACCAACATAAAGTTTAAGTGTATAGACTCTATACACTTAAACTTGATACCTGATACCCTCTATACTATAGAGGGTATCAGGGGCGTAGAAGTTTCAATATTCAAATGGGTTACCGTCTTTGACCCCGCCCCTTTATTTGTGAAAATAGCCGATCTAGCCGATCTACATGCTCACGTTGCGAGGCGTTGTGAGCATGAAGATCTGCTATTTTCGTAATAGATTTTTTTTTTCAACTTCGACTTTCGACTTTCTCTGGTGGGAGTCGACTTGCGTATGAAGTTGACTGAGTCGACTTGTCGACTTTTTCGTTAATGCCCTACTGTGTACAGTAGGTAGGTATAGACACTCAGTACATGTGCATCTTCGGTGCATTGCACTCAGATCGATATTGGGTATTTGCACCTCTACTGTGATTGAAAATTATCTCCTGAAAGTCTGAAACCACAGATGCTGATTACTGTACACAGTGAAATCACACAGATTGTATTCTATGCAGAGCGAATACCTAACAGAATGAGATCATATACTGTGGTACTTATCTAGCCTCACAAAGGGCTAGGTCATCCGTAACAGTACCATGGTTAGTTGCAACCTTGCATTTTGATTGGCCGAGAGGCATGCTAACGCATGCATTCTAACGTCTCCCGATAACAGCAGTCGATATACATATCTTAATGGTTTATGTAGGCCTATCTTATTATACCGTAACCTAGCAACGGCCACTGGCTGTCAGAAACAACCTTGTAGCTACTGGGTGAAAATGAATTACCATATAATACATATTTTTAATTACCTGTCTGTCTGTCCGTGCGTCTGTCTTATCAATCAATACCAAAAGCTATTGACCGATGGTCAAGCAATGGTTTATCCCACTTACAATATCAACAAGTACCTGGATGCAATAGAAAGGGGAAAACAATTAAATAAACTTTCATAATGAGCTTGTGTAATCATTTAAATGAAACTGTAATCGCAACAACAGACTCAACTGGAGGTTCCATGAGATTGGTGCGCTGATCTATGGCCCCTGCACACCAGCTGATATCATGTTGTATATCACCACCTCCAGTGTGTTATTGCTTAATCATAAGGCGTAGAATTGAAAAAGGGGTGAGCAATCTGTCACTGGGACATTGTCTACTTGGACTACACTAGTAGCATATTGATTACTCATTCACTCAATTTGTTGGTAATGGGTTCAAATTAGGTCAATTTTAGTCTGGTTTAGGACTGTGTACTAGAAATGTATGAAACTTGATGCATGATGCTCGGATCAAAGATACTGGAAGGGTAACCAATATGGAGGACTAAGGATGGTGTGGCATTGTTTTGAAAATGACAAACATGGATGGATAACATGCAGGCACCCTGGGCAAGACCTGCGCTGTGCGTTGTCTTAGCGGAAGGGCTCGATTTTGGCGGAAGTGCTACGTTTAAGGGAAGTTATGTCATGCGGTGCTGCCGGTGCAGGTCTGTTTATATCCCCCAAAGAAAAAAAGAAAAATGTATTGTAGCTCTTAACTTGCTCTTAATAGGTGTAACTTTGTCAGAATCCATGTTTTGTTTGTATATTGTTTTTTGCGAGTGCAACCGAAGGAGTGGGAGAAGTAGAACTTTTTTTTTTCAGCGAGGAATACGTTTGCAGGAACACCGCTCCTGTGATAAAAAATATTTTTTTGGGTAAATTCACGAGGCGGAAGTCCCACCATTCTAACCACTCTCTGCCTCATATCATGCCCAGGCTTTTCTCTTTGCAGATGAGTAGAGTAAGCCTGGCTATGTGAGGTTTACATGCAGCCAGGTGACAAAGGTAGAGGCATGGGTAGATGTCTGATCTGTCTTTATTCTATCTTTTATTTTTTCATTCACATTAACTCATCCCATGTATAAACATGTTGAAGTGTGATGAATAATACTGTGTAGAGTACCAAAAAATGTCCATGACTTCCATTGCCATTGTTGTGACCAGTGTTTCCTCACTTGAATAACCCAGCTTTTTCACTTGGAGCGCTCTGAGGGCTCCCAGACCATAGCGCTCTGAATCTTTGAACAGCGATGCTGTGAGTTCTCTGAAAACGACCATGAGAGCACCCCGGGTTCTACGAACGCACTGATAAATATTAGGCTGAATAATATATGAGACCGTCCCACTGACAACCCAGCAAAACTCAAGTAGGCCAAGTATACTGTCTCACAGTCTATGACAGCCTACTACTACAAGGGAAGGAACTTACTTGTGTTTGCTATATTGAACCCTCTCCAATGAGCACCTGTCTCTCATTTTCTTTTTTTTTCTTTCTTTTTATATACGGACCCACACAGCGCTTCCTCCATTCTCTATTCAACGTTATATACAGTATTATATATATGGATTTTAGTGAAGACAGAAGGGGCTCGTAGCTGGTATGTTCAAAATCATGGAAGATATATTGGAGGAGATACATCCCACCTGTGGTATTAAAAAAAAGAAAAGAGTCACCATCCTCATTGGCAGGGGTGTCACGAAGGGGGTAAAAGTGGGACTGAGTTACTAGGGCCCAAGGTGGAGGGGCCTTAATTATTTTATACTTTAGCTATTGAAAAATAGCAGATATACAAGCTCACAGCAAGTGCCGCGCTGCAAGCTTACACGCTTGCAGTATTTTTTAAGTGAACATTTGTACCCAAATCTTGCTTCTGGGGGGTCCCTGGAACTAAATATTTTGAGATGGAGGGTCCTTTGCCAAATACATATAATTTTGGGGGTCCTTCACATGAAAAGGTTTGAGCACCACTGACTAAGAAACATAGGTTTTTCAAAAAACCTTAGAAGGATTTGAAATATTCAAATATTCAAGATTTTTCAAAAAATAGTGATCTACAAGCGAGTGCTGCGCTGTGTGCATGTATATCTGCTATTTTTCAGTAGTTAAAGCATAAATGAAGAACATTCATGGGGGGCCCGCAGTGAATCCTTGTACCCAGGGCCCAGGAATTTGGTGTGACACCCCTGGAGGAGATACATCCCACCTGTGGTAAAACAGAGTCTGTTGCACCATCCTCATTGGATTTAGCCCCTCTTTAACAGCCAGTGCCCGCCTGGTGTTTTCCCTTTTATTCCTGATTTATGGGAGCCACAAGCTGCAGTTTATGGCTCCCCACACCTGGGAGTCAGAAACCATACACCCCTACAAAGTGGACTGAGAGTCCATGCGTGCATCCTTTGAACCCTCCCTTCTGGCCGTCCACATCTTTCTTACATAATCCTTTTTTTTGTTCTTTCTTTTCTTGCCTTTTTTGGCAATGTTATCACTTTGTAATAAGCTCTTGGTATCATGTTCCCTTACAGGTGTAATGACGGGTATCAAAATAGGGCCTATCATCTTGCGCTCAGCGCTAGCGATAGCACGCACGCACGCACGCACACACACCACGTACACACCACGTACACACCACGTACACACACACACACACACACACACACACACACACACACACACACACACACACACATATACTACAGGTACTCACTCAATTAATTTCTCGGAGGACAGGCAGAGACCATCAGAAAGGTCATCCCCAATCATTAGGCACCGTGAGCATTTAATTTTCCATTTGCATAATTCTGGTATCTTTGGTGTTGTATTATAGACACGAACATTTGGGCTTCACAAAAGGTTGGAGGGATCTTTAAGATAGTGCACGCTAAAGACAATTTGCATTGGAATTGAAGCACGGTACCCTCCCTTTTGCATGTAATGAGCACGACTGGAGAATCAATTTTACAGACGATCTGATAACAGATAGGGACAGGGCCGCCGATGGGGGGGGGGCAAAGGGTACTGTTGTCCCCCCTCCCGGAAAGGGGGGGCCCTGCGGTGGGACTCGGGAGCAGTCTAGCTTGTGTAGGAACGATTTGAGTGACTGTGAAAGAACTTTCTCACAAGGTAAGATTAAGACATCATGCTTTATATAAACCCTATTATATTAAGCCTAAACGGTTATGCTGCCGTGTAGAACTGTTTTTTTTTTTTTTCCACTTAAATTTTTTTATTTGACAAGTACAGAGTTAAAGGACATTAAACAAACAGTGACACACATATATCAAACACAAAACAAAATAAAATAAAATAGCAATAAATTAACAACATATAGGGCTGCCGAACATCATATAATGGTAGAAAGATGTCTAGGTGTTCTTTACTGTCCTGCTGTAAAAATATACTGTGGGATATAGTAGCACATTTCAAAAAAAGAAAAAGAAAAAAGAAAGCAGTACGATCAGAATAAAGCGAGATATTGTTTTGCCTTTTTTTTCCCTTCCATTTTTTCATGAAATATAAAAATTACGACAAATATTAAAATAAAATCAATGGTATGTAGGTACATTGCAAAAAGAAAATAGAAAAATAAGCACAGATAAATAACAAGAATAGAACAGAGTAGACCCTTTTTGTCCTTTCTCCTAGGTCTATCCTTTTTCCATGTATAATAAATCAGAATTATGTATTGTACTAAAATGTTCTATTGGTAAGGTATGAATCAGAACAGCTAATTGTGTATGCAATCGCTTGAATGTCATGGGCCAATCATCTTTCTATGGTCAACCATAAGTAATCTTTGAGTAAGAGCAATATTTCTTATTCCTCCTGATTTTCTTGTCTTATCCACTTCTCCCATTTGGCCTCGAAGGCATCCCTTTTCATCCTCAAGTTAGCAGTCATCCTTTCCATTTCAAAAATCTCAGACATTATTTGGAACCATTCTGTTATATTGGGTGGTTCGGCTTGTAGCCATTTGCGGGTAATCGCTTTTTTCCCTGCGGTCAAGAAGATTTTCATGAGATATCTGTCGTTTCCTACGATCTCTTCGGGTAGGTCTCCTAGGTACAGTAGTAGGCAAGACATTAATATTTCAATATTTAGTATTTTCTGTATTACTTCAGAGATATCTTCCCAGTACTTCTGTATTCCCGAACAGCTCCAGAAAATATGGTAGTGATTTGCTTCTACATCTTTACAACCTCTCCAACAATCTTGGGGTACTCCCAGTTGTTTAGATTTAAGTTTTGGAGTAATGAAAAAGCGTGTAATATTTTTCCAACCGAATTCACGCCAAGTGTTGGAACTCGTTGTTGTATATTGAGTCTCGCATATGTTTAACCATTGTTCCTGTGTAATTTGAATATCCATTTCTTTTTCCCATTTTTCTCTGATGTAGTCTGTGGTGTGTTTTCTGCAGTCCGCAATACTTTGATATAATTTTGATACCATTTTCTTGGATCCACTTGTGTAGGTCTGTTCAATCGTTTGGATAAGTCTGTTTGGGCTTGTCTGTGAGTCGCAGTTTTGGATTTCCTCAATGAAATAATCTCGTAGCTGTAGATATCTATAGAAATCTGTTTTATCTAAGTTATATGTGTCTTTCAGGGACTGAAAGCTCTGTATTTTATTTGCCACTGTGATCTTAGAGTAGGATGTTATTCCTCTTGACGTCCAGAGTTTGAATCTTTGATCCATTTCTCTAGGTTTAAATGCTGTGTCATAAGCTACCCATCTCAATTTTCTTGATTGTTTTTCAATTTTTAGTCGTTTAACCACATTTAGCCAGGTCTGTAATGAAAAGGCAGTAATTGTATCTAGTTTGTCAATATTAGCCTTAGCTAATTGTTTATCGCCTAACATTGCCTGAATTGGGACATTTTGATCATTCATTTCAATGTCTTTCCATTTAGTTATTATACTGTTGTCACACCAAGCAGCTACATATCTAAGTTGGGCAGCATAATAATATTCTCTGAGATTTGGTAATGACATGCCTCCCTTTGGCTTACTTAGCTGTAACGTTACATATTTAATTCGAGGTCTTTTACCATTCCATATAAACCGTGATATTTGTTTATCCCATTCGTCAAATTGTTTGGGAGGAACATCAATTGGTAAGGATAAGAACAGATATAGAAGTCTTGGCAAGACGTTCATCTTGATAGTCTCGATTCTTGAACTCAGCGTTAGTGGGAGAAGGGACCAGCGGCTTAGGTCATCTTTTATTTTAGAGTTTATAGGGTTGTAATTTTTGTCATACATCTTATCATAAGTCTTCGTTATCCAAACTCCTAAATACTTTATGGCCTTAGTGTTCCAATTGAAAGGTAGGTTCTGGGCAATATCTACACTTGGAGTAAAATTAAGAGGTAGGATTTGTGTTTTGTTGACATTTAATTTGTATCCCGAGTATGAACCATATGTCTGAAGAAGGTCAAAGAGATGAGGGAGGGACTGATTAGGATTACTTATATAGAGTATTATATCATCTGCATATAGAGCAATGTTATGCTCTGTTCCTTTCATGACAACTCCTTTTATGATCTCATCTTCTCTTATAGCTTGAGCTAGCGGTTCTACAAAAATCGCAAATAGGGTCGCTGATAGGGGACATCCTTTTAACCTTTTTTTTTTTTCTTTTTTTTTTTTTTAACTTTAAAAATTAATAATTTCCCATGAAAAAAAAACATATTTTTAGGCGAAAAACTGAGGGGGGCCCAGGTCTTTGATCTTGACCCCCCCTCCCAAAATTCTGTACAACGGGCCTGGATAGGGCGTGAGAGAGAGAGAGAGAGAGACAGACAGAGTGAAGAGAGAGGGCGAGAAGAGAGAGAGACAGAGCATACTGTAGTCATTATTTGGTGTGGTGTGGAGGTTTATTGGCCTCTCGGTCGTGTCATGTCAATCCGACATTCTGTGACCTCATCCTGCCTGCTCTGTCACTCGCTGTCACTCTCTTGGGCAACTGTTCTGGCCATGTACCGTAGGCGTCTGGTCAATCAGCGCAGTGTTCTGCCTGGCTACGCTCCCCGTTGGCCTGACAGCCCACCGGTTTGAGTCGATTCCCACTCTCCACTACTGCTGGCTCATTTAAGCAGCAGCTGGATGGGTGGGAAGCAAACTCCGGTCTAGTAAATGGGACACCTGGAGGCCCCCGTGGCTGGGAGAGCCTCTGGATGTCACAGTGGCTTTTTCTGCTATCAACACCCTCGCGATGTGCGCTCATCCATGCTATTTTGTGTCTGTAGGGCTCTTTGTTCCTTAGTGCTCAGTTTATCCCACGCGGCAGCCAGAAAGCCACTGTGCATTAAACACAAACGGGAGCAAGATTAAGGGCGAGGGGCAGAGATGAGATGAAAAAGGCATTGTGGTGTGTGTGTGTGTGTGTGTGTGTGTGTGTGTGTGTGTGTGTGTGCGTGCTCGTGTGTGTGTTGATTACAGAGGTCAATAGCCGGAGCCTATTTCGGATGCTGTTAAAGTTGCTGATGCCGACTGACACGGGAGCCGAAGAGGAATGATTGTGTTACACATGCGGCTGCAGGGCTGCACTGCATCGCAGCCTGTAAGGCAGACAGACTGTCGCATTTTCTCCACCAAAAGGTCATTTTTTTGTTGTTTTTGGGACGTGCAAGTCCAGTCTTCACAGCACGTTTTTGTTCCTGGTCTCAGCTGGCCCTGAACAAAATAGCAGAAAATATAGCAGATGCCAAAGCTCACAATGCGCCACGCTGTGAGCTTGTGGCTCTGACATTCTCTTCAATTTTCTGTGAGCGACACCATCGCACAACGAAGTCTAAATTAAACCGTATTAATAGAAGTGAATGAGGGGCGCGTGTTATGTGTGAGCTGATCCTCTGTTATCTTGACAGCTTATATCTCTGTCGCGGTTAATGACTATAAGTGACTATAAGTCAGTCGTTGGCTCAGTATCCTCAACTGACCGTTTCTACCGTCTATTTTTTTGGTATTATCTCCCCATTCTTCCAAACTCCCACCTCATCATTTCTCCCACTCATTTTGATCTCCTCTTGTTTCTTTCTCTCTCTCTCTCTCTCTCTCTCTCTCTCTCTCTCTCTCTCTCTCTCCCCTCTCTCTCTCTCTGAAGGTAAGTGACTCATTGCCTCTTGGACAAGAAGAGTAGGATGATGCATTCGTTTCAAGCACCTTTTTGCCTGGGGCAAAAAGAGAAAAGGCAGTTCTTTGCTGAATTTGCAAACACAGCAACAGCAATTTCAGGGACAATACTGTATGTCCTGTGTATTTTCTAATACAAGTGTTCTTATTTATTCGGCTTTTATTCACATCAACATTGAGTTGACCTTGGAGGTATACAGTATGTGGGCAAACACACCCGCATTAAATATAATCTCTGACTCCATACCAGCAAAGGACCATAACATTCAGTTAGTCACAGCAACAGAGAAGAAATAACATGTCAAATATAGCCAGTGCAGTACAAAATGGTTTATATTGTTCCAGAATAACTTTTAATCTTCTTGGGGGGTCCATGGAGTTTTAATATACCAGAACAAACAGAAGAGTTCCACAGTGTTGCCTAGCAAATACATTTATTACATTTCAGTTCATTTATTACACTGTAAATCATCAGTGTTAATTTAAGTCCTTGAGTGTACAATTGTAACCAAATGGATCCATTTGGTTACGTTTGTACACACCCTGGCTGTGAGCCAGTAGGTAGGGTAACACAACACAAGAGTGTGGGCAGGAATTAATTGGCATAGCGAGTAGCGACTCAATTTGAGGGGAGATCAGGAAATGTTATTGGCTAGTGGTTACTATTAAAAAAAAGATTCCATGAATTGGACAGATAAGATCACACTCACATTGACTGACCTTTTAGTCAAGTCGCTTAAAGGGGAAGACCACCCATTTTCAATATTGAACTATGTCACTAATATACCTTAGAGGAGTTGTGTGGAAATAGAAAAAAAGTTCCCCCTCTTCTGTGTTGTCTTGAACTGGAGGATTGATTTTGGGGTTTGTATTGTAAAGTACAACTTGATGACATCACACATTGTACTTTACAATACAAACCCCAAAATCAATTCTCCAGTTCTAGGCAACACAGAAGGGCGGGAACTTTTTTTCTATTTCCAAACAACTCCTCTAAGGTATATTAATGACATATTTCAATATTGAAAATGGGTGGTCTTCCCTTTTAAGTAATTTCGTTCAAATTTTCTGGGGATTATGAAAACGATATATTTTTGGAAACTTCAGAGTATAACAAATCAGAAAATCCCTGATTCCATTTGCAAAATCCGTAGGGGAATTTTTGACAGCTGCTGAAAGTAGCTGTAAGTCTCATTCACTTACCGTACTATACACTAAGGAAAAGAATCTTCTTTAAGTAGCATGAGGGGTCAAGCTAGAGGTTTTTAATGATTCTGAATCCAATGCAAGCATTTGTTTTGCATGAAAAACATTCCTTGGGCTAAAAACACCCCCCACGAAACTCTGAAAAGTGATGACTCATCACCCATTTTTAGTCCAAGGAATGATTTTTTGTGCAAATCAAAATGCTTGCAACTATTTTTCAATAGTTAAAGTACCCAGGGTTCAGAGTTTGGTGCGACACCCCTGTACAGATGGACAGTAGGTATGTACAGATGGACAGCCCAGAGAGAAACATAATGCCTCGGGCCACGACTGACTCTGCCGGAGGCATAAGGACCATGTCCTGCAATGTAGTGAATTATTCATGACTACCAGTTGTGTAAAGTAACTGAGTACATTTACTTAAGTACTGTACCTAAGAACCGTTTTGAGGTGTTTGTACTTATTGTATTTCCAATACTTTTACTGTTCTACTCCACTACATCTCGGATCCAAATGTTGTACTTCTACTCCGCTACGATTATTTGAAATCTTTAGTTATTGGTTACTTTGCAGGTACATTTTAGTATTATAAAACATACATCAACCACTATAGCCCTATCTTATAACTATGGCTATTTGAAAATAGACGATCTACAAGCTATTCTGCTATTTTCAAACATTTTGTACTTTTACTTTTGGTGCTTTAAAGGAGTAGTTCACCCCCAAAATGTTTTTTTTTTCCCTATTTATTAGTCACGCCATGGAGGCTATTGAGTTCAATAATATTATTTTTTTTGTATTTGTCGCATTCGAAAGACAATAATTTGATTATAGTAAACCCATTGTTTCCCCATCCAGGCCCATGCATTTGGGTCCCCATCCAGACCCATGCATTTGGGTCCCCATCCAGAATCAATCGGGGTAAATTTGCTATAATCATTTTTTTTTTGCGTTAGGAATACGACAACTACAAAAAAATACTATTGAACTCAAGTCTCCATGGCATGACTAATCAATAGAAAAAAAGTCATTTTGGGGGTGAACTACTCCTTTAAGTACACTTTGATGCCAACACTTTCGTAAGTTTACTCAAGCACATGTTGAATCCCAGACTTTTACTTGTAACAGAGTATTTCTACCTTACAGTATTGATACTTTTACATAAGTAAAATATTTGAGTACTGGTTTTCCACCACACGAAACGCGTGTTTCCTAAACCCACCAGGCTTGAGCTAAGAACCGCCTCGCGGAAACGCCTCTCTCAATAATCTTAAGTATGAAAGTGCATATAGTGCTCTTAGTGCAAAGCAATACTATACCTACAGTACTACCTACTGATCCATTACAATAATATACGCAGCATAATATGCCCAAAGCCATATCCAAAGCATAACATGCCCAAAGCCATATCCAAACTACAACAATTTAAATGATAATCAGTAAGAATTTTTATTTTGAGCACAGTAGTGACAAATTAATAGCTTTCTCAGTACATTTTTCTCTTTAGCAAAGTTACAAAGTTTTCCCTTTTTATTTTTTTTTAGCACAGTTTATTTTGAGCACTGTAGTGACAAATTAATAGCTGTGCAAATGCAGGCTTTTCTCAGTACAAGATTGTCTTCACGCCTTTAGGTCTGACTTTATCCACCCTCCATGTGTCCGGCAAGGATTTCAGCCACTCCTGGAAGTTCTCGCCTTTCCGCGAGGCGGGACTTAACTCAAGCCTGGTGGGTTTAGGAAACACGCTCTGGAAACTACTACCTGACGAGGAGAAGATGCACATGATGAAACACACACACACGCAGACACACGCTCACCCACCCATCTACACACAAACAGACTCTGGTATTTATACCCCTTTTATCCCTCTTACTGTCTGCCTTCCTCTCCTGCTGCCTCATGGTGTGGCTGCCGTCTGGTGCAAAGCCCTTTTTTTTCTCCTCTGCGGTGTCGGATTGCTTGTCGTTCAGGAGGCTGCCCTGTGACGAGATGACACACACGCAGTGCAAAGTACAGTTAAGGTGGTTGCACACTGCACTGCGTGTTTTCATTGCGTTTTGGAAATCCGAAAGCCGTAGGCCAGGGAGAGAGAGAGGAAAGAGAGAGAGAGAGAGCAAGGGACTCGGAAAATCGGAAAAAATCTACCCTGGTCCGAAAATAAATACGAAACGGGCGGCAGTGTGCAAACGTGATTGACATAACGTGAGGTTGATTTTTTTATTCACGCACTCCGAAATTCACTCCAATATTTGGCCCGGAAAACGCAGCAGTGTGCAAAGACCTTTACTCAAGTACTGGCCTCGAAAAATGTAGAAAACATTTTGTGAAGTTGGCCATTCATAAGCAGTACTTTGGTACTGTAAGTATGTTTTGATGCCACCTCTTTTGTACTTTTACTCAAGTAAAATATGTAATACCGTAGGACTTTTGCTATACATGTCGTATTGCTACTTCTTTTACTTAAGTAAAGAATCGTTTGTTGTCAGGGGTGTCACACCAAATTCTGGGCCCTGGGTACAAGGATTCACTCACATTTTGTGCTTTAACTATATATTTGAAAAAATAGCAGATCTACAAGCTCACAGCATGGCACCAAGTGCCTCGCTACGAGCTTGTAGATCTGCTATTTTTTTAAATCGTGAAAATGTGTGCGGAGTCACTCTGAATATTTAAATTCCTTCTAAGGTTTTTTGAAAAACCTATGTTTTTATATCAGTGGTGCTCAAACATTTTCATGTGAAGGACCCCCAAAATGATATGAATTTGGCCACGGACCCCCATCTCAAAATATTTAGTTCCAGGGACCCCCCAGAAGCAAAATTTGAGTTACAAATGTTTGCTTAAAAAATCTTCAAAGATTTGCACACATTACTTCAAAAAATAGGAGATCTACAAGCTCACAGCGCGGTACTCGGTGCCGCGCTGTGAGCTTGTATATCTGCTATTTTTCAATAGCTAAAGTATAAAATAATTAAGGCCCTTCCACCTTGGGCCCTAGTAACTCAGTCCCACTTTTCCCCCCCTTAAGACGCCACTGTGTGTAGTTCTTCCGTTCCACCACTGACTGGTAAGACGCTGCTTCCTTGCATTGATAGAAATAGAATCACACAGCACTCAGGTGCGCTAAAGAATTCTGCCACAGTGTGCGAGTGTTCTCTTTTGGTTTTCATGCCAACGGAATCAGAGTCCTACTTTATTCTCCATGCCCGGGAACGCTGTCACGAGACACGATTAGACAACATCACATCACAGCATCCCATTCCCAACACAGCATCCCAATTCCCAACACGGCATCCCAAACAACAGAAAAACAGATGTTGTTATAGCCTGTTTTGCAAACACAGTAATGTTAATGTGTCCCTTTGTAACTGTGGGAGCTTACAGTATGAATGTCATCAAATGGACCCAGTTGATGGAACCTTGAAAATAAGGTATCATTTCCAATTTAGTCAGGTCATCTTTTTCGTGTCGTCACTTCTTGCTCAGGTCTCACTCCTGATTGGATGAAGCGGGTTCCTGACCTGACAATGTTATTTTCTGTTTTCTAAAGAGCCGGGTCCCCAGATAAATCTTTGTTATTAACCAAATTTGTATATCGTCACTGTCGGCAGAATCCTCTTTGTATGTTTTTCCGTAAAGCAAAGCCCTGCTTCATCATACAAGAGTGTCGCACAAAACTGATGAAAATGGCAGATCTACCGTACAACAACACAACGCCTCACACTGCGAGGCGTTGTGTGCTTGTAGATCGACGATTCTCACTGGTTTTAAATCATTTTTAAAATGATAAATGGTTTTGGACAAACAAGGTTTCCACCCGTCAACGACGATATATATACTCTCAGAGTTAAGGCGTCCGTGGCCTAGCTAATGCATATCAAAAATGTAAAAGTTTGAGAACCACTGCTCATATAGCAGCGATTGATATCAGAATTTAGAGCAATTTAACAAGTGTACCCCATGCCTTCGGTTCTATTATGGCACTATGGTTATTCATTACGTTTTGTTACGTTAAACAAGGCTCCTTGATTAAATCTACATTTTGTTCTCTGCGAACAAAATGAGTCGTCTCATCTTTAACCGCTCATTCCTGGGCACGATCCCATAACCTTGCAGGGTTTGAACAAGATTTGACGGTTGTACATGAGCAAATATAAATTCCCCTCTAAGGGTAGGAAAGGCTTCTGGTGTGCAATTAGTCCTTTGAGTTGTTTTGCCGCTGGCTATAGTGGGGCGCGCCGCTAGGTGCCAGCCAGGGTGCTTTCTCGCACAACATGTTTTGCCTCTGACATGTTTTATACGTGCCACTGGAGCACGATGGGCATGCAACTTGAGGCAACACCTCCTGTTGTGGAAGAAAATGAACAAAACTAATTTCAAAACTAAACGGGTATGCCGGGAGGTAACCGGATAGTGCAATGACTAGGTCATTTGCACCATCCCTGGTTCGATTCCGGCTGGAGACCTGGGTTGCATGACCGCATGTCCTTCCTCTTTTCTTTCTCTCTGTACTCACTTTCTTGGCTGTCTACTCTATACTAGGGCATTAACGAAAAAGTCGACAAGTCGACTGAGTCGACTTCATTACACAAGTCGACTCCCACCAGAGAAAGTCGAAAGTCGAAAATCATTATTGTTGCTCCATGTGTGCGTCTGTACAGCATTCAAACAGCAGGATTGCTTATTGTCAAGGACGGAATGATCCAATATTACAGTGCTACATTATATTTGGTTCTATTGTGAAAATAGCCGATCTACATGCTCTACATGTATTAAAAAGTCCTTAAATTGTCACTTTAGAAATGTGAAGATACCCTCTATATACTTTAACTTTATGTTGGTTTGTTAACAGTTGAGTGAGAAAACAATGTTGCACATGAAGTTAATCATCCGGGGACCCCCAAAAATAATTGGGGGTCGTGTGTGATGTGATGACGTCATCCAACGATAAAGTCGACTTCAACTCAACTTTTTACTGAGTCGAGTCGACTTGCAAATATCACAAGTCGTTAATGCCCTACTCTATACTGCATAAAAGTATAAGGCAACTGGCCAAACAACAGCTATATTGAGTGCCTCGCTGTGTCCTCTATTCGTTCCTTGATGCTTATGCATTCAGTAAAGGATGTTCCTGTAATTAGTGGCCGCAATTGTCTGTTCCTCTGCTCTCAGCAGTCGTTAATCTGTCCGTTTAAAGGTTAAACAGGGCTGCTGTGTTTTTGCACTGATTTAAGATTTGAATAAACAGCGGCAGCTTATAGACTCTTGTCTCTAAATTATGTTTATTGATTTGTAGCGGTTCAAACAGGTGGAATGACACTCGCTGGGGCAGCACAACACACAACGTCCAAGCTCTTCTGTCGTACAAAATAATCAGGCTGTTGTTTTTACATAGTATATTTAGTCTCTGTTTCCCCTGTCATGTTGTAAAATGAATGTATTGCATTATGTGCGTGCGTGCGTGCGTGCGTGCGTGCGTGCATGCGTGCGTGCATGCTTGTGTGTGAGTTTGTTTCTGTGTGTACCGGTATGTGTGTGTGCTTGTGAATTCCAGTGTGTGTGTGTGTGTGTGTGTGTGTGTGTGTGTGTGTGTGTGTGTGTGTGTGTGTGTGTGTGTGTGTGTGTGTGTCTGTGTCTGTGTGTGTGTGGGGACATGATTTCCTTTTAAAATCCTCGCTCCGCTAACGTCGAAACATAATTAAAAGCAAGGTGTGTCGGGGCTCTGGGAGCTTATCTGCATGGTGTTGTCTGTGATTACGATTAGTTAACGAACCGTTTTGTGCAGTATCACAGTGAATGGATCCACATAGTGTAAGACTCTCTCAAATATAAACGTATGAGGGACAGATGAAAGAGAGCTTTAGAAGACAATTATCAATACTGGCTGTACATGTTGAAATGAAATATCCATTTAACGAACCAAGTGAACTCTGTGCACTCGCCTCAGAGAGAGAGTGAGACAGGGAAAGCTGAAGGAGACAGTGTGTCTTTATAATGAGGATTCATGATGATTCATGATCACACACCATCTTCTATTTCACATTTCCTTCCTGAATGCATTCTTCATGCTGGAAGTTCTTCTTTGTAAATAGTAAATGGTGCATTTTACGTATCTAGCGCCTTTTATCCAAAGCGATTTACATATAATGTGCATTACATTCACCCATTCATACACACACATTCGTACACCGATGGTTGAGGAAACCATGCAAGGCACCAACCTGCACATCGGGAGCAATTAGGGTTTCAGCGTCTTTGCCGGGGATCGAACTGGGAACGTCATGGTCCCCATCCGGACGCTCTACCGGCTGTGCTTATGTATAGACTTTATATCGATATCTTTAAATCTTGTTGGGATTTTGGATATCGTGGTATGTCATGATTTAGTATAATACAGAGTTACTACAGGGGGGTCCTCCAAATCTTTGAGTGATAGAAAGTTTTTTTTCTCCACTTGAATCCTAGTGTCCATATTCTGAGAACTTTAGCCCAAAATAGCAGATCTACAAGCTTGTAGATCTGCTATTTTCGTCAAAGAGCCTTGGTGTAGAAGGGAAAAAGAGCAGTCTAAGTAGAGAGTAAAAGGACAAGTTTATTAACTCATTTTGTGCCCCAGAAATTAACGGATTAAAATGTCCAGTGTGCCTCTCACTGGCTCCATAAACGGCCAGTCTCTTATTTTGAAGGCCAGAAGTCCATAGCTTAAACACTTCCGGTTTGACGTCATCGCGTCATTCACAGGAAGCGGTCATCGTCCACATGGTGTTGTGTAATGGCGGAACGGAGCTTTTCAACATGTGTTATATAAGCGAGCATCTCCTGCCATCCTCGCTTTGAAAGTGTTGTTTGGAGATAATGGACATTAAAGATGAGATTCCCCGTCTGCCTCAATGTTATGGGATTACTATTTTGTGCTTGTGGATCCGTGATGATGATAAATCAGCGAGGGAGATCGTCTCGGGACCTTCCGCGCATGTACCCGGTAGGATAACCGCCGTTACAGCAATATATTACTTTTCGCGAGACATCTCGCGATCGGCACTGCGGACATCAAAGGGAATTTCGCGAGACATCTCGGGAAAGGCACTAAATGAGTTAAGTATTGACGGTTCAAGTGGTTAAATATCTGAAAACACAAATTGACATGAATCCAAAATACACTGATGATTGTGCTGTCAAACAATGAAACTACCGTAAATCACCAATTAGTAGCCCGGGCGTTTATTTTGCAAAATGGGGTCGGACCCCGGACGCTTAAAAGAGACCAGGCGGCTATTGGTAACAGGCTTTTATTTATTTTGGCACTGGCCAGCACTGGGCCTTAATTGGTTAGTTACTTTTCTCAAACTATAAGGCTAACAATATGGCAAGGTTTATATTTTACCCCAATAAATTCATCCATAATGAAGGTCACATGCGTGTTTGCAGATGTACTGTAACTGTATGTGCAAATGTGGACCCAACTAATACAATTTCATGTTATGGCTGGACTTCTTTCCTCTTTATCACAGATACAAACTGTTCCTGTTTTTTAGGGATGTTCCTAGCGCGTAATTTCACTGATGTGTACACAACATTTTTGGAAACAAAAATAGACCTATTCAATCCGAAAATTGATTCATTTATTTATTGGAATTATATATAGCCCAAACTGAGCACATTTCAATCTATTAGGACAAATCTCGTTTGAAAATAATATCAAGAGTATATGAAAGCCTTTTAAAAATGTTTATACTATTGGAATCTGCTCCAAAATAAGTCATTACATCAGCCAGCTAAAGACGCATCTAGGTTAAATACCAATTAACTCCAGCGCATCGCAGCTGGACAGACTCTGGACTAGTCTGAAGCATATGCAACCAAGTGACCAGCTCAGCACTCCTCAATGTTACTTTAATCTATAATGTAGCCTATGAAATTCTCAGCCAACACCAACTTTTGATTAAGCCTCCATGGTCTCACCTCAAAATAGTGGATTATTTAAATCTTCAAATAACCGGATCACAACAAGGCAGCGCAGCGGGCATGTAAACTACCGGTAGGCCTACTCGAGGTAACGATTGATTATCCAGTAGCAGAGATTTCTACATCAAGATCCTTTGCCATCAAAGTATTCACACACAGTTTAGGCTACACCTTAGCAACTTTTCAGAGCCTATCAAATGATTCTTAACAGAGGGAGCAGTAGACTGCCTGCCTGTATTCCCTGCATGGTACCGGTGCGTGCACTGAGCGAGCGCGGTGTGTTGCGAGTCGCGACGTGCTGTGAGCTTGTAGATTTGCTGTTTTCAGTGCACCACTGCCATGCAACATAAATGACCAGTAAAGTTAAATAAATAGCAAATAATACCAAACAACCAAACAAAGATAACATAAATGGCAAATAATGGCCCGGGCTGTTACATACCGTAAAACCAAATCAAGATAATATTAATTGCAATTAACTGCCCGGCGATTAAACAAACCTGGCGCTTATTTGAGACAGGCGTTTATTGCGCAAAATGGGGTCGGACCCCATACTTACTGTATATATGTACTTTCTTAGTTTATAAATAGTAAATATGCACAAACTACAAGTTCACAATGTGTTGTTGAACTGGTAGATGTGCCGTTTCTTTGTGTGTGTGAAACATATTAAGGGAGTGGGTGGACAAGACTCACTGGAGGAGAAGGATGATCCACGTCATAATTGTCTTCACTATTCATCTTCACTTCAACACTCGGGGGCTTCTTATCTATTGACAACAAAGCTGCTTATAATGTCAGAGTCAGGGATGAAGAGATCCAGGGCTAGCCTCGGCTCACTGTAAGGCGATTCTTCTGAGCTGTTCAATTATTCAGGCAGCCCACAGTTTATCAAGGTAACCATAGTTTAGCCTGATACCTGTCGTATTAGTCTTCAGTGACTCATCAGCTCTTAACATCTCTGTGTTTTCAGCAAAGATGACCTCACCGAGATGTTGTGCTTCGTGGGTTCTTTGCTTTTTACTTAATTACTTACTCTCCATGATTTGATTTGTGATTATTTCTGATATGATTGGAAATGCACAAGGTTGTGAAAACTAAAACTAAACAATCTTGTATTTTGCAGTTCCCATAGCGACCTCAAGGCAGGTGTTTTTTTGTATTGCATTTGTTCTAAGGTAACAACGCCACTGTTAAAAGATGCAAAAATATTGTGAAAATTGTGGAACAGGTAGTTTCGGATATGTGTGTGAGACGGCGAAAGTCATTCAATGAATTCTAAATAGGGGCAGCATCTAGTAATTCTTTCCAGTCGTTTCCAGTTTTCAGTTAACTAATCTAATCTTTATATTGCATAGAAAAAGCAGCAACAAAGGATACGCTCATCCCTTTTTTCCCCCATATCAGTCATATTCCTACATTCTCTTAGTTTATTATCACAGTTAATCCACAACTCGACTCCCATAATCTAATTTTCACATATGTCCTTGCCAACTTTTTCCCCCTTCCAAAACATTACAGAACATATGCCATTTTGGAAGAATGCTTAGTTCTAACTGTTGCTATACTTAAAAGATCAAATTACATGTACTGTATGTGAACCCATTATTCATGTATCGTATTGCTTCCGATATTTGGCATTAGTACATAGTACATAGATATGAAATTTCGTCCATATCGTGCAATCCCTATATTGCAGTGGACAGGTCTCTGCTGAGCCTCATCCTGTGGGTCTCAGCAAGGACTGAAATAAAAGGGCTTCTGGTTTAACAGTTTTCCCTCAGAGTGACAACACTGACAACCTGTTTGTGTCCCCCTCGCATGTGGGTTGGAGGAGTCACTAAATGGTCATTGCGGGTGTACGATTTCTACAACAGAGATTGTTATCAGTCGCTCTGGAACGACTGGGCAGAATGAGAACAGATGTGTTCTCTCAACAACGCCTCGGGCACAAGTAATGTAACCACACAGCACTATAGTGTTTCTTTTAAAACATTCGCCGCACTCGACCCGGCGCTTCCCAACAGCTGGGCTGGGGCCCACTGGTGGGCCTTCAGGATTTTTTTTTTATGTTTTTGGGCTTTTATGCCTTTATTGGATAGGACAGTAGATTGACAGGAAATGGGGGAGAGATGGGTAGTGACACGCGGCAAAGGTTGTCCGGATCGGGAATTGAACTGTTGACGCCGCCAGGCATTCATGGTAAAATGGTAAATGGTGCATTTATATAGCGCTTTTATCCAAGGCGCTTTACATAGATTGTGCATTACATTCACCCATTCACGCACACATTCATACACCGGTGGCGGAGGAAACCATGCAAGGCACCAACCTACTCACCGGGAGCAACTAGGGGTTCAGAGTCTTGCTCAAGGACTCTTCGACAGTAACTCAGGGGGAGCCCGGATTCGAACTGGGAACCCTTCGGGAACCCTTCGTGCTCTAATAACGGTTTCTCTACCCCTATCCATGCCTATGTGGCAATGCCTAAGTGGTATGCGCCTGGACCAGTAGGCCAACGGGCGCCCCGGCCTTTAGGATTTTTGCTAGTGGGCCCACAAATAATTGGTAAAACATGCAAAGATTGTATTGATAATATGAAATTAACAGTTCTACTGCCATATTTATTATTTATTTATTTGTGCTGGTGCCACCAAAAAGTAGCTTACCTTTGCGATGTTATAGAAAATTATCTATGGATCATTTCCAAACAATCGTTTTCAATGGACACATATATATGTACTGTAGCCAAACTGACGGCAGGGGGAAGCTTTATGCAAGGAATGAATGTGAAACGGCAATCCCCACTTTCCGTCGTTCAGAGCGTAGAAATCGTTTTCTAGATCAGTTCCACAGAATACAGCCAGGAAGTGATTTGGGACTCCATTGATGTTTACGTGTGGTGGAAATTTGAAAGCAGCGTTACGGGAGCTGTTCTTACTGCGCGACCCCTCAACAAGGTAAAAGAAGGAGCGTTCGTATTGTCTTTGCACCGCGTTCAGAATTGGGACGAGCGTTAACGTTTGAAGCAGTAAAAGAGTTAATATTGAAAAATAAAAAAATGTCATGGTATATTTGTCTTTAAAAGCCAGACAAATAAATGAGGTGTCATTGTGATACAGATAACTAGGAAGTAAAACATACTTAGTTTGTTCAATTGACCCAAAAGCAAAGCAATCGATTGATTGATAATTAAAATGCAGGCGCGGCTCAACACGACAGCGGGTCGTGAACACTTTGATGATTTCTGGGCCCTGATCCAGAAAGGTTTGGGAACCGCACCAATAGACCTTTTTTATTTGGCTTAAGTCTGAATATTCACCTTGAGGCTTAAATGCGTTGAAGGAAAGGTCTTCATAACTCAAGATTAGTATTTTATTTTTATTTTTTATTTTGCAGTAGACTGTTAGTCAATACTTTCTGTGCCCTCCAGATATCAGATTGTCAGGTTATTTGAAAAGGCTGTGCCCTGGATCCAGCCTGATGCCTGCTGGTAAATGGCAAAACGGTGCAATTATATAGCGCCGTTATCCAAGGCAATTTACAATGATTGTGCGTTACATCCATGGATTTACACACTAGGGCATTAACCAAAAAGTCGAAAAGTCGACTCCCACCAGAGAAAGTCGAAAATAGAAGTTGAAAAAAAAAAAAAAAAAAACGTTCTATTGTGAAAATAGCCGATCGGCTATTTTCGCAATTTCTGCCTCTAATATTTGACAATTTGGACAATGTTTAATTTGTCATTTTAGAGGTATTAAAAAGTCCTTAAATTGGCACTTTAGAAATGTGAAGATACCCTCTATACACTTAAACTTTATGTTGGTTTGTTTACAAAACAATGTTTCACATTAAGTTAATCATCTGGGGACCCCCCAAAATAATTGGGGGGTCGTGTGTGATGTGATGACATCATCAAACGATAAAGTCGACTATACTGAGTCGAGTGGACTTGCAAACATCACAAGTCGTTAATGCTCTATCACACACACATTCATGCACCGATGGCAGGAGAAACCATGTAAGGCACCAACCTGCTCATCGGGAGCAATTAGGGTTTCAGCGTCTTGCTCAAGGACACTTCGAACTGGGATCCTAGGAACTGGGTACACTAGCTAGCTCTGAGGAAGAGACAGCAACTCACACTATTAGACGTTTCTCCTTTTCAAAGGACGTTTTAACATTTGCATGTCAGCCATCGTTGCGGTTTAAAGAAGAAAAAGAAAATCAGCTGATGGCATGTGACATGTTTAAAGGCTGTTGTCATTGTCATTCCGTTTTCATGTTGACATGGCTGGAGGATCGAAAGGTCTGCATGGAAAAAAAAGAGAAATCTAAAGGTAGCCAGTAGTTTTTTTCATAACCCGCACGGCCCACAGCCCGCACGGAACATAACCCACCCGCCCGCCCCGCAGAACAATGTACAAATCAACGAATCCGCCCCCCCCGCAACCCGCATTTAAAAAAAAGATGATATATCATCTCCACAATTTTAGCTCATCTTTATATACAGCTCTTCTAAGTACCCAAAGTCGCTTTACAGAAACGTCTACAGTAGCACAATATTGTCATAGGCTAAATAAACAAACATGGTTTTCAAAATGGGGTTCTTTACTATTATTTGACAGCAAAAAGACATTCATTCAAAGACGTTCGTTCTCTCTGAGGCATCGTCGGGGTAAGAATGGAGTTTCAGGTTTATGTCAATAATATGTATACAGTGCCTCGCACTTCAAACAGACAGCAAAAGACAGACAATATTAAATCCTGTTGGTTATTGATTAATCACCTCGAGACGAGAGATGTGGGCGACTCGAGGTGAGCGTGGTTGGTTCATTCAGTAAAAAATCCATCTCACTTGCGAAAGTTGCCTTTCAAATCGTATCCGTTGACTGGCTGGTGATATAACTTAACTGACACAAAGTATTTATAAACAGACTTGTGTGGATGACAGACATTTAAGTGAAATCCTGATCAGCAACACACGCTGAATTGTTTGTGCATTCTTCTCTGCTCACGTTGTGTGTCTGACAGGCTGCTATGTACGCAAAAATGTTGGCAAATGTGGTTCGCGGCCCCAGCAGGAGCGGAATTGGGACAGTCCTCGCACCAGGAGCGGAGGAGAAACCTCGTTCCAAGCCTCTCTGGCGCATTTTAAAACTCGCTCGCTCATGCTCAATTCAAGTGTATTCAAACCGTTGTATTCTTATTCTTATAGGCCCACTCTTATTAAGAATAAAAGGCAAATAAGAGCAGGTGATTATTCTTATTTATTTTTTGCACATGAGAGTGGCGATAACCCGCCTGCCCCGCCGCCCGCCAATTGAGCCTGAAGTCTTGAACGCCCGCCCGCCCGCGCCACGGTCAACGGGTCGGCCCGTGCATCACTAGTAGCCAGTGTGTTATGGCATAACATTACGCCTATGGTACCATGTCACCTACTGTATGTGAAAGAAGTCAAAGGTCGATTACAGTGCAGCAAGTGACCTTGAATACATAAGCACACGCTTATGGAGAAAAGGCTCAGCAACTACAGTCAAAAAGGGGGCATTGTGAGAGATTATTAAAAGAAAATATGTGCCGTTCGCGAGTCTTATGACGGAGCTGAAGTTTAACTTTGATCCGCCCTTTGATGTGAATGGCGGCCAGCTAAGTGTTTTGGAAAACGGCTGTGGAAGGCAGGCAGTGTGTGTAGGCCCACTGTTCACACTCTTACCCTCCATCAAGAGCTGGCCTGTAATATCCCTGGCAGCCAGGCTCTGCATTACATAATGCATAGGCGGTTGTCTGTTGTGGAAAAACGGAAGAGGACCACTTTTAATGGCTTAAGGGTAATAAGTAACGTAAACAATTCCGAAAATCATTACCAACATGCGAGCACAGGCAGTTCCCAAATGGAATTTTTTAATCAAGACACAAATCCCAGAATATAGGGTCTTAAACTGTATGTTGTGCCATGACAAAGAATGCCGATTATGCGGTATTGACAGCTCTGCTGGTATTACTGTTCTTCATGTGCTCAATGAGACACTGGGCTCATGTGCTCTTGTGAAAGCGAATGGATTTTGCGGGCAAATCCTCAATACTTTTTATAGGCAAATCCTCAATACTGTTTATCAGCATATAACAGCACCATTTGTCAGTGACGTGCTTCTGATAATCATAACATATTCTGTGTTAAACCACTGTCATCTTCTTTTTAGCTCGCCTAAAACACTTTGACGTGCAACATCAGTCACTGGCAATATTCCACTACTATTTACTGTTAAACTCAAAGTTTAACGGGCGTAGTTGATGACTCGCCCAGTTTTGGACGGCGAGAATAGTTGGACCTGATCAGAGGAATGAGGCAAGGGGAACATTTGGAAAACAAGTTAATCATCTCTTATCCAGGGGCGTCACAAGGGGGGAAGTGGGACTGAGTTATTAGGGCCCAAGGTGGAGGAGCCTTAATTATTTAATGCTTTAGCTATTGAAAAATAGCAGATATACAAGCTCACAGCACGGCATCGAGTGCCGCGCTGCGAGCTTGTAGATCTGCTATTTTTGAAAAGTTGTGAAAATGTGTGCAAATCTTTGAATATATGTATTTTGTAAGCAAACATTTGTAACTAAAATGTTGCTTCTGGGGGGTCGCTGGAACTAAATATTTTGAGATGGGGGTCCGTGGCCAAAAACATATAATTTTGGGGGTCCTTCACATGAAAAAGTTTGAGCACCACTGACATAGAAACATAGGTTTTTCAAAAAACCTTAGAAGGATTTGAAATATTCTAAGGATTGCGATTTTTCAATATACAAGCTCACTTCGCTGTGAGCTTGTATATCTGCTATTTTTCAATAGTTAAAGCACAAAATAATGCGTAATAATGTGTTCACAGTCTAAATGGGTTAAACCCCCTCCCCTATGAAGAACATTCATGGGGGGCCCGCAGTGAATCCTTGTACCCAGGGCCCAGAATGTGGTGCCACACCCCTTAACCCTACCCCTTTCTACACTGGTATTCAAACTTCTTGTGCCCAAAAGCCCCAAGGCATGCCAGTGGGCAAGGCAAAGTCTCATGGCACACCTGTTTTCACTGTTTTCATAGCGAAAATAGCCAACCTAAGCTCACAATGATGTGTCAAATCGTAACGTGTTATGCACTTGTAAATGTGCATTTCTCTTTTAATAAAATGCATTCATAATCTTTGCCTATTATGACATGCCCCAAATAGTTTCAACCAGATTGAAAGTGGCTAAAGTGTTTTTTAGTATAGAATTTACCTCTGTATTGGGAAATGAGTGTGCATGAAGTACTGATAGTAAAAAATAAAAGGTTTTACAGTAGTAGAGTAGTGTAGTTATACACAAAATCCCATTGCACATCTGGACTTGTCTCACGACACACCAGTGTGCCTCCGTTGCTGGGGGCTGCAGTGGCTCAGGAGGTACAGTGACCTCTTGGGAATATCAATATACAGTAGGAAGGTTCACGATTCAATCCCCGGCTCCTTGTGGGTTAACAGTGTCCTTGAGCAAGTCACTGAACCTCTTGACTGATCTGATGAGCAGGTTGGTACCTTGCATGGTTGCCTCTGCTGTGAATGTGTGTGTGAATGCACTCACAATTCTTACTGCCTTATACTTTTTGATTGATTGTTTGGAAACTTTACTGACAGTTTGCAAACAGTATACTTACGCAAGCAATGCTAAAAGGATAACACAAAGAGCATGGATGGCTTGTTTCCGTTCTGGTCCTATGTATTAAATTCATTATCAAGACATGAAAGGAACATACAAGGCATACAATACAATACAAATCCTCATCAATACCAGGACTACTCTGAGCTATTATAGTATACGAGCATGGACTGTAATGTGTCAGCATTTAATCTCGTGCATATACAACATATACTCTAGCTTACCATACAAACATTCTTGCAGGGCTCATGTAAAAAAACAAGTATTTTCCCATTCCAAGTCTGCTAACATCCTCAGCGCCATCAGCTGATCACTCTTCGTGATGGAAACCCAGCCAAACTCGCTTTCACTTTATGGATTTCACTTTCAGTGGACATATTTTAAACCTAGAGCTCTATGAGGCTGGCGGACTTCCATCACAGACCAAGCAGCGCCAGCCAAGTGCATTAAGCCACACAGATGAAGTGCCACCACCATCCAAGCAGAAAGAAAAAAATAAAACAACCGGAGCTTGAGCTTGAGCTGCAGTGCCTGGTGGGAACTTGGGGAATTGCCTGCCATTAATTATTCCAAATGACTTGAGCACGACACCATGAGTATGATAAACTGAACATCCCTTTCACACGCTATAGGGAAAGAAATCGCGATTTACGATATTATCGCGATAATCAAAATCCATTATCCTGGGTGGAACATTTGCCAAAAAATTGCAGATCTACAAGCTCACAATGTGTTGACTTGCAAGGCGACGCGTTGTGAGCTTGTAGATCGGCTATTTTTTTGGCAAAGACATTTGATAAAGAGTGAAAAAAAGACTGTATCAAGTACGTATATTATAATTACGTTTTACCAATACAGGGTTTAAGTGGTACCGGATATGCAGCTCGGCAAATAAAAGGTGAATTGCTCCCAGTTCATGACAGAGGTCGATATCACGATGAATTCAATCTCCACAATACGATTATCGTGAGTGTTTTTTATCACGATAAACGATAATATCGCGTATCGTCCCATCCCTAGCTGGTGTGAGTCGTGGGGGATGATGCTGTGATCATCACGCTTCTGCTTCCCTGAGACAATGATCACTGAGACAATGATCACTGTCTTCCTAAAACAGAACTGTGTGTGGGTGTCCAGTTTGCCCCAAAAGACTAAAGTCTATTATTTGGAGAGGAATATTCTGTACCGGTATTTTCCTGTGGTGAACGATTGAAGAGAGACAATGGGGTCCATTGACATGTGAGTATACGAAACAACCCTCAGGCTAAGTTGTCTTAAGGCGTGTGTGGGCAGAATCCCACCTATAGCAAGATACTGTATATATGATCTTCATCACCATCATCTGTGGACCGCAGTCGAGATAAAAGACAATCCAGGCACGCCACTCTGGTTTTTCTCCATCATTTGCTTTGGCCAGATCTTCCACTTTGAGTCCAGTGTCTCATGGCAATAGCATCTATACATAAGCCTTCTTCCTCTACACTACAGAGATGATTTGTGTGTTATAAAATATCGTCACTGTCGGGCAGAAACTTCGTATCTCCAAGTTTCAAATTTGTAAATATTTTCGCAAAGTAAAGCCCTGCTTCATCATACAAGGCCATCGCACAAAAGTAGTGAAAACAGCAGATCTACAAGCACACAGCACCCCGCGGTGCGAGGCGTTGTGTGCTTGTAGGTCAGCTGTTTTCACTAGTTTAAATCATTTTAAAAATGATAAATACAAAACAAACGGTTTTGGACACACAAGGTTTCCACACTGACGATATATAACCGCGTTGTTGTCGGGTGGAAACCTTGTATGTCCAAAACCGTTCGTTTTGTATTTATCATTTTAAAAAGGATTTAAACTAGTGAAAATAGCCGATCTACACGCACACAATGCCTTGCAGTTGTGTGCTCGTAGAACTGCTATTTTCACTAATTTCATGCGACAGTCTTGTATGATGAAGCAGGGCTTTGTTTAAGTCAAAACGTACACATTTGAAACTTGGAGATACAAGGTTTCTGCCCGACAGTGACGATATAGTAATAATGGTCACACACAGTTCACTCAACTTAACTATTAGCAAAAGTCCCTTATTATGCTCTCTGAAGGACACTATCGGTTTAGCTTTTTTTAAATCCTTTTAACTGTGAGTCCTGCCTCAGGGAGGTGCAGCTGAACACTGAGCCTGGCCTGAACAATCATTCCCTTTTTACCTTCATTTCCTGGCATGCATGTGTGTGTGTACTGTATGGTTCTAAGAACTACAAACTACTCTGCGTTTGTAATACAAACGCAGAGGGTAGGCTATGAGTGTGTGTGTGTGTGTGTGTGTGTGTGTGTGTGTGTGTGTGTGTGTGTGTGTGTGTGTGTGTGTGTGTGTGCGTGTGCGTGTGTGTGTGTGCGTGCAGTGGTGGAAAAAGCACTAAAATCTTTTACTTCAGTAAAAGTATCAATACTGCAATATAGAAATACTCTTTTACAAGTCTGGAATTCATGAACTTATTTATGAACCATTAAACCTTTAAAAAATTGTTTAGGCTTATGTTTAGTAGTTTTTTAGTTTTAGGCTTCAGGAAAAGGGTTCAAATTGGCCAGAAAGTGGTAAAATCCTCACAAATATAGTAAGGTGTGTGTGTGTGTGTGTGTGTGTGTGTGTGTGTGTGTGTGTGTGTGTGTGTGTGTGTGTGTGTGTGTGTGTGTGTGTGTGTGTGTGTGTGCGTGCGTGCGTGTGTACAGTATGTGTGTCTGACTGTGATGCATGCGTGCTTGCACGTTGCGTGTGTTTGATTTCGGCGTTGGAAACCTTGTATGTCCAAAACCTTCCCTTTTTATGTTATTTTAAAAAACGATTTAAAATAGTGAAAATGGACGATCTACAAGCACGCCTCGCATCACGAGGCGTTGTGTGCTTGTAGATCGGCTATTTTCGCTACTTTGGGCGACACTCTTGCATGAAGAAGCAGGGCTTTCATTGACCCAAAAACTTACACGTCTGAAACTTGGACGATACAAGGTTTCTGCCCGACGGTAGACGATTTGAAGCAGACAGTGCCTGCCAGCGTGCCAGGCTTCCTCCACCCTCCTTGTTTCCCACAGCAGAGCCAGTGTGCCGGGCGAGAGAGAGAGAGAGAGAGAGAGAGAGAGAGGCTGGGAAAACATCAGGCATAGGAGGGGAGACCCAGCTTACCTGGTGGTGTGTGTGTGTGTGTGTGTGTGTGTGTGTGTGTGTGTGTGTGTGTGCGTGTGTGTGTGTGTGTGTGTGTGTGTGTGTGTGTGTGTGTGTGTGTGTGTGTGTGTGTGTGTGTGTGTGCCGGGGCTGAAGCTGAGTGAGGCGGTTCAGGGCACGATCCCAAAAATACGATAGCTTCAATATTTGCTTTGGCTGCGTCTGTTTGCTCCGTTAAGGGAGGGTCTGTTCGACGGTACACTTTTAACCTGCAATAACAATCCTGGTATGGGGGGCATATATCCTCCTTTTGGTCCCCCGAGGGAAAACAGAATGCGCTGTGTACACAATCTGGTTTGATATTTCTTTGCATAAATGAAACCGCATAGGGTTTTTGCGTGTACCGAAGAATACAAGGCCAGTGTCAAAGGAGTTCGGGAAAAGATGTGGAAAGATGAGTTTGCGTGACTGATTGAGTACGAGTTTAAAGGGATTCTGCAAATTGCTCAATTAGAGCTTGGCTGGTGTTCCCCGCCGTAGCCTGAAGTACCAGCAGCCATCATCGCTCAGCCATCAAGACACAACAAAGACGGCATTGTTATCGGCCGCCTTTTCCACATTTTCTGTAGTAGGAAACAGCAGTTGTGGGCCGGTCCGGGGCTCTCCCTTCTGATGCCTGGTTTATACCAAGCCGCGTGTGGGTGCCGCGCACCGAAAATAGCCGAACTATAAGCTCACAACGCGCCACGGGGCGACGCCTTGTGAGCTTATAGGTCGTCTATTTCCGGTGCGCGGAACTCAGGCTACAGTTTTTTGGCTGAGTTTTTTAACGCTGTTCAGCAGTGTTGTTTTTGACAGCAAATTTTGATTTAGTTTTAGTCATAGTCTTTTGAATAAAATGTAATTTAGTTTTAGTCATAATTTAGTCACCTGAAAAGTATTAGTTTTAGTCGACTAAATATCCTAAGATTTTAGTCGACTAAATATTCTAAGATTTTAGGCGACTAAATCTACAGTTGATTTAGTCAACTGAAATGTATTTTGGCGGGCCTTGATGACATCGTAATGACTGATTTTACACTTGGTTGTGTGCTGAAAATAGCAGATCTACAAGCTCACAACGCGTCGCAGCGCGACGTGTTGTGAGCTTGTAGATCTGCTATTTTCAGCACGCAACACCTGAGAGAAACCAAACATAAAATGACTCTTCTCCACTCGTCCCTCCCATATTAGACGTTCTAACATTTTAGTCTAGTTTTTATTTTGTTGCCGAAATTGTCAATATATTTAGTCTTAGTTTTAGTCATCACAGCTTAATTTTTATTTAGTTTTCATTTAGTTTTCGTCAGTGAACAAAACGCAGTCGACAAATATTTTTTCGTCATAGTTTTAGTCGACGAAATCAACACTGCTGTTTAGTCTGAACGACCACATTGCCCGCGCTGGTTCTCTCTCACACTATCAGAGTGATGGAGGTATTTGCGTATCTGAGACGGGCGCGGTGAGGGTTGTCGTCCCCCCCCACCCTCCCCGCGGGAGGATCCGTCATCTCTCCTTGCCAGCCCCGGCTGGCCCTCCTCCAGCCCAGCGTCGCAGCCCCCTTCACAAAGTCTGGATGATAGATTACCCAAGGTGAGGCAAACAATTACCCCGCAATTTGGAACGCCGTGGCAGCATAAATTGCCGCTCTCCTCCATTCCCGAAACAACACGGGGAAAGATGAATCAACAATTAAAGTATTTTCCCCCCCTCGCTGATGGTATATTGATCAATGGCTTATATACAGCCAGATGCTGCATGTGCGGATTGTGCGCATTCATGCATGCACATGCACACACGGTATGCGTGCACACAAGTGCTATGCACATTGCCACAAAACAAGCAGTGTGTCTTTCTTTATGGCGAAGAGCAGCGGAGCGAGGGGAAACCTCACAGCTTTGCGGGCTGCGTGCTACCTTACGGATGACTGATAATTGACTTGTCCGCCCATTATGAGTGCAACGAGCCAGCAGCAATCGGGGGGGGGGGCTGGAATTGTTTTATACTTTAGCTATTGAAAAATAGCAGATATATAAGCTCACAGCGCGGCACAAGCTTGTAGATCTGCTATTTTTGAAAAGTCGTGAAAATGTGTGCAAATCTTTGAATATATGTATTTTTTTAGCAGGGCTTGTATATCTGCTATTTTTCAATAGTTAAAGCACAAAAATGCGTAATAATGCGTTCCCAGTCTAAATGGGTTAAACCCCCTCCCCCTATGAAGAACATTCATGGGGGACCCGCAGTGAATCCTTGTACCCAGGGCCCAGAATTTGTCGTGACACCCCTGGAGAGAGAGAGAGAGAGAGAGAGAGAGAGAGAGAGAGAGAGAGAGAGAGAGAGAGAGAGAGAGATAGAGATAGAGAGAGAGAGAGAGAGAGAGGGGGCAAAGTGAATGTGTTTGGCATGTCAGTCTTTGTGGTGACGCAGGAGCCAGCGGGGGTCCAGCAGGGACACCGTAGAGACAGCAGCAGCTCTGACAGATAATTTCCCGTTGTAGTTTACAGTTATGGGACTCAGGGGAGCAAACGGATAAACTGTGGCTATAGCTGCTGTGCTTGTGTGTGTGTCCGTGTGTGTCCGTGCGTGTGTGTGTGTGTGTGTGTGTGTGTGTGTGTGTGTGTGTGTGTGTGTGTGTGTGCGTGTGTGTGTGTGTATGTGCGTGTGCGTGTGCGTGTGTGTGTCCGCCTGCCCGCACATTTCTATATATACCGGTATGTTTGGGCATGTTCACGTGTTTACATGTGCATACATATCGGCATGTGTGTGTGTGTGTGTGTGTGTCAGTGTGTGTCAGTGTGTGTGTGTTAGAGCTTTATTGATCCCACAAGGGAAATTCAGTTGTCATGGCAGAACCGCAGCTGGACACACAGGAAAAAAAAGAAACTAAGAATGTGCGCGCGAGTGTGTGTGTGTGTGTGTGTGTGCGCGTGTGTGTAGCGCATACTCGCACAGTGGCAGAAACATAAAGCAGAACAGCGACAGGCAGCAGCAGGGTAGAGAAAAGTGTGAGTCAGTGCTGAACTGTATGAGTGAAAGTGAACGATAAGAAATGCAGGGTCTAGTTCTAATGTAGATGTATGTAGATGATGTCTGGGTGAATGGGGTTATTGTGCACTAACTGGCACCACTCAAAAGTAGGGGGAAAACAGACTGCATTTTGAGGTCATTCTGTATGAGAACAAGTTCCTCGTTTTTAACCGCATGAACCCCAGCGGCCCTCGTCCGGGGCAAACATTCAGTGACTGAAAATAGCCTTGAGCTTGTAGACCGGCTGTTTTGGGAAAAGATATTTAGAGTAGAGTGAAAACAGGAAGGGTCCTAGTATAGAGCTTGGGGGACTCCGGTCAGCTGATTATATCGTCACTGTCGGGCAAATGTGTATGTTTTTTTTGGGTAAATTAACACTTCCGATGCCAAAAACGCCCAGGAACTAGGGCATTAACGAAAAAGTCGACAAGTCGACTCAGTCGACTTCATTACACAAGTCGACTCCCACCAGAGAAAGTCGAAAGTCGAAGTTGAAAAAAAAAAAATAATACTTTCTATTGTGAAAATAGCAGATCTACATGCTCACAAAGCCTCGCGATGTGAGGCGTTGTGAGCATGTAGATCTGCTATTTTCACAATTTCTGCCTCTTAAAAAGTCCTTAAATTGGCACTTTAGAAATGTGAAGATACCCTCTATGGCATGCACTTAAACTTTATGTTGGTTTGTTTACTGTTGAGTGAGAAAACAATGTTGCACATTAAGTTAATCATCTGGGGACCCCCCAAAATAATTGGGGGGTCGTGTGTGATGTGATGGCGTCATCAAACGATAAAGTCGACTTCAACTTTTTACTGAGTCGAGTCGACTTGCAAAATTCACAAGTCGTTAATGCCCAACCAGGAACGCGATAACAATTACCGCGGTGGCTGCGCCGCGGCCCTGTTATCATGCCAGGGACGTGTTAGCTGGTTACCATGTTAACCAGGTAAACAGGTGCTGCGGTGGCTGCTGGTGAGCAAAAAAAAATCACACCCGTGTGAACTGAGCGGTGGTTCCCCCCCTCCCCCCTGTGTGTGTGTGTGTGTGTGTGTGTGTGTGTGCGTGTGTGTGTGTGTGCCTGGCCTGGCCTGAAAACAGCGCCCCTCCCTTAACATGTGTGGTCAGAAAAGGTACTACATACAGGCTACATACAGACCCACCCACATACAAACAAACAAACATACCTACACACACGGCCACGCTATGGAGACGGTGTGACCACCGCTCAAAAATGTCATATCCCATGATGCTTCGCGAAGCTCCAGCTCGACTTCACTTCCTCATTCACATCCATTTATCTGGTCTCCGTAAAATGGCTTTTCCTCCCTTTGTTTATCCCCCCATTACTCGTTTGGTCAGAACGGCCCCATTTTCTAAGCACCATAGCTCACTCATGCATCTCCGTGGTTGAATTTTTTCTTCTCCGTGTGAAAGACGTTGAACTGCCGTTAACGGGCCACGCACAACCACCGAAAATCAGGTAAAAACAATGGGAAAGATACATACTAATAGGCTACTATAGTTGTACTGACTCTGACCTCTAAGGACCTTCCAGGGAGGGTGCTCATGTGCGTCTGGCTGTGACACCCTTTCTAGTTTCTTTTCCTTTTGAGTTGTTTTTTTTGCACTGACTTTTTTGACACTGCACCATTAGGTTGTGTTAGTAGTTTTGGGTATTTTTGCTTGTGTTTGACATGACAGTGAGATACTTGTTGTTGCACTAACTAGCATTGACTGCTATGGTCACTTTTGATTTGGACACTGTACTATTTTGATAGTTGTGTTCAAGGACACTTTATGTGTGTGTGTGTGTATATATATATATATATATATATATATATATAATTTGTTCCCTCTCTTGATGTACCTTGCTCTTTACTGTACTCTGTTCTTGTTTTTCTTTATCTTTTTCTTACTTCTCTGTAACTTTGTAAATAACCTTATACTGCTGTGCTGCCTCTGGGCAACTGATTTTCCCCCTTGGGATAATAAAGGTAATCTATCTATCTATCTATCTATCTATCTATCTATCTATCTATCTATCTATCTATCTATCTATCTATCTATCTACATGGTGCTAATCTACATTAGTTATGACAAAACTAGGCAGCCCAAGTGTTAAAGCCCTACTGTACTTCATCATACAAAAGTGGTGCACAAAAGTAGTGAAAATAACAAATCTCTTTTCACTATTTTAAATTGTTTTTTAAAATAGGCCTAATAACAAAAAAGGAAAGTTTTGGACAAGGTTTCCACCCGACAACAACATATCTTATTCTTTTCTTACATCCACAACAAATTCTCCCTTCTCGTACGTTTTTCTTCCCTCACTCAAGTTTTAAGTAATTCCTGAAAAATAGCAGATCTACAAGCCCAAACAAGCTCATACAGCAGATCAACCACTTTCACCGTGGCAAAAAAATCGTAAAACGGAGCATACATTTTGCCATTTACATCCCGGGCACATTCCACTGTCAAAAAACTGAGAAAATACTCCCCAAAAACAAGCCATCTTCCTCCTGATTGCATATATTTTTCTCTGCTCAGTCTGCCGGGTGTTTTTTCGTGCAAGTGTTGTGAATCCAATGCTATCTCAAAACACTGACACATTGTCAATAGCGACAGCAAGGTGTTGCACCAAGTTCTCCTGCCGCCCGTTAGCTGAGGAAGTGTGTGGTTAGCAGCATCCCCACAGGGACGGCTGCTCCAAAATGTGTACATTTTGCTGATTCGTTTTAACCCATTCAGAACGGGTACACATTATTGTGTATCATTATTTTATGCTTTAACCGTTGAAAAATAGCAGATATACAAGCTTGTAGATCTGCTATTTTTGAAAACGTTGTGAAAATGTGTGCGCAAATCTTTGAATATATGTATTTTTAAAGCGAACGTTTGTAACTCAAATTTTGCTTCTGGGGTGGGGGTCCTTGAAACTAGATATTTTGAGATGGGGGTCCGTGGCCAAATACATGTCATTTTGGGGGTCCTTGACATGTAAAAGTTTGAGAACCACTGACATAGCAGTCTCTCAAGAACAGGCTAACTGAGCTCCGGTTAAGTGAAAAGGACCTTTTCTTTGACGATGGCTAAGCCAGATTGCTGACATAGAAACATAGGTTTTTCAAAAAACCTTAGAAGGATTCAAAAGACACTTATAGAATCGGGTCAAAGTTTACATTTTCGCGATTTAAAAAAAATAGCAGACCTACAAGCTCGCAGCGCGGCACTCGGTGCCGCGCTGTGAGCTTGTAGATCTGCTATTTTTCAATAGTTAAAGCATAAAATAATAATACACAATAATGTGTACCCGTTCTGAATGGATTAATGGAAGATTCTGCAAAGCCATGTATCTCAGAAACGCAGAGGTAAACAACATTAATAGTACATGATGGTCCATCACGATAATTTAAGTACACACCACAGGCCCCCAGTGAATCTCTACTCCCTCCTATTTCATCATCACACACACATGCTCGCGCACGCAGTCACATTTGTGTTAGTCTTACTATACTTTTGAGGACAGAAACGTTTTAGGGTGGTTGTTTTTCATTTTAACTGCCGTTTTTACCCCCAAAAAAATAGCCATTTTGAACCGTAAACCTAACCCCTAAATGCCTAAATCCAACCCCAATGTTTAACTAATTGTACCTGTAGCTCTAAAAAACCTTTGTTAACCTTGAGAACATTTTGTGGGTTCTACAATATTAGAATATTACTATATTATTTATACGTTTATTTTAGGAGGACAACGCATATGCCGGTATATATTAATGAACACACATATACAATGTTGTGTAAATACACCAGATTTAGCAAGAATGCTAGTTTCCATCCGTAGTCCATATATTATTGGGGACATACATTATGGCCTCCTACAGTAAGAATAGTAATATACCTGGCATGCGTGCACACACACACACACACGCACATGGATTTAATTTATGTGTATCTATGGAATCGTTGCACTTTGCTTCACATTTATGATGTTCATGGCCAAGTGGTGAAGCCAGAGCTATGAAGTTTAACGGGTCCCAGTGTTTACTTGTGGCTCAATATGATGGTAAAGGAAATTATAAAATGAATGACCCGTCCCAGAGCAAAATGTCCCTTCTGTGCTGCAAATCAGTCATATACTTTAATCACAGCCGGTTCTCACTGTGCTAAAATGAGCAGTTACTTCAGAACAGCCTTGCTTTAAACCAGATTACAGCATGGCTGCATATCAGTGGTTCATGGACGTTTTTATGTATTTATTTTCACAGACATCTCGACTCTTATGTTCTTATGTTCACTTTAACCTGCAAAAAAAAGAAGAAAAAAATAAAAACGTTTCCCTTTCCATGTCTAATTAAATGTAAAAATGTGTCTTAACCATTATTTCACTTCATCAAGAGTGACCTGGACCCTCATCAAGAGTGTCTTGAATTGTAAATGAATTATTAAAAATAAATGAAAAAGTAATTGGTAAAAACACAGCCCTCTCACGTATTAGAAGGACAATATCAGTCACCAGAGCCAAGGACGGGCGCTTTCAATGAAAAGGGATTCTGTTAGTGTGACATCACAGTGAAGCCAGAGAGTGATGTCAGAGCGGTAAACCCAATCTGGTAGACCTTAAAAATGTGTACACGTCTACACGGACGCGGACAAGCTGTGACGTTTCTCATAGTAAACTAATAAACATATCTTTGAGCTTGTAGAGCTCAGAAGTATACAGGGCTTAAGATGTGGTTGAGATCTCACTTGAAATGACAGATGAAATGAGATGAAAAGCAGTGGGATAATGGCAAACGAGCTGTTACATCAGGATGGAATAACGTGCATGCATCCCACCAGGGACACTGGTTTCCTTATGATTAGAGAGGGTTGCGTAATGCAGCGCTTTACTGTCTGTCAATCAGGTGAGACATCACCCCTGTGAGTGCGCACATGCGTGCGCACATGCATGCACGTGTCTGTGTGTTTGTGTGTGTGCAGGGAAGTCTGTATAATGTAGTGCTTTCATCATGTTTGAATTGTGTAGGGGCGGAAGGAGCACTCCGATATACTACCGATACTGATTTAGTTACTCCAAAACTGTGGTTCTCAGCCATTACGTGGACCACCAGTGTTCCTTGAGGGGGTCCCAGGTAGTTCCCAGCTAAATAATGTAGAGTTTGTAACCAAATGGACCCCTATAGATCTTTAACTCTTGAGCGTGTAAAATTAATTTTATGCTCTCAAGCATCCAATTATCTTACAATAAGTCTACACAATTAGAGAATGTAGAAGAATTCCTGAATCAGTATCAGAAACACTTTACTACCAAGTATGGGATAATTAGCAGTGGTTTGGAAAAAAATGTTTTACTTAAGTAAAAGTATCAATACTGCAATGTAGAAATACTAGTGGAGTGAAAGTACAATATTTGGATCTGATGAGATGTGGTGGAATAGAAGTGAAAGTGTTGGAAATCGGAAATACTTAAAGGGCCACTTCACCTCTGGGACAACCAGATCTTATTTTATTGTTGTTTGGGACACGATCAACACTATCCTGAGTTATTTTTTGTGTTCAATCTGTGTTTTGAGATATTTTAGTATTTCAGCATGAATGATGATGCATTTTGCATCATATGAGTCATCATGCTGCATCATAGTCACAATTGTACTTACTGTTAGTACAGTATTTAAAGGAGCTATAGTCAACTTTTTCTTGAAAAACGGATGCTATAATAAAAATAATGTTTTGAAAAGGTTTTATAAAAAAATAAGCTTCATAAATGTGTTTCTATTCAAAAATGACCACAAAAAGCGTAAAATAATGATAAAATAATCATTTTGGCCATGTCAGACCGACTTTGTTTACATTCCTATTCTATGGATTGATAAGGGATGTAAACAAAGTCGGCCCTAGAATGAAAAAGTTGACTATAGCTCCTTTAAGTAAATGTACTTAGTTACTTTACACCACTGGTCAGGGACGTGCAGAGAAAGTTAGAGAGGCAGGGGCTGAGATTTCTAAAAGGGCCTTATAAAGGGCCTATCGAAAATAAGCTCCAAGCTCACAACGCGTCGCATTGTGAGCTTGGAGGTCGGCAATTTTCGATGCTTGATTTCTACACAGAGAGGACAATTCTTTCAACATACGATGCTGCATTCAAGTTCAGCATAGTTTGGACAAGGCTTGAATTCTCTTGAATGCTGCCTTCAGGTATGGCATGGAAAGAGGGGCATTAGCATTTCTTTCACCATCGTAAAAACTGCATTCATGGTCTGGAGAGGGCACTTTTTTTAACAGACGGATAAAAGGGCATGGGGGCTCAAGCCCCCTTTGATGTCTATGTGTGCACGTGCCTGCCACTGTTAATTAGTAGCATTCCATCCCCTGTTTGTCAGCAGCTGTGCTCAGTCAGCTGCCGGTCCCAGTGTGACGGTGTTGTGTCTGCTGGGTCGTGTCCAAGCTGCCCAGTCACCTCCTCCTGCTGCTGTCCCACTGTCTGTGCTCAGCTCCGTTTCCCGCTATCACCCTACCTGTCCCCCATCACTCCACCCCGGCTTCGGTTACTTTAACGCATTCAGAACGGGTACACATTATTGTGTATCATTATTTTATGCTTTAACTATTGAAAAATAGCAGATATACAAGCTCACAGCGCGGCACCGAGTGCCGCGCTGCGAGCTTGTAGATCTGCTATTTTAGAAAAATCGTGAAAATTTGAATTTTGATCCCGATTCTATAAGTGTCTTTTGAATCCTTCTAAGAATTTTTGAAAAACCAATGTTTCTATGACAGCAATCTGGCCAGCCATCGTCAAAGAAAAGGTCCTTTTCACTTAACTGGGGCTCAGTTAGTCTGTTCTTGAGAGACTACCATGTCAGTGGTTCTCAAACCTTTTCATGTGAAGGACCCCCAAAATGATATGTATTTGGCCACGGACCCCCATCTCAAAATATTTAGTTCCAGGGACCACCCAGAAGCAAAATTTGAGTTACAAAAGTTCGCTTTGAAAATACATATATTCAAAGATTTGCACACATCTTTACGACTTTAAAAAAAATAGCAGATATACAAGCTCGCAGCGCAGCACTCGGTGCCGTGCTGTGAGCTTGTATATCTGCTATTTTTCACTGGTTAAAGCATTCAATAATTCTAGGCCTAAATGGGTTTAATGCACCGCTTCTGATTTGACGGCCCGTGTTTGTTTTCGAATCTCCTTATCGGGGACAGGCAAGAACGCGCGCTTCGTATGATGAAGTATTGATCTTACGAGGGGAAATTCATTAACGTGGCTCGCGTGGAAGATTGTTCTTAATTGGAAGAGACAAGATCTCTCCAATCAATGGACCGTCAGGGAGAGAGAGACGTTACTGTTGGCCGTGGCCAGGCCACGGGACTGGATTAGAGGCGGCGTGCTATATACGCACTCTCTCTGGAACGCGACCGCGTTCGCTACTTTCTTTTCAGTCACGTACAAAGCCTTGTTGAATAACGGTCGGTATGGTCTGCACGTGTGCATTTGAGTGTGCGTTTGCGTGCGTTGTTTTGACTGATCCCCAGGTTTGACATGCCTTCTCCCTACGCCACGTTCCTAACTCAAGCAGACATGTGCATGTGTATTTTCTCACACACACACACACACATGTGTGATCCAACTGTGTCAGCGCCGGCCACAGCCCCTCTGCATATCTCTGCAAGCTCGAACCCATTATAAGGGGTTACTCATGTGGTTGGTGGCTATCTCAGGCCATACTGTGGTTGCTTGTTACTGTACAATCCCAGACCCCAAGAACGTATGTATACTCCCGGAGGTTTTACAACCAACCGCAGGCAACTAAAGAACTAACAGGCTTACCAGTGCCTCGCGCCGCTCCTTGAAAAAAAACGAGACACATGCGTTTCATATTCACACCTTTATTCTTGCAACAAAGACGCACCCACGTCGTTCAGAACAAACGCCATGGTTGTTTAACCACTTAAGCCCTGTATACTTAAACCATGTTCAGACGACAACGCTCTGTAAAGAAAACGGCGAGGTCCCGGGAAACTTGGAGATACAAGGTTTCTGCCTGACAACGACGATATGGACTCTGGGGGGCGCCTGCTGACCTGGCGGTCCAGGCGCATACCACATTATGCTCTGTTGCCTGACAGCGCTTTACGGGTTTGATTCCCGATTACGACGGCCTTTGCTGCATGTCACTCCCTGTCTCTCTCTCTCCCTGTTTTTCTTTCTACCTACTGTACTATCAATAAAGGCCAAAAAAGCCCCCAAAAATATGTTAAGGAAAAAAAAGAAATGGACGCTAGGGTTCCATGTGGTTAAAGTACTGTAGCTATTGAAGCACACATGTCCCCACACCATTTCCCTCGCTCCATCGCTCTGTGTCTCCTTCTCTGCTCTGTGATTTCTCAGCATACATATGGTAGCCATCTGTCCTGGCAGGGTAACGCCGTAGACCAGAGTGGGCCAGCAGCGCTGTGGCCTGTGTGTGTGTCTGTGTGTGGAGATACACGGTTAACCCTTTACAGCCATATTGAGGGACCTGTATAATGGCCTATACTTAAGCCCCTTCTCCAGCAAAAGGGCCGAACCAGAACTAGAACCAGAACTATCCAGAATCAAGAACTGTCAAGAACCTGTGAAAATTCCGGGACTAAGTTCTGCTTACGTTACCATTTAACCAGACCTAACCGGGAAGGTCCCAAAAAAAGAGCAGCAGTGCTGCTGGCCCCGCCCATATGTTCCTAGAACTCAAGTTTAGTACTACATCAAGAGCAGGACCTAAAAAAGGTTCCCAGAACTGTGTCTGAAACGAGGCCATGCGCAATGGAAACAAAACCAAAAAAAAAAGAAAAAAAAAAATAATCAGGTTCTGGAAAGTTCTGGTTCCACCTCATAGTGGAAAAGGGGCTTTAGTGTTGCGCCGGCGTCTAGGGTTGGGAATCGGTTCCATCACATTTGGAACCGTTTACAGAACCTGTTTTATCACGTTGTCAGAGTTGGTATGTGGACCTCAAGTAACTCAGATAGTCCCTTTACCTAAGGTATATATATAGGAATACATAGGTTTCGTTAAGGGGAACCGTTAAGGAATCGGGCCGTTAATTTGAATCTTTGAGGAAGCAAAATCGTTAAAATCCTAAAGGATCTCAAACCTACCGGTGTCGCGCACCTTAAAATTGTTTCCAATCTACAAGCTTGTCATCTTCTAGATAGGCTTCTAGATCGGCTATTTTAGCAACTCAAGTATAAATTTGGCATAACCGAGCAAACAACTTTCTCTCCACACTCTGATATCACTTTGTGCATTTCTAAGCATGTCTCATTATCTCTGGTCTCTGTCGCTCTCATCTCTGCGTTGCGTCTCTCCTTCTGCCACTCTTAACTACCTCTCCCTCTGAGTCTCACAATGAGTCGAGTCTAATCACTATCATTTCCAGCAGGCGTTGTCATTCTTCTTCAGAAATGCTCTGCGCGAGTACACCTGACAGGAGGGAGTCTCAGCGAGTCGCGTGTCGTGTTCAGTGTTGGATTGGAATTGCATTGTGCCTGGGAAAATTCTTTAGCCTTGGCCAGTGGTTCTCAACCTTCTCAGGCCGCGAACTCCAAAATAATCATATTTGAACTGGGGACCCCTCCACCCTACGAGCACTAAGAGTTGAGGCATTTCATTTTGTATAACAAGGTTCTATTGTGAATATAGCAATTCTACATGCTCACAACGCCTCGCGTTGGAGGCGTTGTGAGCATGTAGATCTGCTATTTTCACAATTTCTGTCTCTAATATTTGACAATTTGGCCAATGGTAGGTATTAAAGGGTCCTTAAATGGTCACTTTAGAAATGTTAAACTTAAACTTTATGTTGGTTTGTTTACTGTTGAGTGAGAAAACAATGTTGCACATTAAGTTAATCGTCTGGGGACCCCCTCCCAAAATAATTTAGGGACCTCCCTGGGGGTCCCGACCCACAGGCTGAGAAACACTGTCCTAGGCAGTGAAGTGTTCCTTGATGCTGAGTCTAATCATCAGTCTGACAGACCCTTGTCCTGCAGGGTTACAGAATGTAAGGGGGAGTTCCGTGCACGTCCCTCCAAAATAGACTTAAAGGCATGCAGGGTAGGACCCACATACCCACATTGACCCACATTGCAACAGGCCAGCATCCTTCCCTTTTGCTCGAGTCGAGCGTTTGGGAAGCCTCCCCTGCCAGTTTGATGCAAATATCACCCTGTCCTCTGCCAGTTAGATCAAAAGACCATGGTAGGGGGATGTTAAAGAGATGGTGCCATAGTTTAGTACTTCTGTTTTGTATGTGTCTATGGTGTTAACATTACTCTCATAGACCCCCGGGTGTGGTTACAATGTGCAAATAATGTCTTACCTGCGTATTTTTGTTTTCTTCCTGAAAGCTGAACGCCTCCGAGTCAAAAGGCCCAATTGAATTACGCCGCTTTAATGACATCATGAAATCATCCCCTCCCCTTTGTACCATACAACAGCACTTTGGGTCAGCTTCAGCTGGGTCACCACCCCCCTGACAACCAGGTATACAGCCAAATCCAGCCTGAATCAGATCTGTGCCACATCCACAGTGGAATATGATTTGTTTAAATAAGTCTAAATGCAGACAGGTTACATGGAATCAGATTTTTTTCAAATGTGACTTGAGTCACATCCAGAGGTGGTTTCAGATCTGATTTCTAAAGATGTGTCTCAGTCTGAACGCTGTGACCTGATCTAACGAGCCAAGTCACATAAAAATTCACTTGTAGCTTGACCCGAGCACCACTGATGTCATTATAGAGTGCGAGAATTGCATTTTGTCGGTGTAATGAAAATAAAACAATAGTTCAGCATAGGTTTGACACTACAGAAGAAATGGCGAGCAGCATTCAGTGGACAGAGGGAGAAATTCAAGAGATTCAATTCCTAGCACTTTGTGGGGATGCCTCAGTACATGAGAAATGTACAGAAACATTTAAGCCAGGCAATATATGAAGACATAATCTCATGGCATGGCAGAATATGGGTTCACAAGGTCCTGTCTGCCGAGGAAAATTAATAATGTGAAAAACACATAAAGAGAGAAAAGTCGTGACGCCTACGTCGTTACCACAGTAACCAAAGCAGATATGTCGACGCAGTGCGGCTTTGGGTTGATGTTGTTAAAATCAGTCTGAACACATGGATCAGATCTGTGTCACTTGCAAATGCAGTGTGAACAGTCGGGCCAAAAGATCAGATTTGAGAAATAAATCAGATTTCGGCTAGTCGTGACTGCAGTCTAAATCCAGCCTTAATGAACAGGTGGATATGGCCACATAAAACATAATTTTAAGACTTTCTGTACACTTTTTTGAAGTTGTGTTTGGAAGAGTGGCCAACAATCGGTCATACTCCAAACAAACCTCTTAATCAGCTCTTCACAGAGGTCTACATCACAAAAGAGATTGGAGATGTCAGTGATGTCAGTCAGATTGAAACAGCATTTAGGAAACCATTCAGACCTTGTATTGAGGGAAAATCATGGCACCGTCTTTAAAAACCAAGAAAGCAATAATTAGCATTCATCATGACAACATTCTGGTGAATTGGACACCCGAGACATTGCAGCCATCACACGTTGTCACCTACAGTATTACTTGAATATTAAGCTGTCTCTTAGGTCTGTTCAGTGTTTTCTTATTTAGCCCGCCGTCTAAATGTACGCTCCGCATTCTGCTGCAACATTTTACTGTCACATCTTATGCACAGGTACATTTTTATTCGGCTTCCTTCAGATAATGTAGGAGCATAAGTAGTAATAATTGTAAAGAGAAACCCCAAAAAGTAAGAGAAGAGAGTAAACGAGAGCAACAACTCAGTAGCTGCTACAGTATCTTATACTGTATGTTATACCAGCAGGATATGCCTGAGAGAAACTGTATGACGTGCACATTTTCAACTCCCGTCCAAATTCGCTCAAGTTTAAAATGCTTTTACTTCAGTGTCACCAAATATTCCAATAGGTTTTCAATAAATATGTGCAAAGAAATCATTTAAACCAGTGGTTCTCAAACTTTCTAGTCTGTGACGCAAAAGAGAAATTTGAATTTTGCCTGGGACCCAAACTAGTGAAAATAGCAGATCTACAAGCTCAGAGCTTGTAGATCATCTATTTTCACTACTTCTTGATTGTTACTATATTTTATTTATGGAATTTCTTGAAAATTCATACAATTCTTAAAAAAAGAAATCTAAAAAATAAAATGATATACTGTATTTCAAAAGATTTTCCATCTTTTGAACATTCAAACCATTCAAACCAGCCATAAGGTGAACAGGTGAGGACCATTATTTGTAGCTGCTGGAGGCCACCCACAGAGCCTCCACACTCCCACCAATGAGGTGCCAAAGGGGTGCCTACATCTATCACATGTGAATTTTCCAATACAGTGCACAAAAAGCTGCACATACAAATATAAACCCTCATTTGGCTCCTACACACTGTACCTGTATATGCACAACACTAGAGTACCGTACAACAGTTTTAGTTAGGAATGGTTAAACGTGTACTTTTTTGTGTTTGTGCATTTTTGTTTCTTTGTTCTTGTTTTTCTTTTTTTGTATAAAATTGCTTGTGATGTTGTTCTGTCCAAAATGTTTATGTATGCCTGTTCAGTAAGAACGTCCAAAACTGAAAAGCACAAAAAAAATAATAATGGTTAAACGTAGGAAATTAGTACACTCATTTTGTGAACATAAAGTGCAGCATCTGGTGTCCATGTACCGCCTGCCTTTTTATGTTGCACCCCTTGCCAAAGCACATTCCGTGCATGAACTCCATATTTGGCAAAACAGCTTTTTCTAATTCTGATTTCCTAATTGACACACCACTAAGCCACCAGTGCAAGTGCTTGGCAGTTCAAATTGCTAAACTTAGTTTTACTTTTAAATGAACAAATACTTGTCATTCTTTGTATTGTTTGCGGCAGCAGAATGGAGCCTGTGTTCCAAATTAAAACCGGGGTCGTCTATGCTCCAGATCCTTTCAATGAGGCTGTTCATTATAGAATATTGTCACTGTCCTGCAGAAACCTTGTATCTCCACGTCTCAAATTTGCATGCTCAAATCTACCTCATCACACAAGACTGTCGCACAAAGCTTGTGAAAATAGCTGATCTACAAGCACACAACGCCTCGCATCGCGAGGCATTTTAAATCATTTTTAAAATGTTAAATACAAAACGAACGGTTTTTGGACATACGAGGTTTCCACCTGACAACAACGATATTCTTGTTACTGACTGATGCATTCATTGCATGAACGACATCTTAATAGGAACTCCTGTACACACATTACTCATTCTCCAGTGGCTTGCCTGGAGGAATCCTCTCTCTCTCTCTCTCTCTCTCTCTCTCTCTCTCTCTCTCTCTCTCTCTCTCTCTCTCTCTCTCTCTCTCATAAAGTTTAGTTTCAGACATCAAAGAGCTACCGTACTGAAGACAGGACTGGTCCTTTTAAAGAGCTCCATATCTATCTATTATTCTCATAATGACTAATCTCCTCTCATCTCTCCACAATACAGCAAATATCAGTGCTCTCGTTAAAGCCACTGTACCATATGTAGCCAGATAAGAGAACAACAAACAACCCCATACTATCTTACACTGCCTGCATTTTACATGACAGCTGACATTTTCAAAACGCATCCTTTCCCTTTTCATCTGAACCTTTTCTTTTTTCCTTTTTCTTTCTTGCTCTGTCGGCGCGTCAGAGCTGCGGTCTTTTACAGTATGTGAGATGCAGACAGGCGTCCTAGCCAGGGGTGTCGCACCAAATTCTGGGCCCTGGGTACTTTAACTATTGAAAAATAGCAGATGTACAAGCTCACAGCGCTGCACCGAGTGCCGCACTGCGAGCTTGTAGATCTGCTATTTTTAAGTATTTTAATATTTATATTGAAGGTTCTTTTTTAAACCTATGTTTCTATGTCAGTGGCGCTCAAACCTTTTCATATGAAGGACCCCCAAAATGATATGTGTTTGGCCACAGACCCCCATCTCAAAATAGAAGCAAATATTTGAGTTAAAGCTATACTGTGTAAGATGCTCAACTAGTGGTCAGTAGCCCTATAGCAAACCGCGGTCGCGTCCGCGTCTTTCGGCCGTGTTTCATACCTTCACACCCCCGCGTCTGCCTCCACCTCGCCGAGATCTATCTTTAGAGGGGTCCCTGGTTCCTGTGCGTTCAGGCATTCCGGAGAAACGGACTACTTCACCCTGCCTGGTAGGCGAGATTACCTTTTGAGTATAGAGACACACAGGCGACTACAAATATGGCCGCCATAGCGACCCCACTTCAAGATGCGCTGTGATTGGCCGGCAGTGTATAACCCCCGCTGTGATTGGCCGGTAGTGTGATGACGTAATTTTTCCGCGAAAACCGGGGCCCGGTCAGGATCATAGAAAACATATAAAGAGAAGGCTTTAGAAGCTGAAAATAACGGAGTGGGTGTTCTAAAACTTTAGCGATTTAACAGTTAGGACAATTTTAAGATTTGTTTTATAAAAAAAGTTACATGGTATAACTTTAAAAATGTTCGCTTAAAAAATAGATATATTCAAAGATTTGCACACATTTTCACAATTTATAAAAATAGCAGATCTACAAGCTCGTAGCGCTCACGCTGTGAGCTTGTATATCTGCTATTTTTCAATAGCTAAATAATGAAGGCCCACTCCCCCCCCCCCCCCCCCCCCCCCCCTTGTGACGCCCCTGGTCCTAGCTGTCGCCATCACGTGAGCACTGGCCGCGTATAGCGTCACTAGCTTGCAAGCTTTCATGTGAGACCTCTGTCATTTCTTTCCCCGAGGGAAGACCGTGCCTTGCATTAGGACGGACACAGTGAGGCAGAGAGGTGGGAGGTGGTGGGGGGGGGGGGGCAGTCACCTTGCCGCAGCCCGGCCTAAGAGCACAGCACTCCACAGTCAGCCGTGCTCGCATCGCACCCTGTGGTATCCCCAGGCCTACAGCGGCACACAGTAAAGTCCTGGGTGTTCTTTTAACTCTAGAGAGCTTACGAATAGATAAATACTGAGGATTTCACTGTGAGGGATTAATGAGCAAAACCATTCAACAGCAAGGTGGTTTAAAGTGCATGTTTCTTGCATTTATGTATTAGTACTCCTACTGTACTGTATGTTTCTACCCGCACGCACGCATGCGCGCATGCACACACACGCACACACATTGGTTCACACACCATTATTGGGGTTGTGGGATGTCCGGCTCCAACCCTCTCCACTTTAATGTGCTTTGCTTGAAAAGTGGGTGCATGGTGAGCCAAAACAAAAAAAAGAAAGCAACAAAGAACGTGTTTCAGAGCAATTCATATTGCCTTGTACCAGTATAAAACAAAAAATCATAATGGCAACCTTTGTTTCTGAGTTTTTACCTTTTATAATTGACTCTAGGGTCTGGTTCTTCATATTCAAGTGTTTTTTTCACCCACACCAGTTTGGTCGGCTGTGGGTGTCAGTTTTGCTTCACAAAAGGTTGCATATCAAGTAGCGATATTGAAGATCATCAGTTGATAGCTGTCAATTGTTTTTCGAAGAGAGTGAATGCTGTAGACTGAAAAAAAAAGAAGAAGACAATAACAAACTATAGTGGCTACTACAAAGGGTTTTGTAATTGACTAGAGCTTACAGTTACATGTAAACAGAAGCTCTAGGGTTTGGCTCTGTGAATCTTGGCAATGTCTCTCTGACGCACTCTTCTAAAGCCTGTCCAACACAACTCAGTGGGTCCGACTGAAGGACAGCCAAGGGATGGGGAGATAGATAGAGGATATGGTGGAGGGACAGAATCCCACCTCCCCAGTTGTCCCTCAGTGGTGGCTTTACACAGCTACATTCTGAGTAGAGATCGGTATCGGCCAGATATCGATATCGGACGATATTTTATGTTTCCGACATTAACCGATGGCAGTTGTAGCCGATACTTATCTGTTGTTGATAAGCATACATTTTGCACTGGCTATGTTGGTGTATTCGTTACCTGCAGCCTACCAAGCTGTCAGTGGTGGAAAAAGTACTCAATTTCTAGTATCAAGTATCAATACTGCAAAGTAGAAGTACTCCGTTACAAGTAAAAGTACTTGAGTAAAAGTACGAAAGTGTTGGCATCAAAATGTACTTAAAGTTATATAAGGTATAAAATAGGGCTAAAGTGGTTTATGTATGTTTTATAATTTATAATATATAATGTATACCTACAAAGTAGCTAGTAACTAAAGTTTTCAAATAAATCTAGTGGAGTAAAAGTACAATATTTGGATCTGAGATGTAGTGGAGTAGAAGTAAAAGTATTGGAAATACTCAAGTAAAGTACAAATACATAAAAAGTGTACTTAAGTACAGTACTTAAGTAATTGTACTTAGTTACTTTACACCACTGCAATCTGTAGATTCTATTTTTTTTTTCTCTAAATTCTTTCCCAGGGTTAGGATTTTTGTAACCCATTTTTTTCACCCGGTGTCAATCGTCTAATGTAATCCTGGGCACTACACTCCCTCTGGCAACCTGGAGAGAGCAACGGACTGACCTTATGCTTCCTTCTATGCATGAGGAGTCCAAGCCACTTCTTTTCACCTGACAGAGGGGCGTTTCCCCGGCTGGACGCAACGCGCGGAAGGAACACGTTATTCCAACCAGTTCCGTTCCCCTCCATCAGGCGCCCCAGCTGGCCAGGGGGAGGCATTATAGAGAGTAGAAACCAGGATTACTGCATGTTTTTGTGAGGGTACCTACCCTAGGAGACACAGGGAGAACATGCAAACTCCCCACAGAAAGGCCCTTTTGCCAACCCCACCTAGGGTATGGGCACTGATGACGTGGAGGAGGGAACACGCCTCCAGCGCCCACTAGCGTCCTCAGCGGTAATCGCACCCAGGACAATTCTAGCTGTGTGGCGACAGCCCTACTGACTGTGCCACCGTGCCCCCCCCCCCCACACACACACACACACACACAGGGCAGGCTGAGAACCACTGCAGCAGAGTGCAGTGAATCCACCACCAGCATCACAACACATAAGATCTGAGTTGACAAATGGCTTGATTTTAGGGGGTTCCTCTTCAAGTCGACACAGTGGAGTTTTAAAATCATGAGTGTGTGTGGGGGTGTGAACAGATTGCAATTTCTAAAATTGCAGCTTTCAGCTCATCAAAAGAGGTGCCACATGTCCCCCTGTAGCAACCTCTGAGTGGGCGATTGACTTGTTAATATATCATTTTGTTCAATGGTGCTGCAGAAAGGGGATAAAATCAAAGGTTGGACCGTGCCAGGGCAGGCCTCCTACCTACTGCTTTAATGTGCTCTGCTTGAGCTTTGCACACCAAAGCACCAAAGTGGGTGCATGGTGAGCCAAAACAAAAAAAAAAAAAAAAAAAGAAAAAAAAAGCAAGCAACAAAGAACGCAATTCATATTGCCTTCTATATAAAAAAACATAATAGCAAACTTTGTTTTTTGGAGTTGATCTTGTTTTATGGTTTTTACTTGACTTGAATTGACTCTAGGGTCTAGGCCTATTATATTCCTTCATATTCACAAGTGTTTTTTTTTTCTTTTCCTTCTTGTTTTGTTTTAATTTCTGTTTTGTGTTTTTAGATGAATAGTTGGGTGCTGCTTGTGTTTTCGCAAGCTTGTACTGTATGTTTTGTTCTAGGTTAGCAATTTAGGCCAGATTCTTATTGTACTTGTTTAACAAGGAAAAAGGACTCTGAAAGAATAATACGCCTTTGGGCTTCCTTCCCTTTCCCGTACTGTAACTACTATTTCTCATTTCCTCTAAATGTACTTGTAGCCTCTATATTGTACAAATAAGCTAAACTAAACTAACAGTAGCTTCATTGTCTGTGGCTGTAGCAGGGAGAGTACTGTGCCTCAGTGAGATAACAACCTGACCTGACACAGCTACAGTACAGAACAGCTGCTGGTGTCGGCGGCTCTTTGTTCCAGAGTCATGGCTTGTTGGAGACACGGCCCCGGTCCTCTGCACCTGTACCCTGCTGCCTCTCAACAGTGGTTCTCAACCTGTGGATTGGTCCCCCAGGGGGGTCCCCACATGATTTTGACATTGAACGCCTTGCGTAAATCGGCTATTTTTAAAATATTAATCTGTGGAACCGAGTCAAACTAAATGTAAAGCCTCAACTTTACATTTCACAGCCTGAAAAGGTTGAGAAGAACCACTGCTCTACCCCACTGCTTCTGAACAGTGGGGTCCGGGGACCCCCAGGGGGCTTTGAAGGGGGTTCTAGGGGGTCCCCAGCAAAGTTACTTAATGTACAGTAGTATCAAGATCAGTTTAATCACTTTAACCCTATACTGTACATTGGCTATTTGAAAACATTAATACATTAAGACACTGACCATTCAAGTGCCCATCAGAATAATAATAATAAGTCTTTGGCAGAGGATGAGTTTAACTGATTGCAGATCATCTCACCTTCACAGTTACTATGCTGCTATCTCTGGTCCATAGCATTAGAAGGAGTTCTCCTTAACACTATGTCAGAAACCATCCAGTGCGCCCGCAGGAAAGCCTGCGCACAGCGCACCCTCTCGTCTGTTGTAAAAATATTAAATACCGTTTTGCTACTCACCAAAACAAAAGTAGCTGTGGCGATTTGAAAGCTTACTCTACCTAGTGGACCCACTCTGGGCCCCCCACCAAACGTCTAAAATACATTTCTAGGACAAAATGGAAAATAATCTACTGGACGGAGATACTCTTCCTGGTTGAAGACTATTTTAACAAAACAGCGCTTTCAAGTTGCCGAGCCGAACAACACCCAACAAGACCAAAGCTCTGTTAATGCAGTCCTCTGACCGGCGTGGCAGTAGTGAGTTGGTACGGTGATGGCGATGGCGACGATTAAAAAATTAGAAGAAGTAGTATATCCATCCGATCGCCCTAGAAATGTATTTTAGGCGTGTGGTTGGGGGCCAGAGTGCGTCCACTAGGTAGAGTAAGCTTTCAACTCACCACAGCCACCTTTGTTTTGGTGAGTAGCAAAACTGTATTTGTTATGTGTTAACTGACGAGAGGGTGTGCAGGCTTTCCTACTGGCGCACCGGATCATTACTTACAGGACAGCGTTAAGGAGAACTCCTTCTAATGCTATGGACCGGAGCTACTATGCTGCTAACCTCTTCCACCACTCCACCAAACACCCAATATTTGATAGTTCCTCATCATCTGATGTTTAATTATGCCTTCCTATAGTTCAAACATAAAGCACCGTAGAATCTGTGACATATTTTTAGAGATGACATTTTGCACACGGGTGCTGAGAGAGAGAGAGAGAGAGAGTTGCTTGGGCTTGAACGAAAAGAACAGCATCTACTTCAGTGGTTCTCAACCTGTGGGTCGGGACCCCCAGGGGGGTCACCAAATTATTTTGGGGGGTCCCCAGACGATTAACTTAATGTGAAACATTGTTTTCTCACTCAACCGTAAACAAACCAACACAAAGTTTAAGTGTGTAGCACATTTCTAAAGTGACAATTTAAGGACTTTTTAATAACTCTGAAATGACAAATTAAACATTGGCCAAATTGTCAAATATTAGAGGCAGAAATTGTGAAAATAGCAGATCTACATGTGAGCATGTAGATCTGCTATTTTCACAATAGGACCGTGATATATTAAACTAAATGTAATGCCTCATTCTTCAGGTTGGGGGGTCCCCAGTTAAAATATGATTATTTTGGGGGTCACGGCCTGAAAAGGTTGAGAACCACTGATCTACTTAACCTCTTTCACAATGTTGTGTGATATGGCTTGGTTGGGTTATTATTCAAAGGAAATGTGCTGACCGACCAGAAAGTCGTGCGGAACCAAATAAGTGTCCTAATCGGTTTCAGGGGTGATTTGCCTGAAAGAACTTGCCTGCTCCCTGAAGATCAATGCGTAATGTCACCTTCACCGATGGCTGCGTGCACGTCAATTAAATTAGCAGAGTATTAGGACAGAGGAGCCACTCAAACCAAAGCTACGTACGTACGTGCGTCCCCCCGTTCCCCAGTCAGTGCGGGCCGAGTAGACAGTCATTGGTTACAGCCATTTTATAATTTGACACACTGTAGGCAGTAAGTGTTGTGCAGCACAAAACTGTTGAGTATAATAATAGGGACCCAGCGACAGAGGGAGTTGGGAACCAGTCTGGCTTGTCATGCTGAGAGCAGGGGCAAATAACGAATGCACAGAGAGGAGTTGTGAATAATGACATTGCCTCAGAAATATACAGCAATATTAGTTTACAGAGAAGCACTTTGATGGGTACAAGCATGACAGCGTAATGAATGTGTAGCACTCGTAGCCTCGGCACAGATCGGTTATTTTTATGATAATGTGTTTCAATAATTAATTCCATACTTTTGATAACGGTCGTGTTATCTTATTCGTGTCGTGTCTCTTATTTTGTGCCTCTTTTATTCTTTCAGAGAGGAAATCCAATCCAGAACTTATTTTAATGACTAAAATGTAAATTTAGCCATTCTGTACCGTACAGTATGTTAATACAATACTGCATAACACGTACACAGTGGTTTGAGGTGTTTCCCTCGTCTTCCATTGAGAAATTAAATGATACCATGCTGACACCTATAGATATGCCATTTCAACTCTTCATTGTTTACTGCTCTTTTCCTGCAAATGCCTTTTTTCCACAGGTTTCTTTCCCTGTTTCGCATTTCAAATTTTTATGGAGAATGGAACGTATTTTTTGGATAAAACTCGCAAATGGCAAGAAACCACTCCAGCAGAATCCACCTTCATAGGTAGATTTAAACTTCGAAGTCAGAGAAGGTCATAAAAATAGCAAAAATAGCTGATCTACAAGCTCAATGTTCTGCAAATCCCCTGAAAATCTGCTGTCTTACCAATGGCACATCGTGTGAAGTTTTGAAATTGCACATCTGTACTGGTATAGGTATTATAAGCACAGTAACCTGGACAAGGTGTCTTGGATGAGCGGCAGATGTTTGGTCTCCCATGCTGGAGAGACCTGGTTTGAATCTCGGTTAGTGACATAAAACATGCAGCAGCAACTACCCACTGGTGGACCACGAGGATATTGCAAATAACTGGCAAAACTCTGATTTTAATGATCAATAACATCAAAAATGTAAACAAACAAAAAAAGTTTTTTCATTGTAATAGTAAAGGAAACTTTCATTGCGATACAAAGGAAAACGTATAAAACATGTATATTATGTTAGTTCCATTGATCAAAGCCGGCCCGGGAACACAATTGAATGATTGATCATTAAAATAAACGTTGCTCTGAAAATGCACACGGTCCACCCATCTGACCACTTAATCACATTTGACCATCTGACCACCCATGCGTCCACTTAACCCGGCAGCTGAATGGCTGCGGGTGTCACGTTGTCAGATGCAGGGCCCACTTGAGACGTTCAAGTGGGCCCCTGATTCAGAGAAAAGGTTGAGAACCACCGACAACGTGGAACACTGCTTTAACAAAAAGGATCGCCTTGATGCTCCCATTTAGAACGGGTACACATTATTGTGTATCATTATTTTATGCTTTAACTATTGAAAAATAGCAGATATACAAGCTTGCAGCGCGGGTTAAAGCATTCAATCATTCTAGGCCTGAATTTACAGCAGCCTTCTCTCTCTCTCTCTCTCTCTGTCTCTCTCTCCCTGTTTCTCTCTGGGTCTCTCTCCCAGGTGTGCTCAGCTTGCCAGAGAGCCTGAGCCTTCACAGAGACCAGCAGCAGCGGCCGGGGAAGAGTGGCGAGGGCCGCGCCTACAGCCAGTCTGAGCTGCGCTCCGTCGAACAGTGCCTACTGGCCACGAGAGTGGGCAGCATCTCTGAACTCAGTGAGTTAGTAGTACAACCGTGTGTGTGTGTGTGTGTGTGTGTGTGTGTGTGTGTGTGTGTGTGTGTGTGTGTGTGTGTGTGTGTGTGTGTGTGTGTGTGTGTGTGTGTGTGTGTGTGTGTTAGGGCATTCACCAAATATTCGAATATTCGATTAGCAAAGTCACTATTCGACGTTGTTCACCGAAGTCGAATATTTGCTTTTTTTTCTCTCTTTAAAAAATATATAATTTATAAAGCTTGGCTAGTCATAAGAATGAGTTGTCAATGCCCCTGGTGGATGAATTTGTTAACGCTCTATACCAGGGGTTCTCAAACCTTTTTAGGCCGTGACCCCCAAAATAAACATATTTGAACTGGGGACCCCCACCCTGACAAGCACTTGGAATTGTAGGTATTACATTTAATGTGACTCGGTTCCACAGATAAATATTGTGAAAATAGCAGATCTACATGCTCGAGCATGTAGATCGGCTATTTTCACAAAGTTCGCCTCTTGCTTACTTAATATTTGACAGTTTATTTGTACAATATAATACAGAAAGTAGTTTATACGTTCAAAGTTCTGAATTTCTTTTGCAGATGTTTACATTTAGCTATTTCTGCTATTCATAGCAAGGACAGTGAAGTATAAAGGGTTTAATAGGTTAGTGTGTGTTTGAAGCAAACTTGAATTGATGCGTGCAAATCTATAATGTGCAATGAAAGTCACCAATTACCCAGTTCCCCTGCCATTCATTATTATGTCATTAACTTATAAGCTTGACATGCCCCCCCATAAGTCTTCTAAGTTAATTAAATGTCAATGTGTTTATTATCCAAAGAATAAAGGACACCAGGATGCGGTCTGAATACATTTATGAAGCGGAGCTCCCATTTCGATAAAGAAATAATAATTGAGAAATCACTGTGTATATTTACTGCATTCCACCCACTCGTCTGCACTCATCTGAAACAGCGGAAATACACCTTTCATATTTGCTGGTTCCAGGGACGTGCTGGGCCCCTGATTCAGCCCGGGTTGCAGAGGCCCTCATTGCGCGCTATGGAGTGTGCCTACTGCTACTCAAAGATTTGCCATTTCAGATCATGACAAGTGACAAGCCAGTGGGCCAGTTACTGTACATGAGTTATATTTCGTCGTTGTCGGGTGGAAACCTTGTACGTCCAAAACCGTTTGTTTTGTATTCATCATTTAAAAAATGATTTAAACTAGTGAAAACAGCCGATCTACAAGCACACAACGCCTCGCACTTTTCACTACTTTTGTGTGACGGCCTTGTATGATGAAGCAGGGCTTTGCTTTGCGAAGAAAAAATTACAAATTTGACACTTGGAGATACAAGGTTTCTGCCCGACAGTGACGATTTACTTTGTTGGCCGCCCAGCCCCCAAAATGGAACGAAGGCCGACATTTTATTTTTATTTTTTACCTAATGGCCGGCCTGGACCGGCCGGGAATGAACCGGCCGCTCGGGAGTTGTCCCGCTTTTCCCAATGGCCTGCACGTCCCTGGCTGGTTCCACCTTGTTTTGCTGTTTTGATTTGAATACCACCAACTAAGATGGTACAGTATGCATTTTTAGAAATATCTGAAAATGTTTTGAAACTTTTCACCTATAATGACATGCCTAAAATAGGTCCCTATGCCCAATCGATTATTGTATAGAATTATTGATTATCGATATATTATATATAGTATTATATATACAGTATGTATGTCACTCAAATCAAATCATGGCATTATTACCATTATCTCATTATATGCAACTGTATTTTTTTTCTAGACACACAACACAATGGAAATAATGAAGCTTTAAAGCTTTTTTGTGTTTGTGTGCTGTACATACGATTTAGTAATAACAATAAAGAATTCAATCAATCAAAAAGGACATGAAATGTTACACTCTATATTAGATCTCAAAATCTATATATATATATCTGACACATGCAATGTGATGGTCAAAGGTCAAGGTCGCCAATGAGCCAAATGGCTACATGGTGTAAAGCCTTAGTGTTAATCACACTCAGGGCGGATTCACACTGAGGTCCGATTGATTTGAACTGTTCCCGAAAACAGTTGCCTGGTCCCCGCTGACCAGCATTCACATTGACCAAAATTCTTCTGTGCCTTTACTCCCTGGAGTACACTTCATTCATCTGTAATTGTATTTATGTGCCTCCCGGGGGCGCTTGTTGACTATGGGGCTTTAAGTGATGTTAGGTTTTCAACGTAATGGGTCCCGGGACCCACAGGTGGTCATTCAAATGGGTCCCAGAATTATTTGATGGGTCCCCTAGACTACGTCCGGAGGTGGTCTCTGGGCTGGCGTTTCTGAGGACAGTACGCAGCCTTCACACTATCAAAACATCTGCCAAGTAGCCTCGAGTGCGCACTCGAGACCGCAGTGTGAACCACCCTCAGAGAGATTGGTTCCTCTCTGTTACTAATGGATAAATGAACACTAGAGCAGGGGTCTTCAATGTTTTCAGGCCAAGGACCCCTTAGTTGAGAGAGAGATGAAGCAGGGACCCCCACAACCTGCTCATAGATTCCATTTAGTTTCATTGTTTGACAGCACAATCATCAGTGTATTTTGGATTCATGTCAATTTGTGTTTTCAGATATTTAACCACTTGAATCGTCAATACTTAATAAACTTGACCTTTCACTCTGTACTTAACCTGCTCTTTTTCCCCTCTACACCAAAGCTCTTTGCCGAAAATAGACGATATACAAGCTCACAACGCCTTGCGCTGCGAGGTGTTGTGAGTTTGTAGATCTGCTATTTTTGTTTAAAGTTCTCAGAATTTGGACACTAGGGTTCAAGTGGTTAATATAAAAAAGAAGTAAAAAACTTTCTATCGCTCAAAGATTTGAAGTAACTCTGAGGACCCCCTGGGGATCCCGGACCCCCTTGCTGAAGACCCCTGCACTAGAGGATTCAACCCTACATACCTATTTGACCGACTAACCCCAGGGCTCTGTTCTTGGTCCGCTCCTTTTTCCAACCTCAACATCAAATCTCTGCCAAATCTTCGAGTATGGACACTAGGTTACACAGAGATTGTGCAAAATGTAACCAAATGGACCGTTTGGTCAACGGGTCCATTTGGTTACATTCATATAGAGTTAAATGAACACTCAGGATTTGACTGTGTGGCTTGTCCTCGTTTTCTCTCGATCAGCGCGCTGTTTTTCGGCTGACCATCTCATAAAACGAGGGCTAAAAACGGTGAGTCACATAATTGACGATAATTGAGTCATAATTCTCACGAATACAGAATGCTTTGTAATATGCACAGCTATGTATAACAAAACCAACCATCTCAGAACATCTTTTAGTACCGTATTCCGCCCTCTCACAGAGACGAACAGCGTTGTCATGGTATCACCACGTCGTCGAGGAGACAGCAGGGTTGTGTGACAGATAGCCTACCTCAAAAGCCAACCATTTTCATTTAAAGTTTTGATATGCGTTAGTTAGGCCAGTGGTTCTCCAACATTCTCATGTGAAGGCCCACCAAATTGATATGTATTTGGCCGAGGACACCCCCATCAGAAGATCTACAAGCTCACAACAAGTGACATTCTTACATTCTTGGAGTTAGAAGAACACTGTAAGGTTACTTTTTAGGGGTGTAACGATACATTTTAATAGCAATTCGATACATATCACGATACATGGTTGGTGATACGATACATGGACGATATTGGTTCATTCATGGCGATACGATTCGATTTAATGGTTAAAATCAATTTAGTAACTATTTAGCAAAGAAATTAAATCTGTGTGAAAGGTGTGGATAGTGCAGGTTTTTAAGGGAAACATGTATTATTATGGATATAAATAAGTAAACACAGTGATTATCTGCCAAATACATGGACATTGTATATTGACAAACCTGCAACTTGACATGAACCCAGAGATTATGCACATGCATCGATAGACCAGTGTAGCTATATGGAAAGGAAAGGTAATTAAACCCCTACTTTTCATTTTTTCTTCTTAAAAATGCTAAATCGATACAATCAAACAAACAAAAGTATCGATACAATTGATTCTTTGCACTGCCGATTCGATACGATACAAAATAAAACGATACGATTCAATTTTAGCTGTTTTCATTTCAATATACTTCGATTTTTTAAGTTAAAACGATATTTCGATACAGTTACTATATCGTTACACCCCTATTACTTTTGGTTCCTAACTATCAATAATCATTTAAAGATTTGGTGAAATGATTAAAAAAAGACAACATCTTAGAGCATATCCATGGGCTTCATATGGGCATACCTAACATTAGATGCCAAAAAAAGGAAAATTTGTACCGCATGTGCAAGTGCAAACATTCATCAGCAGAAGGAATGTTGAGACAATTCTCTCCGGGGGCGGACAACATGTACTGCAGCGTCCCTGGAGGCCTTGAAGGAGGAACAAAATAAAGGGAAGAAAGAATCCAAGGACCATCGACATAGTCGCGGTCCTTATTCATCAGTGGGTTGTATTGACTAGAGGTTCGCGGCCCTTCGGGCCGCTCACATCTAGAGTTTGCGCCTGCTTCGCAGGCGCTCACAGCTACGTTGCAGCAGTGATCCACCCACATCCATCCACCCACATCCATCCGTCCACATCCATCCATCCATCCATCCATCCATCCACATCCATCCATCCATCCATCCATCCATCCACGCATCCATCCATCCATCCATCCATTCATCCATCCACATCCATCCATCCATCCATCCATCCATCCATCCATCCATCCACATCCATCCATCCATCCATCCATCCACGCATCCATCCATCCATCCATCCATCCATCCACATCCATCCATCCATCCATCCATCCATTCATCCATCCACATCCATCCACATCCATCCATCCATCCATCCACATCCATCCATCCACATCCATCCATCCATCCATCCACATCCATCCATCCACATCCATCCATCCATCCATCCACATCTATCCATCCACATCCATCCATCCATTCATCCATCCATCCACATCCATCCATCCATCCATCCATCCACATCCATCCATCCATCCATCCATCCATCCATCCATCCATCCATCCATCCATCCATCCATCCATCCATCCATGCATCCATCCATCCACATTAGGGTGGATCTTAAATTACCTTTTTTAGATTTTCTTGAGTCTCACCCCCCAATTATGTTCCAATGTACAAAAAACTGCTTTGGTTAAAATTTGGTTGAATTTCAAGCATATTTAGAGGTAGCTCAATCAAGTCAAAGATTGTACATTTTATTGGTCAAAATCGAATTGCACTGCAGGCACATTTAAGTTATACATTACACATTATTCTTATACTAAGCACAGAAATTATATTTTTTAAGCTTACAAATCTAAACACAAATCTGATTACATGTTTGTCATATGTCAAACCAGAATTAATGTATAGTAGGAAATAACCCTAAATAGCAAAGAATGACAAATTGCTATTTTTCATAACGTGCACAATGACATTTCTTTATTGCACACTCTTCAATCATACTCACAACACACAACAAGCACACAGCCCCACTTCCTTGTTTACCCCTAAAACCCCCGAAAGTCACTGCAGTATTTAATAGTAATTCAGTAGTTACTGATCAATTAAAGTTTGTTTACGGCTATCGGGATACTTGTGCCGATGGTTCTGCACAATTTGCAGCAAGTATTGGAGTTGGGACTCATCTTTAGTAATGATACCACAATATTCTTGTATTAGGGCAACCCCACGCTCTGCATGATCATTGACAACATTCATCGCCTTCACTAAAGCCAGAGCTTCTTGGTAGTCCACCCTGGGCTCCCACTCATCGGGATCAACGTCAAGGAAGTCATCTGGGAGATCTATCATTTTGAAAAGCACCTTGGATTTGGGAAACACAAAATCTTCAATGTTCTTCCTTGCAATTGTTCCAGGTCAACAGTAATTCTCTTCATAAACCCCTGTTCATGATCTTCATTTCCATCTTTCGTGGCTCTCACCATCAGCCTCTTCGTTTGCGCGCTCACTTGACTGTCAAACAATGCAAGTCCGACGATCTCTGGAGCCAAATACCATAAGTGATTGGAAAACTTTTGAGAAGCAGCTTTAGACACCTCAGAATTTATTGATGAATATTCCAGCAACTCATTTTAACAGCTGCCAAATCATTTAGTGGAGCGCTGACAGCAACAGGTGCCATCATCCATGCCTTCACATAAATGCAAACTGCAAAAATGCACAAATCCATGCATGCTTTTTCTTCCCTGAGGGTCAGTTTGAATTGGCCATGAAACATCCAGATCTTCAAACAATAAATAACCTTTACCATCCAACGGGCATGATGGGTAACTCCTGGAGCTCTGAACCGGATACCTCGAGCAGCGAGGTATCTGGTTCATCAATAAATGCTGAGATGTCTAAAGCTGCTTCTCTAAAGTTTTCCAATCACTTATGGTGAACAGGAGCATATGAAGAGAATTACTGTTGACCTTGGAACAATTGCAAGGAAGAACATTGAAGATTTTGTGTTTCCCAAATCCAAGGTGCTTTTCAAAATGATGGATCTCCCAGATGACTTCCTTGACGTTGATCCCGATGAGTGGGAGCCCAGGGTGGACTACCAAGAAGCTCTGGCTGTAGTGAAGGCGATGAATGTTGTCAATGATCATGCAGAGCGTGGGGTTGCCCTAATACAAGAATATTGTGGTCTCATTACTAAAGATGAGTCCCAACTGCAAATTGTGCAGAACCATCGGCACAAGTATCCTGATAGTCGTAAACAAACTTTAATTGATCAGTAACTACTGAATTACTATACTGCAGTGACTTTCGGGGGTTTTGGGGGTAAACAAGGAAGTGGGGCCGTGTGCTCTTTGTGTGTTGTGAGTATGATTGAAGAGTGTGCAATAAAGACATGTCATTGTGCACGTTAAATGAAAAATAGCAATTTGTCATTCTTTGCTTTGCTATATCCTACAATACATTAATTCTGGTTTGACATATGACAAACATGTAATCAGATTTGTGTTTAGATTTGTAAGCTTAAGAAATATAATTTCTGTGCTTAGTATAAGAATAATGTGTAATGTATAACTTAATTGTGCCTGCAGTGCAATTCGATTTTGACCAATAAAATGTACAATCTTTGACTTGATTGAGCTACCTCTAAATAAGCTTGAAATTCAACCAAATTTTAACCAAAGCAGTTTTTTGTACATTGGAACATAATTGGGGGGTGAGACTCAAGAAAATCTAAAAAAGGTAATTTAAGATCCACCCTAATCCACATCCATCCATCCATCCATGCATCCATCCATCCACATCCATCCATCCATCCATCCACATCCATCCATCCATCCATCCACCCATCCATCCATCCATCCACATCCATCCATCCACATCCATCCATCCATCCATCCATCCAACCATCCATGCATCCATCCATCCATCCATCCACATCCATCCATCCATCCATCCATCCATCCATCCACATCCATCCATCCATCCATCCATCCATCCACATCCATCCATCCATCCATCCATCCATCCACATCCATCCATCCATCCATCCATCCACATCCATCCATCCATCCATCCATCCATCCATCCATCCACAATCCATCCACCCATCCACATCCATCCATCCATCCATCCATCCACATCCATCCATCCATCCATCCATCCACATCCATCCATCCATCCATCCACATCCATCCATCCATCCACATCCATCCATCCATCCATCCATCCATCCATCCATCCATCCATCCATCCATATCCATCCATCCATCCGTCCACATCCATCCATCCATCCATCCATCCATCCATGCATCCATCCATCCATCCATCCATCCATCCATCCATCCATACATCCATACATGCATCCATCCATCCACATCCATGCATCCATCCATCCATCCATCCATCCACATCCATCCATCCATCCACATTCATCCATCCATCCATCCACATCCATCCATCCATCCATCCAACCATCCATCCACATTCATTCATCCATCCATCCACTTACTGTACTGTACTTTACTGTACTCTACTGTACCTTAGTGTACTGTACTTTAATGTACTCTACTGTACCTTACTGTACTGTACTTTAATGTACTCTACTGTACCTTACTATACCTTACTGTACTGTACTTTAATGTACTCTACTGTACCTTACTACACCTTACTGTACTGTACTTTAATGTACTCAACTGTACTCTACTTTACCTTACTGTACTTTGCTGTACTCTATCGTACTCTACTTTACATTACTGTACTTTGCTGTACTCTACTGTACATGACTGTACCATATTGTACTGTACTTTTCTGTACTTGTACTGTGCTTTGCTGTGCTGTACTCTACTGTACTTTGCTGTACCGTATTGTACTGTACTGTACTTTGCTGTACTCTACTGAACCTTGCTGTACTGTATCTTACTGTACTGTAATCTACTGTATGTTACTGTACTGTAATCTACTGTATCTTACTGTACTGTAATCTACTGTATCTTACTGTACTGTACTCTACTGTACCTTATTGTACCGTACCTTACTGTACTGTACTGTACCTCTCTCTCTCTCTCTCTCTCTCTCTCTCTCTCTCTCTCTCTCTCTCTCTCTCTCTCTCTCTCTCCCTGTGCAGCTGACCCCCCCCCTTCCCTCTTGTAACCTGAGACTTTGATGATGATAATGACACATTGGCTCTACAGAGGATTGCGCAATAGGTATTGCGAAATAAGCATATAAACACAAACTGTACGGTAAATATGCATTTTGAAAAGATGACACTAAGTGGATTACGTTCAGCATAGCATGCAGTATATATTTCTGTAATAATGGTGACTTCAAACACGACCGAATGTCGGGAACCGCCGAACAAAATCTGTCTTTGGCCTTCGTGAGTTGGTGTTGCTGAGATGAGGTCAGGCAAGGACTCCTTCTGCAATGTTTACACTGCAAACAGAGTCTCACACACAGCACAGAGCGGCAGAAAGATAATGCCAGAGCTAATTCCAGCGGTAATGTTATCAACGCAAGGAGGAGGCAGGGGCATTCTTTCAACAGATAAGGGCTGGGTCGATATGGGCAACATCAAATATCACAAGATGTTTTGACCAAATACTTTACCTTGATATCTATATTGTGATGATAATTTTTACATTTTCTTTTAACCACTCAAAGGAGTAGTTCACCCCCAAAATGACTTTTTGAGCGGTGCAAGCGCTCCCATGCTTGACCGAGTGTGTATGTCCCTATGTATGTCTCTTTGTTTGCAGTATACTTTAACACTGCTCAAAGGCACGGTTCACTTCACACTGGGTGTGATTTTTTTTATATCGATTACTCACCCCATGGAGACTTGAGTTCAATTAAAAAAAATTGTTGTCGTATTCCTAAGACAATAATTTGATTATAATAAATATACCTCCATTGATTCCGGATGGAGACACAAATGCATTTGTGTCTCCATCCGGTAGTAGTTGAAACTACTAAAACATATTATTGACTCCTTTAAACCCTCTAGTCTTAGTGAAACGGGCTTGAGTCACAACTGTACTTGGACTGCTTTTTTCAGTCAACACTCAACACCAAATCTCAGTCTACATAAAAAATGCCTTGTGAGCTTGTAGATCTGCAATTTTCTGCCAATGTTCTCCTGAAAATATGGATACTGGGGTTCAAGTGGTTAATCTTTCAGAAATAGCAAAACTAGCTCATATTCTGAGATAATACCGATATTGTACCCATACCTGCTGCAGATACAATTTGCAAACACAGGCCACAAGCTCAATAACACCATAAATGTGTGTTATTGAGGAAAGCAGTGTCATAAATCGTTTGGCTGTTAAGAAACGGTGTGACACAGAGGGGTGGCATTGTTTTAATCTGCCACTTTCTGTTCCTGCAACGTGAAATTTGCAGTGGCATTTACACTCGCATTATTTTGGAGGTTTGTTGCTGATTTGCCAAAATAGCGCCTCATTTTCTTTCTAGTCAAAATGCCAAATTAGCATATTTGAAACGACACCCCCCCTCTCCAAAAACGTCTCCGATACAGCATAAGGGTTCTTTTCCCTGTTTTTTTTTGTAACCGTTGAATACATCATTTAACAATGGCTTTCAGTGTTATCACCACTTCGTCAGGTACAGTGATGTCCTGCTTAAAGACATGTTTAAACCGGAGGGGAGTGTTTGTGTAACCCAGTATCCCCCTGCATTTGGCAGGAGAGTCTATTCCTGGAGCTGTCAATGGGTAAAGGATACCGTATATCTATGCCGCATGCAAGCCATTTCCATATGTAAATCTATACAACAAAAATGGCTTGGAAATATCAGTACCGCTGGGAAACAAGGTCAAACCGCAATGACATCACTGTGCGCTTAAGCACGACTGTGGTCTCCGTCAGCAGCGGCACAATAGCCATTTTTTGCACATTCTGTCTCGATGGATGGAAACCTCGTATCTCCAAGTTTCAAATTTGTACGAAAGAAATTTACAATATTATCGCGATAATCAAAATACCCCAAACATCCATTATCCTGGGGTGGAACATTTGCCAAAAAATAGCAGATCAACAAGCTCACACCGCGTTGACCGCGCGATATTTTGGCAAAGAGATTTGGTATATGCAACTCGGCAAATAAAAGGTGAATTGATCCCAGTGCATGACGGAGGACCATTTCACGATACATTTAAATCTCCACAATACGATTATTGTGAGTGTTTTTATCACGATAAACGATAATAACGATTATCATCCCATCCCTACTCACCAGAGTTACTGTCGAAGTGTCCTTGAGCAAGACACACTGAACACCTAGTTGCTCCCGATGAGCAGTTTGGTGCCTTGCATGGTTTCCTCCGTCATCTGTGTATGAATGTGTGGGTGAATGTAATGCACATTCCATGTAAAGCCTTGGATAAAGGTAGAAGTAGCAAAGGAAGAACTTATCACGTTGCGACGCACTGTGAGCTATTTGAGCTCACAGCTCACAGTTTAATGGAAATCGTCAGGTATTATGATTATACTTGGGGGAGAATGTTTTAAAAATCGTTCGCGCGATCGTGCAAAAAGAAGTGCACAGTGCTCACGTCTCGGATTCGGTCTGAAAAAATCAGCCCCATCCCAACTGTGCACTGTGTGCAAGCCCGCGCGAAGTATTTACAGCAGGTCGGTCAGGCAGAATCTCCCAAGAATCGCATTTCATCAGAAACAGGCTAAATTTGCTTTGTCTTAATGCGCATTTCTGATAATTTGCTTCCTATATTCGAATAAGTTTATGGAAACATGACTAATGTCATCATCAATTTCAGCGCTCAGAGCACTCCCCTGTCAATCTAATCTCCATAAAGAAGATGTATATGATACTTCATCCACAACACATTCAAACAGTGAGAGACATTGAGTCATCGGAGCATCCGTTCTTCCTATCAAAGTCGGGATGACAGTTTAATGATTGGGAAAGCCCAGCTGTTGGATTGCATTGGTTTTAATATATAAATTATTCATTCACGTATTCGCCAAGACGTTTATCATGGTAGCGTAGTGACAGTTCTCCGCCGAGTTAACTTGGAGGATTCTTTCCCAAGGACACAAGCCCCCCTTCGCGTTCTGCAATTGACAAACGACCCTTAAACCAGATATGCCTTGATACAGACTACTGTCACCTCCTGGTATGGAGAGTTATTTGCTCTCACGCAGATACAGAACAGCGCCACCAGCTGACCGTCAGCTGTAGTTTGTGCAGTGTGTTCCTGTGCAATTATTACCAGCGATGCCCAGGTGACACAAAGCAATGTGGTCAGTCGCTGTTGCCACCATTAGTTCTTGCAGGTCAGCTTGGGTGTGTGTGTGTGGGGGGGGGGTACACTTGCTCGTTGTGGTGTGGGTGACGGCTGATTTAATCAGTCACACCTGGCCTGAAAACAAACTAATTGGACAGTGAGCTGGTCATGACTGCACACCTGTTCATCGATCTAATCAATATGCACAGGATAAATAAATCACCCACACACTCAGGAGAGAGGCTCTGTCATGACATCTGCTCTGGCTTGTACAACCTTGGCACGCTCTACAATAATTTGTTTGAATCATACCGTGTCCCAGAGTGTTAGAGGAACCAGGGGTTTCTGGTAGCACAGACTTTGCTACAGATAAGAGGAGGACTGACAAAGCACAATGTTGTTTGTGGCATACTGCTGATGGGCTTTTGGTAGGCTAGCGAGAGATGAGAATTCTGGTTCTGCATGTGAATGTGCCAAGTCAAAGCTGGAGCAGTGCTAGATTTTTTCCCTTATTACTACTATTGTTTGTCTGCTATGGCAATATATTATGTCCAATATTTAGCATGGGGGTGCCTTTTAAATGACCATACTCTGGCATACCTCAAGGCAGTGATATTCAACTGGCGGCCCATGGGCCAAATCCGGCCCCTGGGGAGCTTTCTTGTGGCCCCATTCCAGATTCCAGGTGCAACTGCTTTGTGATTTTTTACACGTTAAGCATGGTGAAAAAAAAAACAGTGGCACATACTTGAAAGGCATTACTTGAGTAAAAGTGCAGATATCTTACAGATAAAAGTTAAAATCTTCCATAAGAAAATAACTTGGTTGTTGCAGTTCCTAAGGTATCTGGTGTTAAAATGTATTTAAGTATCAAAACCTTTTTCCTTGTGCAAAGAAACAACAGCCAGAAATGTTGTTTACTTTTACTACTTCTGTAAATCTCAGTACTTTTAAAATGATGTAGCTTTCAATTCATTTGTTTTATTTATAATATAAAATATAAGAAATAATTCTCCTTCTGCAGTGCACTGTTCACATTCCATCTTCTTCCAACGAAACCTTTCATTCATACGAACATGGACAACAACACTTCACCTTGCATGTCTGTCTCCAATATTTTTCTGACAAAGACGCGTCCATGCCAGGGATCCTTGCATAAAACATACTGAAATATCTACTTCTGTGCACTATAAAGGACTGCCACAGACATTATCCAAAATGCATGAATGCAGTACAAAAGCAGGCCCTAATAAGTTATATAATGGACACAACATGTCCATTGTTGTGTCCTATCAGACCTACTGTATACCACACACAACAAACTGTTAAACATGAACATTTATTCATTTTTGTTGTAACAGACAGTCTTGTGGCCACTGACTTCAAGTCATTTTACAATTGTGGCCCCCCTGCCTCATGTGAGATGGCAACCGGAGAGGACAGTCACATTTTTCCTCGTTCCCTATACTCTACAAGAGAAATCAACATCTACGTCTGAAAAGCCTCCCTTTTCAGCAACTATTTCGTGCTGTTCTATGCTGCAACTTTACAGAGACTAATTTTCATCGAGTCCCAAGAAATGCATTTACAGAGGACTTCGGAAAACAATGGATCTCTACCGAGTGGCGCTGCTTCGGTGCTTTTCAAAGCCCTGTGCGAGCGGAACTCGATCCATTCAAGGAGAAAAACTCACACCAGCTTGATGACAGTACAGTAAGGAAAATCATTTGTTTGAGTCTAATTCTGTCCGGAAACATCAACCCAAATCCTGGACCAGGAGCCGTGAATACAATTTCTACGGAGACCAAATGATTGAGCCTTTTTTTTCTGCACTCAACATCAACAGTACATCGCTGTGAGCAGACACGACGACAACTTTCCACGGAACCTCCCGACCATAAACAGCCAAACATTGAACATTGTTTGGCCACAGTCCACCTCACCTACAGTATGGATGTACCCCAGTATTTTCATCGTTACGCTGGAGAAAGAAAGAATGAAGCAAACATTATCCTGGCTGGCTGGAACCTTCTTTCAAACCACTGGGCCCCGGACTTCCTCACCTTCCCCCCTCCCGGCCGAGGGGACAGAACTCTGTCTAATCAAAGGCTCAAAACAGCTGGCTCTTCAATCTGCACTGATTGATTTTGTGCCGTATCCAACATGGCTGCCATGTAAACAAATCGAGTCACTTAGAGCTAAACATTACTCTCAAGAATGTTTTGGAAAACAATAGAGGTGAGAAATAGACAATACAATAACCGAATATTGATTCTATTTTATCAACACTTACTGTACGTTGTTTTCCGAGGTGACGCACCTAGCACAAATTAATGGAGTACTTTCATACCTTAAGCAATGAAATTCTAGTTTTGTTGTTTAGTTTTAGGTCAACTTAATATTGTATTAAGTAGCCATGTAATAAGCGGGATAATAAAGAGGAATCAATCGATCAGATGAAGCTTGAGTTATATCTAACACAAACTCACATGCAGAAATGTGCGGAATGATCTATAAATGGATCTTAGACAGGATACTGAGGACAGTGAGAGTGTGGGAACGACACGCAACTTCGGTCAAACCGGAAACGTTGCCATTATGTGATTATGTGGTTGGAGCACCCCCTCATTTTCACACAAGAGGCGTTGGCTCAAACTGTAGGCCTATTCTCTTGTTCCGGTGGCAAAAACGTGTTTCAAGAAACACGTCAGAGACAGAGGCTCAACATGTTGTGGAAGACTGTACTGTAACCACTCTGTTCTATTCACCGGGTAATTATTATGCTTTACTTAACGTGCAATAAAACACCTCGTCTACAGCTGTGCTTCTCAAACTTTGTCATGTCAAGGACCCCCAAATTGACACTCATGAGCCCACGGACCCCCATTTGAAAAGATATGCCAGGGACACCTATTAGAGAAGATTTTTACAGCTCTAGCAGTGATTCCCAAACATTTTAATTTCAAGGACCCCCAGTTTGACACGCATTAGGCTACGGACTCCATTTAATGGCATTTCTATCTCTGAGACTTCAATTTATATTGTAAAATCAATGTTAACCCTTTGCCGTCCGAAATAGAATGGTGGTTGGTAGATTAGCCGTGAAATTTCTATTATTGTATTGTGATCTGAGACATAATATTATGTTTATAAACATGAGCCCGCCGCCCCTCCTTCTTGGACAGCGCACTCCAGCTCTGCTAGTGCTAACGTCCAAACAAGAAGTGGGTGGGAGGAAGGAAGGCTGAAGAAGGAAACGCCATGAGAGTCACTTCTGTTCATGTCAGAGCAGCCACGAGCCACCGATGGACGAGTGGTGACTAGGGAAGGTTAGACGATTGCCGATTTTCGGATCAAAATCATTTATTCCGGTTTTAATGACAACGTCCGGGAAAGTACGGCGTGGCTGAGACTCCTTGCTGGGATGTGCGATATACTACGGTTTTAACATTAAGGGGCTCCCCGTGGCTTACAAAGTGTTAATTTAACTCTGAGGGCGGCTTGCACCAACACGGTTTAAGCCTTAAACTGGTTTTAATCAAGGTTTATCTTTTAATCAGCTTGCACCAAACCTTAAACCTAGTTTTCATTAATCAGGTTTAGTTTTAAACATCCTTTTAATCTTGTTTTGAATTTTCACTGTAAACTTGGATTAATATTAATCCTGTTGCACCACTACTTTAAACTTTGATTTAAACATCAGTAAGGGATTAATTTTAAACCTGCTGTAGAGGTGGTTTAAATGCAAACATGCCATTGACATGAATGGGGGTCCCCCTCCTCCTGTGAGGGAAGCCTCACAGCAGGCTTGCAACTGCAAGCTGCGGACAGCGTTTCACAGCTGAAAACAAACATCTCATCATATTGTTGTCTTCCATCCTTGTAGTACTGTAGCCTGTAGGCCTACATCGGCTATTTTAAATTAGCGAACATTTAAAAATTTACAGGGACATAATACAGACATTTGTCATGGAAGCTTGTGGACTTCCCAAGCAACATGGAGACGTTTTAATTTTCGAAATCGCTTCATAATTGACACAAATGTGAATGTGATCAAAACTGTAGTGTCTTTTGTTGCTTCCTAGTTGGCCGCGCATCGCCGCACCGCACTGTGTAGCGTCCGAGCGTCGCCGTCGTATGACGGAGCGTTATATTTTTTGTTTTGTTTTGGCTGCAGGCTCTCTTCTTAACATAGGCCTGCCCACATTCTCCTAGAAGTGAATAAAAGAGTAACGCTAATGATATTAGGCTCAAGAGAATAGCATTTTCCAGTTTGTTTATATCGAAATCCAAGATGGAGGACATTTAATCCATGAATTAATCACAGTTTATGGTTTTAATCACAGGTTAAGGGTTTAATCATAGATTTGTTAAGCAATGCTTAAATTTAAGTGGTGCAACACACCTCGATTTAAAATAAATCATAGATCAACAAAACCATGATTAACCCTAAACTAAGATTTATTTAATCCCTCTTGGTGCAAGCCGCCCTGAGAGTGTGGAACCAAATGGACCCGTTAGGTCCATGAAAATATGTTTGAGATATAATAGAGGTGAGAAATAACTGAATATTGATGCTATTATGTTCTGCAGCAGTGGTTCTCAACCTTTAGTTTTCAGACCGCGACCCCTAAAATAATCACATTTTGAACTGGGGATCCCCCACCCTGACGAGCACTGAGAGTTGAGGCACTACATTTTGTATAACACAGTTCTATTGTGAAAATAGCTGATCTACATTTTCATGTTTATGTTTAATTTGTCATTTTAGAGGTATTCAAATTGTCACTTTAGAAATGTGCATATACCCTCTATACACTTAAACTTTATGTTGGTTTGTTTACTGTTGTGAGAGAAGACAATGTTGCACATTAAGTTAATCATCTGGGGACCCCCCAAAATCATTTGGGGACCCCCCTGGTCCCAACCCACAGGCTGTTCTACAGTATGTTGATGCACATGTTGGTGAAACATACTGTAGGTGGACCCCATGCGATGCTGCGATTAACGCTTCATTACAGCTGTGATGTATAGCACTTCCCTCTGCCTCTCACTGCTCCCAGGCACTGGGGGAAAGTAACTAAATACATTTGATCATAATACTGTAGTACTGTACTTTAGTATAGGTACTTTTACTTTACTTGAGTATTTCCGTTTTTAAATACTTCTACTCCTCGCTACACCTCAGAGTCAAGTTACAAGGCAGAGGCATCTAGTTACAAGTTACTTTGTAGATTTAGATTATTATTACAAAAACATCCATTAATCAAGTAAGCTCTTTTTGATACTTTATCTATTTGAAAATAGCTGATGGCCTGAAATACAGGCCTTTTACTTGTAACCAGTTGTGTAAAGTAACTATTAAGTACATTTACTCAAGTATTGTACTTAGGCAACTGTAAATACAAATTTGAGGATTTTTGTTACTTTACTGGATTATTTCCTATTTTCAGTATTTTACTTCTGCTCCACTATATCTCAGAGGCAAATGTTATACTTTTACTCCACTACAAGTATTTGAAAACTTTAAGTTACTTTGTAGATTTCGATTATTACGACAAAACATAGGCTACTATTACCCACTTCAGCCCTATGCATTTCGGCCATTTGAAAATAGCCGATCTACAAGCTCACAATGCGTCGCGAGCTAGTAGATCTGCTATTTTCAAAAGATCTTCATACATTTGAAAACTTGTGAAATGGGACATTCTGCATAAAGAGCACTTTCTACTTTTATACTTCAAGTACATTTTGATACCAATAAAACGTTTGTACTTTTACTCAAGTACATTTTGAATCCCGAACTTTTTACATGTCAGAGTATTTCTACATTGCCGTATTGATACTTTTACTTAAAGCTATATGTAAGTTGCTCAACTACTGGTCAGTAGCGGTATTGCTTTTTTCGGCCGTTTTTCGCCCGGAGTCGCCGCGGACCACCAGAACGGGGCCGCAAACCACCGCGACCGCCTCCGCCTCGCCGATACGAATCCTTAGAGCCGTCTCCCGTCATTAATTAGACCAGAATTGGGGGAGTATCAGGCAAGATTCCTTCACCAACGTAAACACTGTTGCTGACGGAAGCTTCTTCCTGAAGAGACGGCAAGACGCGCTGTGATTGGCCGGTAGTGTAAGATCCGCGCTGTGATTGGCCAACGTATATACAACGTATATGGATGATGCAGATGATGTAATTTTGCCGGGAAATACAACCCCTATCACGGCCACACGGCGCAGTAGAACACTAAAGAAAAGGGTTTTGGGGCTGAAATTAACAGAGTGGGTGTTCTAAAACTTTAGCGATTTAATAGTTGTCAATTTTAAGATTTGTTTTATTAAACAAGTTACATAGTATAGCTTTAAGTAAAACATTTGAGTAGTAGTACTTTTTCCACCACTGCTTGTAATGTCTAAATTGTGCTATTGCCACATATACTCTGAGTACTTTCTCCCAGCACTGCACCCTGGGCATTCTTCATGCTCTGATAACATCTCTACAGAGCACAGTAAGACGGTCCATTATCTGTCATTAGTCTCTGTCGTTAGAGGGATGCCGGGTAGCCCCCCCCCCCCCCCCCATCTCTGTTGTCCTAGTCAGTAGTGGAAGAACTACTCAGGCTTTCTTTTTTTACTTAAGTGAAAATAGCAACATCACAATGTTGAAATACTCTGTCACAGGATCTTTAGCAACACGTTGTGAGCGTGCAGATCGGCTATTTTTAAATAACCTAAGAATATAATAGGGCTCATAGGTTAATGTACGTTCTCTTAATAGCAATTCCAAATATGCGAAGTAGCTAGTACTAGCAGGTTACTTATTGTATTACGGTAAATTGTAGTTGGGTACAAAGTACAATGTTTGCCTCTGAGATGTAGTGGCATAGAAGTATAAAGTATTGAAAAATGGACACACTCAAGAAAAAGTAAAAGTACCTCAATCAAAGATGTACTTAAGGTACGGTACTCCAGTAAATGTTACTTCCCGCGCACTGGTTCCTATAGTGACGCTTGGTGGAGAAACTGCTGTTAGAAGGAGCCAGGGGGTAAACTGCCGGGTCATTATGTTCTCGGCACGTGTTCTTATCCCACAACCACAAGAGCATGACTCCTCTGCCCTCCTAAGGCCAAGTCACACAGAAAAAAAAAAAAAAAAAAAGGTTCACGGATGGATGGGCCGTGATGAGGAAAGACCAGTGGTGTAAAGTAACTAAGTACATTTACTTCTATTCCACTACATCTCGGATCCAAATATTGTACTTTTACTCCACTACATTTATTTGAAAACTTTAGTACAGTCAGTAGTTACTTTGCAGATATAAATTATAATATTATAAAACATACATAAACCACTTTAGCCCTATTTTATAGTTAGGCTATTTGAAAATAGACTATCTCTACAAGCTCACAACGTGATGCGTTGTGAGTACATTTTGATGCCAGCACTTTTGTACTTTTACGTTTGAATTCCAGTCGTTTACTTGTAACAGAGTATTTCTCTATTGCAGTATTGATACTTTTACTTCCACCACTGGGAAAGACCCTCATGGTTGGAGTTCCTGATGTCTGGTGACGTCGGGTCACATCCAGAGAGACTGACACTACACAAGAATGATTTCTTGAGCTGTTGCCTTCACTAGTACTTCCTTTGGCCTTTCTCACTTTCTCAGAAATTCTGTCATTTCTGCTTTAGCGCAGTCTTTTTGCAGTGGTGGAAAGTAACTAAGTACTGTACTTAAGTAAATGTTTTAGGTATTTGTACTTTACTACTAGTCTTTCCAATTTCCATTACTTTTACTTCTACTCCTCTACATCTCGGATCAAAATATTGTACTTTTACTCTACTACATTTTTTGGAAAACTTTATTTACTTTGTAGATTGATTATTATTACAAAACATACATTAACCACTTCAGCCCTAGTTATATACATTTCGGCCATTTGAAAATAGCTCTACAAGCTCACAATGCGTCACAATACATTGATACAGTGATACAGTGATACAGTGATACAGTGATAGATATACATTTGAAAACTTGAAATAGGACATTCTGCCTCATGAGTACTTTTTACTTTTGGTACTTTACGCACATTTTGAAACCTATACTTTTGTACTTTTACTCAAGCACATTTTGAATACCGGACTTTTACTTGAAGCCACACCAAAGTACCTACAGTATGAGAGTGGAAATCCCCATTCCGCCAATGCATTTCAATGAGAATGGAACGTTTCTTTTACAGAAATCCTCTACTGGCATGAAACCGCCCACTTCCCATTGAAATGCATTGGCGGAATGGGGATTTCCACTCTCATACTGTAGGTACTTTGGTGTGGCTTCAGCCTAACTGACTATTTCCATATTACAGTAGCTTATTGATACTTTTACTTCAGTAAAACATGTGAGTACTTTCCCAATCCCACCACTGTCTTTTTGCACTAAACGTACAGGTTGGCTAACAGTACTGGGTCTTTTTTTTTTTTTTTTACGGGCGCTGGGAGCAGTTCAGCATCGTGCCGAGTCGGATTGGCCAACAGTGGCCATTAAACAAAGTCGTGGCTGTGTTGCAGCCAAATCATTGAAACACTGGGATTATTGCAGCGTGCATCTCTGCAGGCCGTGCATAAAGCAGCCAATGCACATTCTTCAATGCCCAAGTGAGTGATAGATACAACATGGTTACATCCAGTATAGGCTACTGTGTAATTGCTCCACAGGGGGAACATGGATTAATTGCTTCTGCATGCAAGGCAAGAGAGAATGCTTTCTCTCTGTCTTACATTAAACATTTAATGGCTATCACACTTTAATAATGAGAGGTTTGGGCTGTTACAGTATGTGGGCGCTGCATGGCTGTTTATTTACTTTTAAACGTGCCAACCCTCATAAATTCCCATTGTAAATCAAAGTGGTGCTTTTGCACGAGACATTCGGCAGTAACTGGCAGGTTCCTCAGATCACGTCCAAGGCTTTTCAAAGCGTTGGTTGAGAAATAGAACGCCCCTCCACTCATTGTTATTGCTGTGATACCTGACAAAAAGGAGCTTTTCTAGCTGCCCTTGGCCTCTTTTGCTGTCGTTAATTACCTGGGATGAGATATCGATTAGAGACAGACCCTCAAATCTTATAATGGAAACTATATTGACTTTCTAGTTCCATCCTTCTGTCGTTCTCGTTATAGTTCTTCCCTCGCCTTTGCGATTCGACCCTCTCTGGGATTAGGGCTTTGCCTCTCTATACTAAAATAAGAAACACCCTGTTTTTTTAACAGTAACAATGTAGCAGTAGTTTCTGTGACCATTTCTGCAAGACATGGAAATAATCTCACACTGTGTGTCGGGGACGTGCAGAGAATGTTAGAGAGGCAGGGGCTGAAATTCCTAAAAGGGCCTTTTGGTGGAAATATCGAAAATAGCCGACCTCCAAGCTCACAACGCGCCGTAGCGCGACGTGTTGTGAGCTTGGAGGTCGGCTATTTTCAGTGCTTGATACCACAATTGACTAAGCATAGTCTTCAGGTATGGCATGGAAAGAGGGCATTTGCATTTCTTTCACCATAGTAAAAACTAGATTTGTGGTCTGGAGAGGGCACTTTTTACAGACGGATAAAAAGGGCAGGGGCTCAAGCCCCCTTTTTATGTCTATGTGTGCACATGCCTGCTGTGTGTGTTAAAGTGTTGGCACGTCACTCATTTTGGCTGTGTGGGCTTAGCAATAATCTGCCTTTCTTTGCCCAGCGGCGGCCTGTCTGTCTCCTCCGTCTGCCTTCCAACCCCCCTCAAGAAAATGTCACCGGCCAGAATAAATAAGACATGAGGATGGCTGTCGCTGCTGCATTGTCTCTGAGTTGGTCGCAGGGACGTGCTGGCCATTGGGAAAAGCGGGACAACTCCCGAACGGCCGGTTCATTCCCGGACGGTCCAGGCCGGCCATTAGGGAAAAATCGAACCTCTGTTCGAAGTGGAGCTGTGTGTGTGTGTGTGTGTGTGTGTGTGTGTGTGTGTGTGTGTGTGTGTGTGTGTGTGTGTGTGTGTGTGTGTGTGTGTGTGTGTGTATTGCAGTTGATGCTCAGGGCAGGCTAGACTCAACAGCACCTCTCTGGTCACCCAGGATCATGTGTACCGATTTTTGTGACATTTGAAGAAAATATGTAGGAAAAGGAGCAAAAAGTGTGTTTTGGAGAAAATTCAAGATGGCGGAAAATCTATCCTGGCGCAAATGGGCGTGGCCTATATGGGGAGATGCGTCTTGACCCAAGGAATCCAGGGAAAAAAGAATTTTAATTTTCCGATCTACGGATCAAGAATTACGGGGCAAAACGCAAAGTGGGCCAGAATAGCGCCACCATGAGGCCGAGTGATGTAATTATTTTTCGATTCATTCTTAAAATCATTATGAATCTCCTCTCCGAGGTTTGAAACTGTAGCTCCTATGCTTTGCGAGAGAAAAATACTTGAATGTGATGTCTTGCATTGTCCCATTATAAGTCAATGGGGACAATTCAGCGTCGTTTTTTGCCGATTATGTCGCCATTGTAAGGCGGATCGGAAAGAAAGTTACTAGCACACCATTCCCGGCCGAGCCGCACGTTTTGATGTATATATTGCGGGGGTGGCGTAAATGGTGCGGGACTAGTAGCGTGCCGAAGTTTAGGCTACATACAGACACGGACGGACGGACGGACGGAGACCCACACACACGGCCACGTATAGGGAGCTTGTGTTCCACACAGCTCCAAAAAATTCAATAAAATGCCTTTGTTCCATTTTGGGGGCTAGGCGGCCAACAAAGTAAATCGTCACTATCGGGCAGAAACCTTGTATCTCCAAGTTTCAAATGTGTACATTTTTCGCAAAGCAATCATCATACAAGGCCGTCGCACAAAAGTAGTGAAAACAGCAGATCTACAAGTGTGCTTGTAGATCGGCTGTTTTCACTAGTTTAAATCACTTTAAAAATGATAAATACAAAACAAACGGTTTTGGACATACAAGGTTTCCACCCGACAACGACGAAATATAACTCATGTAATTGGCCCACTGGCTTGTCACTTTGTCACAAATCTTTGAGTAGCAGCAGCGCTATAGAGAGAGATCTCTCTCTATAGCTCGCAATGAGGGCCTCTCCAACTCTTTTTCCCGGGCTGAATCAGGGGCCCAGCATGTCCCTGGTTAGTCGGCTTCCAGGGCTCGCCTTACCAAAATGCCTTCAGAGGGCATCGTTTGCAGCCTCGTTTGCTGGAGGAGAGAGAAGGAGGGATGGAGAATAACCTATTGGGTCTTATCTTAATAATTAATGTGCATTCGCGCGCACAGCGTGGGATTGCCGGCCCCATCGTGATTTCACTCATTGCGTCAGATATTAAACGATTGATGAATATTCATTGATATATTATTTATGGATAAACTGTACATAGTGTACTTATTCAGAGATACCGTGACGATATACTGTATCTAGAGCCAGCAGCTCAGTATTTCATTCTCTTGGTTTAGTTCTTGACTTGAAATTGAAAAAAGAAAAACACAGAACTTCCGTGGTCATAATGGTGACATAATTAGAGATACTAAAATATTGTTATAAAAATGTTGTTGTGTGTTTTGTTGAACATCCCTACAAGTCCAATCTTAGTTACCTCCTGTCAAACAAACATTGCACCTGTTGGTATCAAACATACACGTGTGCATATGTCCTTGTATGGGCCGTTCTGTCCGCGACGCCACGTTAGTTATCTCCATGCATGGAGTGCCGTGCTCATATACGGACATAGGGACCTACACACAAAGCCAGTTGTAGGAGCGGTTAGCACCGCTCATAAACGGTGATTACATCAGTGGATATGGATGAATAATCATGAACAGTGTTGGGTGTAACAGCGTTATAACTAACAGCGTTACGTAGCGCCGCTAGGTTTGATGGTAACGGAGTAACTTAGCGAGTTACTTTTGCAATATAGCGGGATCGTTACCAGTTACATTTCCCAAAAAATAACAGCCTTAATTCGGTATTATGCTTTGGCACTGCCTCTCTGTCCCTCTGCCTCACTGTGAGTACCGACACAAGAAAGGCAGTGTACTGTAGTTGCGTTTAGATCCCATAGACAGGACACAGGCACAGGACGGACGGACGGCTGAGAGACTGTCAGTAGCGTAATTTGTATAGGGTTGATGGGTTTTATAAACCCAAGGGCCCCCCTACTGGTGACAGTGTCAAGGTTTTTTCTTAAATTAATTTAGTTTTCAATAAATACAAATAGCTGCTCTACATATAAATGAATAGGCTATTATATGTATGTTGTCATTTCCAATATATTAGGGGTCTCTAATCTCCTAATCTATGGGCCCCCCTCACAGCAGTACAGGGCCCTTTTGATCTGAAAACCATGCGAAATAAGGTCTAATTTCACCCCTGGAGACTGTGATTGGCTGAGACACAACCAGCCTCTGTTTTACAAAGAAATGTCACAATAAAGGTAAGTTTTACAAAGAAATGTCACAATAAAGGTAACAAAAAAGCCATTGCAGCTGGACTTTGACTGTGTTTCATTCTCGCAATGTGGCGGCTACAGCTATGACAGCTGAATCCCCCTCCGGGGATAGATAAAGGTTTAGCACATCTTCAAAATCCAAACCTTACCTCTTCCAAATCTTATTTTATCTTATCTTATCATAAAGTGATGCCCTGTCTTCGTCGGCTTGGAACACTTATCTCCCTAGAAAGCTGAAAGATTGACCGTTTCATTGCATGATTGATCTGTCATTCCGTCCCTTTTTACCACGCACGCCCCTCGCATTGTTCAAGCTAAATGGAATTCTTGGCAGCCACCAACTGCCATAATCATGATAATTTCTTTGTCATTTTGAATGACCAAATGCACGTTACATATCCTCGTTGTCGGGTGGAAACCTTGTATGTCCAAAACTGTTTGTTTTGCATTTTTCATTTTAAAAATGATTTAAACTAGTGATGTACAAGCCGATCTACAGCCGATCTACAAGCACACAACGCCCGAGGCGTTGTGTGCTTGTAGATCAGCTGTTTTCACTACTTTTGTGCGAAAGCCTTGTATGATGAAGCAAAAGAAAGAACGTACAAATTTGAAACTTGGAGATACGAGGTTTCCACCCGACAACAACGATATTTTATTCTTTCTTGTGTCACTTTGTCTTGAACAGTGACCGGATGAGTGGTGTAGAAAATCACATTGTTCTTTAGATGGTGCAGAATAGATGTTCTTTAGATCATTGGTTCTCCCCCAGGGGTCCTTGAGGGAGTTCCAGAGGGCCCCCAGCTAAATGATATTTCGGAACCAAATGGACCCTTATGGGTACAGTATGTAACTCAGAGAGTGTACAAATGGAACCATTTGTACACTCTCTGAGTTAAATTAGCATAGATTTTACAATATAAATTGGGATCCCAGAGATAGAAATGCCATTAAGTGGGGGTCCGTAGCCTAATGCATGTCAAACTGGGGATCCTTGAAATAAAAATGGTTGAGAATCACTGCTAGAGCTTCTTCTCCTAAGGGGGTCCCTGGCTTAACTTTTAAAATGGGGGGGGGGGGGGGGGGGGGGGGTCCACAGGCTAATACGTGTCAATTTGGGGGTCCTTGACATGAAAAAGTTTGAGAACCAATGCTTTAGATGGTGCAGAATTGATATGGTGATCTACCCGGCTTTTTGAATTTCATCACATGATGACGAGTCCAGGGATAAAACTGGATAGAGAGAGGCAAACAGAAATATCACTGGATAGCACTATGTAGAGGGATCGGAATCCATGCAATAATGACGGCTTGCAGGCAGTGGCGTCAGTTCAGCAAAAGCTAGGGTATGGCAAAGATGGGAGTCCTCATGGAAAATAGGCATTACATTTTGGATAACACGGTTCTATTGTGAAAATAGCAGATCTACATGCTCACAACGCCTCGCGCTGTGAGGCGTTGTGAGCATGTAGATCGGCTATTTTCACAATGTCTAAAAAAAACGAAACGACTTTTGTCCGTTTTTTTACACATGTTTCTACGGTTTCTTGGGCTGGATATGGCAGCCTGGAATGGTTGTTCAAGTGCAGCTAAACTTGGCATGTTAGTAAACGTGCCACAATTAACAATAATGAAATGCACCTGTGCAGCTGACCTGCGGAACCTTTTTGTCAAGCTGGGGAGAATACAAGTGTGGAGAATATAATGATAATACCTTGTTAAAGAGACCATTTTGTAACATTTTGCATTTGTAGTTATTTTACAGTAAGTTAACAACATACTGTAATAACCAGCGCAGATAGACAAAGAGACATTCATGGATTTATATTTAAAAGTAGCTTTTATTTTCCCCCCTGGACCCAGGGTATGGCAGCTGCATACCCCTGCCATACCCAATTGACGCCCCTGCTTGCAGGTAAGCATACAGTAGTTAGTTATACGCACAATAACAACGGCACCACGACAATGATGCTTTCAACAAGCTCAACGGTGAAATCTCCATTATTAATTTCACTCTGAGAGAGTACAAATGTAACCAAATTGTTAGAAATGGGTAAATGAACTTTGAGGATGTTTTATTCCAGTCTTGACAAGTTTCTATAGAATTGAGATTATTAGCATGAAAAACTTGTGTGCTCCTTTGCTAGAAGTCAATTGAAAGGCTCTCTGTCCATCTGTCTGTCTGTCTGTCTGTCTGTCTGTCTGTCTGTCTGTCTGTCTGTCTGTCTGTCTGTCTGTCTGTGTGTGTGTGTGTGTGTGTGTGTGTGTGTGTGTGTGTGTGTGTGTGTGTGTGTGTGTGTGTGTGTGTGTGTGTGTGTGTGTGTGTGTGTGTGTGTGTGTGTGTGTGTGTCTCTCTCTCGCTCTCGCTCTCTCTTTGTCTGTCCAAACTAGGACACATTTTCTGATGTAAGAGGAAATAATTATGTCCTGTGTCCCATGGAATGAAGTGAATTGGCAAGGCAAGCGTTTATAAGCACTGGAGTCCTCTCAAACGTTGACATTTAGACCCAACCCAGATGACTTAAAGCACTGTGGAATTATGCAAAGAAAATGAGAGAGAGAGCGTGGCTAAGAGAGTAGCTCATGTTTATCCATATACTGCACTTATGACAGTGCAGTCATGGCCACCACCCTGTTTAGCTGCTCATTTCCTTAAAGTCCTTCGTGGTGGAAACTCTTGATGTCCTCTGACAGGATAAGCTCCCAGGGGACCGAGAAATATGAGAAAAATTCTCTTTCATTCTTAAAGGCCATGATTCAAAAATACCCTTGTCCTTTCTATCTTCCTTTGCGGTGTGTGTGTGTGTGTGTGTGTGTGTGTGTGTGTGTGTGTGTGTGCGTGTGTGCGTGTGCACGTGTGCGTGTGTGTGTGCGCGCGCGCGCGTGTGTGTGTGTGCTTGCGCGCGTGTGTGTGTCTGTGTTCCTGCATGCTTGTTTACTTCCGTCCGTGCACATGCATATGCATGTGACCCTGTTCGCCCTGTGTGTTCTGTCCGTGCCCTTGTGTGAGTGTGTGTGTGTGTGTGTGTGTGTGTGTGTGTGTGTGTGTGTGTGTGTGTGTGTGTGTGTGTGTGTGTGTGTGTGTGTGTGTGTGTGTGTGTGCGTGTGTACTGTACGTGTGTAAAAGTACAATTTTGAGGTATTTGTATTTACTGTATTTCCAATTTCCAACACTTTTACTTCTACTCCACTACTGTACATTTATTTGAACACTTTAGTTACTAGTTACTTTGCAGATATAAATTATAATATTATAAAACATACATAAACCACTTTAGCCCTATTTTATACCTTGGCAACTTGAAAAATAGCCGATGTACAAGCTCACAATGGGTCACAATGCGACGCGTTGTGATCTTGTAGATCTAGTAGATCTTTTCAAACATTTTGTACTTTTGCTTTTGGTACTAACTAGTATATTCTGACATCAAGTAAGTATATTCTGACAACAATACTTTTGTACTGTCTTTTAGTAGTACATTTAGAATTTCTGGACTTCTACTTGTATTTCTTCTACAGTACATTGTATTTCTTCTACAGTACATTACGGTATTGATACGTTTACTTAAAGTAAAAGATTTGAGTACCCTTTTCCAGTGGCGTCAGTTCAGCAAAAGCTGGGGTATGGCAAAGATTTGGAGTCCTCATGGAAAAGAGGTATTACATTTTGTATAACACGGTTCTATTGTGAAAATAGCAGATCTACATGCTCACAACGCCTCGCGCTGCGAGGCGTTGTGAGCATGTAGATCGGCTATTTTCACAATGTCTGAAAAAATATATATATAGTTTTGTCAGTTTTTTACACAGGTTTCCACAGTTTCTTGGGCTGGATATGGCAGCCTGGAATGGTTGTTCAAGTGCAGCTAAACTTGGCATGTTAGTAAACGTGCCACAATTAACAATAATGCATTGCACCTGTGCAGCTGACCTGCGGAACCTGGGAATATACCATGTTGTCAAGATGGGGAGAATACAAGTGTGGAGAATATAATTATAATACCTTGTTAAAGTGACCATTTTGTAAAATTTTGCATTGGTAGTTATTTTACTGTAATTTAACAACATAATAACCAGCACAGATAGACAAAGAGACATTCATGGATTTATATTTATTTATAACTTTTATTTTCCCCCCTGGACCCAGGGTATGGCGGCTGCAATAACACCTGCAATAACACCTGCCATACCCAATTGACGCCCCTGCCTTTTCCCCACCACTTGCAGGTGACCTGGTGTCGCGGGCCATGCACCACCTCCTGCCGCTGCACATGAGGAACCACAGCAACGGGACGCCCCTCCACCAGAAGAACATGGCGGTGCACTGGGCCCCCGAGGCCATCTACACCCTGTGCTACTTCATGCACTGTCCCCAGATGGAGTGGGAGAACCCCAACGTGGAGCCCTCCAAGGTCACTCTGCAGACGGAGAGGTGAGGACAGGCCTGTCACAGGACAGGTAGAGAGAGGTATCTGCAACAAAGCAGAAAGCCTGCAACACTCCAAGTTAGATGAAGGCTTTTAGGTGCACGGCTCAAAATAGCATATTATGAGGAAAGAAGTAGTCGCCAGCACTCAAGGAATCTCCTTTTCACATGATTTTATTTACCTCAATGGACAGAGTCAAGTCAACGGACGGGTTTCGACCCTTCGGTCTTCTTCAGCGTTGTTCCTCTTCTGTCACAGGACAGGACATTTTATATGACGATTCATTGTCACTCAAATAATTGTGTTTTTTTATTTGGTCGTTGACAATTGCACTTCTGTTTGGCTTGTAGGCTTTGAAGTTGCACATGGCACATACCGGTATGACACATAACCTAAATATACAAAAGAAAGAAATGACATTATTTGACAAGTTTATACTTAAAAAAATTACATTTGTAGTGGAAATAGCCGATCTACAAGCTGCTATTTCCACTATTTTTATTTTTTTTGAATTTCTACTACATGTATTTCTACTATCTTTCAACATGGAAACGACTATGACAAAATAATTACGATTATTACAACATAATTGCGATTAGACGATTATGTAATAATTGTGACGGGCCTATGTGGATGGAAGAATAGAGCCCGACCCTCATCACGGTCTGGTCGATATATCCGCCCATTATGTGACATTTTGGGGAAAGGCAATGGTACTGTGGAAATGTTCAATCAATCAATTAATCAATCAATCAATCAATCAATCAATCAACTTTATTGTCACAACACACTTACAGGTAACGGTGAGGTGAAGCTCTAGTTTATGCAGGCTTCTACATTTGCAGCTTAGAGCAAGAATAAAAATAATTAGCAGTAAGGAATGAATAAGCCTAGCATGTTAAAATCAGTATCCTGTAATAAAAAATACATGAAGTGCAATCAGTATTGTGCAAGACAGTATCACGTTGCTTTAAAGTCATTAAAAGTGTGTCAATAAAGTGCAAATCGGTTAAGCACAAGCGACAGACAAACATTAGCAAAACAATATATATATCTCAACATGACCCTTTGAGAGGTTGTAGACCGGCTATATTTGAACATTTTGAATAGGGCACTGTTTTAGTTATTTATTCATTACAGTTTTTCACTTTGATTAGAAAATGCATCTACTGAAATAGAAATCCACAAACGGAGACATCTGCATCATCACAGACATATAAATGTCTTATGAACAGAGTCAGGCAAATGATATGTGAAAATCTGTTTATTAGTGATTATTATTTACCAAATTTATATTGGCACCTTTGAATATCTCTAACACTTTAACACATGGGAAGCCAAGGTTTCTAACATTTCTAGCTGTTGCTGCTGCCGCCGTTCACTCACGCTTTATTTTGAAGAGCCTCGGAAGCTTTGTGCGTGTGCAGGGGCGGTAACACAGCTTGAGCTCCCAGGCACAAGCTGTACGCTTGAGCCTGGGAGCTCAAGCGTACAGCTATGAGAGCCGGGTCTTTTTGGACCGGACCGTACAAAAACGAGCACCCAGCTCAATATTGAAACTTCATCGCCCCTGCGTGTGCACGTGAGTGTCCACTGACGATTGAGGAAGAAAATCCATTTGTTTACAAACGCTCGCGAAACTAAAATCCAAACCGGGGCCGACCATCGCGGTAAAGTGTCGCCGTGAAAACAATCAGATCTCTGCTTCCCTGGCGTTCTTTGCACCTCATTCATAGATAAAGCCCTTTTTATGTTTCAGCCTAGAATGGAAATCAATGCAGCCAGGTCGCACCATTTTCTCTCTCTCTCTGAGCTACGGTGTGACGTATGGACTAGGGTCATTCACAGGGCACACAGCATGCACGCAGAGCTCTACAGTTAACCCCTTGTTGTCTCGTTGAGGAACGAGACAACTCCTTTTGGCAGAGTGACCCTAGTGGCCTTATCTCGTTACTGAACGAGTTTGGCCTGTTGGGTGTTAAACCTGTCATCCTAGGTAAAAAAACAACAACAACAACAGATATACAAGCTGACATTCTGAGCTTGTAGAGCTGCTATTTTTGCTATTCCGTACAACAAAGTACCATACAGTATATGGGGTTTAAGTGGTTAATCCTCTCAACAGAAGAAAGAGTTCACCCATGACAACTGACGGTAACAAGATTAAAGCGGTGTCAAAAAGCTGCAGTCTTATGCTGAGCCCAAGACATGTGTGATGACAAATGACACAGTAGCACCCTTATGAAAACCATACCGTACATCTGTCTGCAGGCCACACACAGACCACCACATACAGTAGATATGACATTAGATATGACAGGTTGGTGGTACAGTATACTCTACCTTCCACAGAGAATGTCAACTACAGACAGACATCGCACAGGTGTAACCGTATACTCCTACCCTTTTATAAGAGTTGTTCTCAAACCTTTTCATGTAAAGGACCCCTAAATTAAGTTATATTTGGCTGCGGACCCCCCTTTGAGAACCCCTGCATTTGACCACCGACCATAACCCTGAGAGTGTACAAATGGAACTGGTTCCATGTGGATAACCCTGGTTTAATAATAATAATAATAATCTTTATTGTCCCCAAAGGGAAATTTGTCTTCACAGTCTGTTCAAACAAGAAACAACACAGCCAAATAACAACACAAACATATCACAAAGACAAATCATCAGTACCCCACAGTAGACAGAAAAAAAAAACCCTCTTAGCGACGGGGGCGATTGTTTAGCAGATTGAAATACCTTATTGGTACAGTAAAAGAAGGGTGAAATTAATTTGACAGTGCTCCTCGGACTTGCAGTTCATTAGTAGAAAATAATATAAATAGCCTATATATAAAAGCATCATTATATCATTTAAAAGGTTAAATAAAATGGTGCTTTTAGGTTTAAAAAGTAACAAAGCCTATCTTAAATAGTATCCACTGAACTAAAACATCACAGAGCACTATTTGTTCAAGAGTCTTATCGCTTGATAAAAGAAAGTTCTTTGTGTTCCTTCGGTCTTGCCCACAAGGTATTTTGTCCCGTTCCGATGGGACCGCGACTCCACAAACTTTCCATGGTTCGGATTGGAATGGGTCCTCTCGATGATCCTCCAGGCTTTAGCGACACACCGGCTGTTGTAGAGGCTCTGGATGGAGGGGAGCTCACACCCACAGATCCTCTGTGCTGTCCGCACCACCCGCTCCATTGCGGAGCGATTGAGAGCAGAACAGCTTCCAAACCATGCAGTGAAACTGCTGGACAGATGAATGCTCTCAACAGTGCTTCTGTAGAAAGCGCTCAGAATCCTCTGTCCTATGCCACATTTCTTTAGCTGCCTGAGATGATAGTAGTGCTGTCACAATTATTACATAATCGTCTAATCGAATCGAAATTATTTGACATAATCGCGATTATTTTTCATAATCGTCATAATCGTTTCCATGTTGAAAAATGTTCATATATATATTTTAAAGTAAAAAATAGTGGAAATAGCAGATCTACAAGCTTGCGACGCGTTGTGAGCTTGTGGATCGGCTATTTCCACTATCAATGTTCTTTTTTAAGTATAAAGTTGTCAAATATGTCAGTAATTTCTTTGTATACCGGTATTTAGCTTAAGTGTCATATCTACCATGTGCAACTTCAAAGCCTAAAAGCCAAACAGAAATGTAATTGTTAACGACAAAAACACAATTACATCGTTAATCGCAATTATTTGAGTGACAATTAATCGTTGTGTAAAATGTCCTAATTTTGACAGCCCTAGATGATAGAGGCGTTGTTGGGCCGTCTTCTCAACATGCTGCTGTGCACGTGCCACCTGAGATACAAGCTCACAACACGTAGCGATGTGACACATTGTGAGCTTTTAGATCGACCATTTTCAAACAGCCAATGTTGTACTGCGTGTATGTATAGTTAAAGTGGTCCCATCCTATTTTACAGTACACTTTAAGACATAATAAGACAGAATAAAGCCATAATAAGAAATAATGTGTTGGTAATTAGAACTAATATTATTTTATTAGATAAAAACAAAGACAGAATCCGTGCGGCGGCCGCCGGTCCTACTGGTGGGACTGCTGGTCCTATCGCCGGCGATGCAGTGCGACTGCTGGTCGAACTGGCGGTCGGGCGGCAGTGTCTGCCGCTGCAGTTCCACGGCAGGTGACGGTGCCAGAGAATGTTGCTACTATTCTGTCTTTGTTTCTGTCTAATAAAATATATTAGCTCTAATTACCAACACATTATTTCTTATTATGGCTTTATTCTGTCTTATTATGTCTTATTATGTCTTAAAGTGTACTGTAAGATGGGACCGTTAAAGTGACTATTGATTGACTGAACTGGTTTCAGTTCTATATTAAATACTTTTGCCCGTCCTCAAGGACCCTTGGGGGGTCCCCAGACCCCACTTTGAGAACCTGCGTTTTATAGTACCTCGGGCTCTCCAACGGTCAGCCCATTACCCTTGAAATGGCACACCAGATGTTTTCCTATATGGAATGAGAGGACTGGCTTATACGAGTCAATTGTCAGCTTGTTAGGCTGGAGTATAAGCCCTTCTGGTGACCCAAGAGAAAACCAGCAGCAGGAAATGAAAGTTGGAACAGGCATGCGGAGCCACGTGCCCAGTCAGTATCGATAATCTGCGTTACTGACCTAAGTAGGTCATTATCACCCAGGCAGCCGCGGTGCCGCGTTGTTGTTGTGGCCTTAAGCGTGTGAATGACATAAAGATGAAGCCATTATTTCCATGGTGTTAATTCCCCTGATTCCTGCATCATTGCTGGCCACTTTGCGTGTTTTTTTCCAAGCTTTCGCCGAGAACGCCCTCGTAACACAGAGCAGTTCATTGCAGCTCCCACAAGAGCAGAATGTGTAAAGTAACGAAGTACTTTTACTTAAGTACTGTACATAAGTACAGTTTTGTGGTAGTCTACTCCACTACATCTCAGATCCAAATATTGTACTTTTACTCCACTACAATTATTTGAAAACTTTAGTTACTAGTTACTTTGTAGGTATAAATGATAATGTTATTAATAAACATACAGCTTGTAGATCTGCTATTTTCAAACATTTTGTACTTTTACTTTTGGTACTTTAAGTTCATTTTGATGCCAACCTTTTCATACTTTTACTCAAGCACATTTTGAATTCCGGACTTTTACTCGTAACGGAGTACATCTACATTGCAGTATTGATACTTTTACTTAAGTACAAAATGTGAGTACTTTTTTCCACCACTGCACAAGAGCTCCTTGTCCCCTTTACCAAATCCTCTCGTTCACACACAGCTCCAACCGGAAGTGAAAAGGTTGAAACTTTTTGGCGATGAAGTGTTTTGTGATGACTTTATTGTCCATATCGTCGTTGTCGGGTGGAAACCTTGTATGTCCAAAACCGTTCGTTTTGCATTTATCATTTAAAAAATTAACTAAACACGCACAAGCACACAACGCCTCGCACCGCGAGGCGTTGTGTGCTTGTAGATCTGCTGTTTTCACTACTTTTGTGCAAAGGTCTTGTATGATGAAGCAGGGCTTTACTTTACGAAAAAAAATTACAAATTTGAAACTTGGAGATACGAGGTTTCTGCCCGACAGTGACGATATATTACACTATAATTAATTACACTATACGCTCCGCTTTATAAATAGCTGTCTATGGTATTTGTAATGGTTTCTCACGGAACTCGCTTGTTAAAGGGGGATGAAGCAAAAGTGACATTTGAGCAGGGATTCTACCGCCTGCAATATAGCTAGCGATCTGTAAGTGTGCCTCCCATGTCTCTAGCTCACATCAGGTCTGTTTTAACTCTGATTGCCAAGAAAAAAGTGCATTATGTGGACCTGAAATCATTATAAAAACGTATGACATTGTAATAACTTCAAGCAAAACATAATGAGAAGAGATGGTACTAGTAAGACGCCCTAAGGGAGAGAAGCAACAAAGGCGAGGTCTTGATCTCCATATATGGGCATGCAATCTCCTTATATGGGCATAAAAGGGACAAGGCCGGAATTCATTTGCAAGTGTGACTCGCGTCGCTGCAACCACACTGGTTATCATGAGACTGACTCAATATGTCCATATATGGCATTCCCAGATATGGGCTTAATATTGATGACATCAGAGATCTCCATTATGGGCATAAACGAGACAAGGACAGAATTCATTTGCAAGTGTGGTTGATTTGAATTACCGTATTTTCCGGACTATAAGGCGCACTTAAAAGCCTTTAATTTTCTCAAAAAACTACAGTGCGCCTTATAGTCCAGTGCGCCTTATATATGGATCATTCATTGACATTGACATTCCCTTTAGCACAGCTCCATCTGTTGGATGCATAACGCAACGGTAGCATCTATTATGTGCGCCTTATAGTCAGGTGCGCCTTATATATGAAAACGGAGGTACAGTGTACAAAAGATACAAAAAGGTACAAAAAACCACAGACCTATACATACATACATATTCTGTATATACATCTAAAATTCATCCCGCACCCATCATGACACCCCAGTGTGCGAAATATCAACAGCCTGTGGTCCCGCACACAGATTCCCCGCCCCCCCAGCAATTCATCGTCTTTTTTTTTTTTATGTGCTTATTGATTGCTTCGATTGACAGCGGAACAAATGAAAACGTATATCTATTTAGCTTTGCATCTGATGATCTATACCGTCTACCGGATGGCAGCAGCTCATATTCTTTATGTAAGATGTGACTTGGGTCACGGATGATTTTATGGGTCTGTTTTAACGCTGTCCTATCAAATATGTCTTTGAGAGAACAGGGTGGCTGCATGCCAATGATTTTACCAGCCCTCTTAACTAGATTTTGCAGTTGGGATTTGAGTTTGATCGACAGATTACCAAACCAGGTGGTGATACCATAGCGGATGATAGATTCCATGTTTGCCCTATAGAACAGTAACATAATGTTTTTTTGCCACCCCATGGACCCTGAGCCTTCTCAGGAAGTGCACGCGGTTGCCGTGACGCGAGTCAGACTTGCAAATGAATTCTGTCTTTTGAATTTTCCCCATTCTAGTCAATGGGGAACATTTATTCACCAATAAATGAATGGCCATATGGAGCGTTCAAAGAAAAATAACGCACATCCTCCGTTCTTCGGTGCCGAGCTAACACTGCCAACGCAGTAATACTAGGAACAAAGAAAGTAGCTCGCACTCACTTTTTTGGTTGCTCCAAACATTTATTGACAAGCTAATATAGACGTTTCGACCTGTTAGGGTCTTCTTCAGTATGATATAGTATCATATATGGAGCGTGACATGAGGCGTGACTGACTGACTGACTGATTGACTGACTGACTGACTGACTAACAGAGGTTTTGCATACCTACGGTCGTAATAACAAACAAGAAACCCTGTCTTGTCAGCAGCAAATACCAGAAGTAGGGTTGTATATGGAAACAGCCTGACCTTGAACTGCTTCTGACCGTGCATATCCACTGGGGGCTCGTAACGAACATATAAGCTTTCTCTTGATGCCTCTTGATGAGGTGTTTGTGGCTTAATGAATTCAACGTTTCTCTCTTCTTCTCTTCTCTCACTTCTCATTGACTGTAAGTCACGTTCCTCCTTCCTCCTTTGAAATGAGAAAACGAGGCTTGACGCGCATCAGCTGATGAAACTGAAGAGCATTAAAAGGCCATAGGTCACCCCACAAACTCGGAATAGAAGAATTGAGAAGTGACTAATTAATGATGACTGACAGCTGGGAGCTACTCACATGTCCATTGAGACGTCCTTTGTCAGAATGTATAGCAGTGAATCCCGGTGGTGCGCATGAAAGCAAACACGCACCAAGAAGAACATGAGCTGTATTCAAAACAGCTATATACTGCTTGTTTGTGCCACAGTTGCCAGCGGTATATTAGGAACATAATCTGGTCACAGGTTTCTGGAACCGTCAAAGAGATCAATGTGTTCAAGCCAAGGATTATGAAATGCTCTGGCTGATGGGACAAACACAAATCTATTAATTTGGAAATGCAAAACAGAGCCTGTATCTAGGCAAGCCAAATGTCTTTGTAGAGCACATTTCATACACAAAGGCAATTCAAAGTGCTTTACATAAGGCATACATTTAAGAATAAATTAAGAACGAATTGTAGAGAAACTAGAGAGATGCTATATTGCAAGTGTGGTTGCCGTGACGCGAGTCACTCTTGCAAATGGATTCCGTCCTTGTCCCTTTTATGCCCATTTATGGAGATCCCTGATGTCATCAATATTAAGCCCATATCTTGGAATGTCCATACTGTATACTGTGTCAGTCTCATGTGGTCTATGATGTCAGTCATCTCCATATTTAGGAAAGGTTTTCCCATTCAAGTCAATGGAGAAAATGAATTCACTAATACATTAATCTAAATTAAACTATATAACATATCTCTTAGCAAAATGTAAGAAGGCGAGTCCCAATGAAGCCGGTCGATTTGACTTATGGCTCTGTGGGAGGAGTAGCGCGGCAAAATAAAGTTTATGCGGAAAGATGGAATAAAGTCGGGGCTATTGTCTGGTTGCCCCAACCACACTAATACAATTGCCTAAAAACACAAAGATCAAAGAGCAATTCCAGGCAGCGTCCAGGAGGCACAGGGGTAAAGTCCCTGCCCACCACCATGGGGCTTGATTCCTCCATGGTGCCTCTGCCTTGGCCGCAAGGCACTCCAGCAATCACAATGTTCTCTGTCACTGCACAAGTGACTCATGCGGGTTGGCCAGTGTGCCTGTTCAGTGGAAAGAGGAATTGTCAGGTGAAAAGAAGTGGCTGCATGGTGACTCCATGTGTATCGGTAGCCATAAATCAGAACTCTTGTAGAGGTAATTTATATTGAGACGTTTACTCTCTACAAGAGTTATAAAGGGGAGTCAGAACGCTCTTGCTGGTTGAGCCCTAACGTCCATTTTTGGCTCAAAACATGTACAAATCAATATATAAGGTGCTCACCGCATTGCCGAAACACTCTTCTACCGTCCCGTCCACTCGTCGGCATGTGTTAGTCCATATGTTTCCAATAAATTAATGTTTACTCAAACTTCTCTGTGATTCGCGTTTCCTCATCGGAATGCTTCCGCCTTCAGAACTACAGAACGTAGGAATACTCCTGCATACAAAAACGTCATGTCCTAGTATGAGCGAATAGCGACGACGATCAACGTCACGTGATATGTTTGGCCATTTTTACCCAACAACAAGGAAAGCGATGAGACTCTGAGAAGTTTGAGTAAACATTAATGTATTGGAAACATATGGACTAACACATGCCGACGAGTGGACGGTAGAAGAGTGTTTCGACAATGCGGTGAGCACCTTATATATTGATTTGTACATGTTTTGAGCCGAAAATGGACGTTAGGGCTCACCCAGCAAGAGCGTTCTGACTCCCCTTTATAACTCTTGTAGAGAGTGAACGTCCCAATATAAACTACCTCTACAAGAGTTACGATTTATGGCTAGTGTATCAGAGCTGATTTGGAGGAGACACAACAGTGGGGTTTGGCAGTGACTATACAAACATCTGGCAAATTGGAAACAACTAAATCAGGGAGGAGAACAATGGGAAACAGTAGGCAAAACATTGAAGAAACGGCAGTGGAGAACGTCAAGGTTTTTAGCCTGGATTTAAAAGTAGTCAGAGTTGGTGCACATAATTCTCAGGTGGAGGTTTGTTCCAACTCTGCGTTCCAATGAAACGTTGCCTCATTGTGTTTTGCCTTAACTTGGGGCCAGTTAGAAGACCTGGTTGACCTGAGAGAGATCATACAGTAAAAGCAGACCTGTCAGCGATGAAGTGCTTCATTTTAAAAAAATACATTCTATTACGCAATGGAAGCCATTGCACAGAAGAACTCTAGCAGCCACATTCTGAGTTAGCTGTAGCCGTCTGAGAAGGCCAGGAGCGTAACCTAACCTGCTGCTGGAGATAACAGCATGCACACTTTGTCTTGACTTCTTGTTTGGGCACAAATCCTCAATGTTTGCTTATTTATTTTCAAGGCATTGCACCTGGAAGCTGAGCCATCTAGAAGATAATTTAGCAAACTACTGTACCGACAAGTGCCAAATGTCTTGTGCATGCTGCCAAAAGTAAAACCCTGAATATTTTTCACATTTTGTGAATTTATCATGTTCCACCGTCCCTCCATATTTCGGCAAGACTGACATTTTCAATATAACATCATCAATATAACATCATCAATATAACGTCATAAACAGAGATCCATAGGTAAGCCACGTGCTTATTTGTCGCCGTCTTGTTTCCTTTTCTTGTTTTCTGTCATCTTTTACAACATGACAGTAGGCTGTACTACAGTACTGTACACACAGCAATCTACGCTCTTGTAGATTGGCTATTTTTGGCTAATATTCCACACAGAATATGGACACTGGGGTTAAAGTGGTTAAAATCAGACATCCGTAATTACGCCTAGATTTCTGGCTCGGTTGTTAATCTTAAAAGACAGGGCGTAAAGGTGAGCACTAACTTTCAGACCTTCCTTCCTTGGCACCAAAGACAATTCCGTTTTGTCTTTGAAGAAGATGTTTGGCATATCCAGTCATTGGTTGTATTGATGCACTGACACAGCGATTCTATGGGACCGTAGGGTGTAAGAGCTCTGTAAATGGTATAATCGCTTATGGTAAGCGATTTTGTTTGTTTTGTTTGTTGTGCAATATAATTTGGCCTAGTGGGAACATTCTGAACAATCGTTATTGTTGAACAAGGATTAGAGGAATTAGGAAAGACAATGGAGCTGCTTTGGGCATCAATTTTCTTTATTTAGTTGTTCATGTTATGTTTTTAGAAGCTTAGTTGGCAGTCCAACGAGTGACACAGCTGTTTTAATTTAAAAAGTCCCTATCCATTGGCCAGAGGGGAAAGACAAATACTGTATCCAAGTCCTCTCTATGACATTGTGGCTTCTGGACAGGTATTGGTCCCACATTTCAGCAAGCTCTGCATGGGAGTTTATCAAACAAGCTCATCGACGGCTAACTGTTCTGGTCCTATCCACACCAAACCCATACCTAAACGTAACCCATTTTGTGCGAGCCTTGGCAGGGTCTGTGCTGGTTTGTACCCAGTCCTTGAGTCCGAGGATAGATACTCCTGAGTCCTGATCAAACATTACTCAACTACAAGTGTAAGTTGCCCTGTCAAAAGTGAACTGGAGTACTTGCTTTTAAAACGTATTCAAAAGTACATGCTTTACAAAATGCTTTAGCATGTACCTTTTTAGGATAAAGTGCATATTTTTCATTGCGTTCAGATTGCTGTATTGAAATGTAGACAATTTCTCCCAAAATCCAAAGATTTTCCTGAAACTTTCAAAAATGTAGCTATTTTCACCATAAAAATAGTTAATATTTGAAATAGGGTTTAAGTGTTTAATTATTAGATAATATATGTCAGATGTGTCCAAAAAAAGACATACAGATACTGTAAATGTACTTACGTTACTGTACCGCCACTGGTACTGGGATTGGTGAACACACACACACACACACAACAGCATGACCCACACACGAACCCCCCCCCCCCCCCACACACACACACACACACACACACACACACACACACACAACAGCATGACACACACACACACACACACACACACACACACACACACACACACACACACACACACACACACACACACACACACACACACACACACACACACTACACAAACGCACACTCACGCACACTCACTTGTTTGCAGACTCTCCGGGGGTCCGGTTGCCAGATTCTGTGAGTGAAACAAGCGACCAGGTCTATAAAAACTAGGCCAAAGGGTTGTCTGTATGGCTTATATAGGAGCAGCTCTGAGAACCAGTATGACTGTGTATGCTTGCTTTTGTTGAACTTGTGCATTCTCATAACAATAGGTTTGGTCCTCTTCCTCATGTACGGTGGTTCATCTGGATGTACTTGTGTCAGTTCGATAATTGGTGGAAGGGGTTTGTGAGATATTCCTTCATGGGAAGTGATGAAGACATTTAGCTTGTCTTTAGGATTGGCATGTGATGGTGGAATTCCTTGAGAATGCTGTTTGTCTCCTGGGCCTTTCCAAGCAGGGTTGTACATTTTGAAAAACTGGGCCAAGCAAATGTCTTCCATATCTTTTGGCCTTCTTTCATATTTGGTGTGTATGTCATATTTCTCTACATATTCACCTTCTCTTCCTGGAATGTTAACCGTTGCAATGCCAGTGTATTGTGGTTTATTGTCTACTCTCTATTGAGAAACTTGTTTCTCTCTTCTCTGCGGCCTGTGGAAAGGAAGACTGTTTTGACATTGGAGTCTCTGAAGTGGAAGTCTGGGAAGACCTTATAGACTGCCTCTGCTTCTCCCACATCACTGCATTATAGATCTAGGACAGACTTCATAGATTTAGAACACATAGAATCAAAAACATAGACCTGGA